>NC_140584.1:105986590-106334090 GCF_964204655.1 Triturus cristatus | reverse complement strand
ACGCATTTTCCCCATGCATTTTTCCATAGGACCTTTAGACACAGCTACAGCCCGAACGGCTGAACAGAGTTACTTGAAATTTGGCAGAAAGGTAGTCTACAGGTCAAGGAAGTGCCTTTTGTAGGTCTGGTGTAAATCTGTTCAGTAGTTCCTGAGAAAATAGCATTTAAATCAATATATATATCTGTGGCAGCTTACCATGCGCTTACCTTGCGCTTACGGTAAGCTTACCGTACGCGTACGGTGCCGTGCGCGAGCGCGATTCTGATTGGCTGTTAGATCTTAGTAAACATTCGAATCGGTCGAAACCAGGAAGTGTCGGCCGCCATTTTCTCTCTCGCACTCTGAGGGGGGGGAGGAAAAACAAAGTCGGATAACATGAAAAGGGGCAAGCTAGACAGCTCCTAACCACCTAGTCATGGTTAGGGTGTCCCAAAAGTACCCCCAAGGCCAAAAATTTAATTTGATTTTTTTCAAAAAATCGCCGATTGCGCTTACCGTACGCGTACGGTCAAAAATAAATAAAAAAAAAACCAATATCCACATTTTTCCCACCCCGTGTGCAAACGGTGCCCGAAGGACACCTTTTGTGCACGGCATATATTTCACACCTGAACAATTAATAGATAATCTTTCACAACGAAGTGCATAATATGTCCTCCGTGTGCGGACGGTGCGCGAAGCGCATCGTGCGTACATGTCCCATCCAGCGTAACGTGGGCACAGCACTAACTGCGTAAAGTGGGAGCGCGGTGCGCAAAGCGCACCGCGTGCTCACTGTGCGCGCCCGGTGCGCGAAGCGCACCGTGCACGCACGGAACAAACTGCGTGAAGTGGGCGCGCACGCAACGAACGGCGTAAAGTAACTTAGCATTTAAAAAACCGTACAAATTCACTGAAAAAAACATAGGTTTCACACACGTTATAGTTAGGAATTAGCATTTAAAAAACCTTGCAAATTCACTGAAAAAACCATAGGTTTCACACATGTTATACTTAGCTAGCCATTTCACTCGTAAAAAACCATTGAAATTCCCCCGTTATAGTTAGTGCAGGCAACTATAACTCACGCGACCGCAATCCTCTGCTGATGACATATGTGTCTTTATGAAAAAAAAATATTTGTAATATATGTATAGCTAAAATTTAATGGAAGAAGACATGGGCAAATAAGTGTCTAAGGGCCTCATGTAGGTAAATAAATTTTACCGGTTCTTAAATACCGAGCCGTACCGAATCGGTAAATTAGAATCGGTAAGTTGCATGTAGGTAAAAATTCGGTAACAGTTACCGATTCGGTAACAGTCGGTAAATACGAATCGGAATTCACCGATTCGGTAAATACCGAGGTGATAATTACCGAATCGGAAAATACCGAGGTGGTATCTACCGAATCGGAAAATACCGAGGTGGTATCTACCGAATCGGAAAATACCGAATCGGTACGTACGGATTCGGTAAATAACATCACATGACTTGACGAAACAGCTAATCCTGTGCAACGACAGCCCACCCAACCAGGAACTGCCCACACCCAGGCAGGTGTACACAATTAGCCGAAGTGGCCACACCCAGGCAGGTGTACATAATTAGCCGACCCTGGAGAGGCTCGGAGTGCAGAGGAGAGGCAGGGAGCAGTTGCATGTGCGAGCGGGAAACGAACAGCATGTCCAGCCAGAGCACACAGAAAGACGGAGGGGAAAGGAGGAGGAAGCTCAAATTCAGCCCCAAGGAACTCCAGGTGCTGGTGGAGGAGGTGGTGAAGCAGCACCAGAAGCTGTTTGGGAGGCAATCCCTGCAAGTGCCTGAGGCCGAAAAGCGCAACATATGGCTGGCCATCCAGGCGCAGGTCAATGCTGTGGGAGTGACCCACAGGGAAATTGAGGTCCTCAAAAAGCGCTGGTATGACCTGAGGATTGTGACCAAGAGGAAGATGGGCGACATCCAGAAGGAGGCCAGCCAGACCGGAGGTGGAACCAACAGGGCACCTGCCCTCACCGAACTGGAGGAGCTGGTGGCGGCCACACTCGAGCAAGAGAGCGTCGTGGGTCTTGGGGACGCCGACAGCTCTGCCAGAGCCGCAACACACCAAGGTAAGACGAAAGCACAGCAATGTAGCCGCCCCTACCCCTATCCCACATCCCCCATTGTGACACGAGAATCACACTGCAGTCCACACGTGTCAGTGCAGACAGGCAATGCATTCCGGGAGATGTAGTCAGGGCAACACTAACCATGACGTAAATGTCACAGGGCAACAAGGCATGTCACGCACTCGAGGCACAAGGAGACAGAGGACAGATTGGAATGTGAAATGATTTATTGTGACGCTTGCAATGCAGCCCTTCGGGGACACTGAGCCAATGTTGTTTTTCTGTCCACAGATGTGACATCATGCAGTACAGGGCATGCTGCAGGGGAGACGGCACACCGGCCACAAAAATCACCTCCAGCCAGCACGAGTGCAGACCAGGGAGCAGGCCCACTTGCAGCCGCACCACCTACGCAGCCAGCCTCGCCGCACACAGAGCCAGCATCACCTCACCGAGAGCCAGCATCACCACCACCAGAGCCAGCATCGCCACTCATGTTCGATTCACCGGCCACATCTCCGCTTGCGGGTGTGAGAATGAGGAGGCGTCCAGCAGCCAGGCTACGAGCCTTAGACACCTCGTCAGACGACAGCATGGGCCCAGAAGACCGCACCGGGCCCCAGGAAGGGAGCCATCCCACTGTGCCCCAAACATCACAGGCAGCACAGACGGGAGCAAGAGGGCGCCGCAGGTCGCGTGTCCAGAGTCCACCAGCACCCACTGACGGCCATGGTGTCTTCTTGGGGCTCGAGGGCCAAATGTTGAAGCAACAGCGCCTGCAATCAAAGGCAGTAATGTCAGTCCAGAGGCACATGCGGGTGATGAGGACAAGCTTAGTCAACATGGACACAAACATTGGCGGCATGGCTGCGGGCATTCGGGACATGTCCCAGTCAATCCAGCAGTTGTGCAGCAAATTAGATGCTGACATCGAAGCACGGCGCCGGGAACGCCAGAGAAGGGACACTACCAGCAGGGCACTCAACCGTCTGGCAACTGCGACTTCCCTACTTTGCCGGCGCTCTGTGACGATGCAGGAGGGCCTAACACAGTGCTGCAGCGACCTGTCACGGGGGATGGTGCAGGTGACAAGTGCACTAGGGGTGCTATTGACAAGTCAGGCGTCGACAACTGCTGCAGGGGATGCTGCGGAGAGCATCGACACCAGCAGCAGCATCACACCCCCCGTCCCCGAAGCACGCAGGAGCAGCAGGCGGCTTGGGGTTGGCTCTAGTGAGGATGCACAGGCCGTGCAATCCACCACTGCAGCGCGTATGCGCAAACATTGATGTGGCCCTGCTTATCCACTTGCCATTGGGTGACGTAACCCTGGACATACTCATTGTATAGATGGCATATTGCCAGATTGGCCTGTTCATGTGTTCATGGCGTGGTGCCACATTAAACTACGTCATGACTTCTCACGACTCGCTGTGTCCCCTCACTTACTCAGAAATAGTTGCATGTGATCTCTGCCCGTCTCTCTCTCCCATCGATTGCAGTTGGCACTCTAGATGCGCTGCCCTCTGGCTGGCCTGACTCATCCTCGTTGTCCTCAAAATATGTTAGTTCCACATCTGTACCTTTTTTCGTGGCAAGGTTGTGCAGCATTGCACAAGTGGCAATTATCTTGCAGCAGGTGATGGGTTTGTACTGGCGTGCGCCTCCGCTCTTGTGGAGGCAGCGGAACCTGCTCTTCAGCAGTCCAAACGTGCGCTCCACCACATTGCGTGTAGATTTGTGGGCCACGTTGTATCGTCTCTCACTCTGGGTTGCTGGGTGTAGGTAGGGAGTGAGGATGAATGAACGGCATGCATATGCACTGTCGCCTGGATGAGTAAAAGGGAACCATCAGTTACATGCCTCTATACACTCCGATTTGCAGGTTTCAAGGGGCGTCACTGTTACTTACCCAGCAGGTATCCCTCTCCGAATTCTCCGGCTCTCAGTCGTGTGTAGATCCCACTATTCTGGAAGATGTAAGAGTCGTGGGTGCTCCCAGGAAACTTTGCAACAATATCTGTGATGATGTTCCCTGCATCACAGATCACCTGCACATTGATGGAGTGGGTGGACTTCCTGTTCCTGTAGATGTGCTCTGTGTCAGCTGGAGGACAGATTGGGATGTGTGTACCATCAATACAGCCGATGACATGGGGGAACTGTGCCATGTGATAAAAGTCTGTTTTTGTTTTCTGCAGTGCAGCCTGTGTGTTTGGGAAGCTGATGTAGTGGTGCATTCTCTGCATCATGGCATCCAGGAACTTCCTGAAGAAACGTGACAGGCAACTCTGGGATACCCCACCCACCGCAGCTATCACCACCTGATAACTGCCGGATGCCAACAGATGTAGGCTGCAGAGCACCTGCACATGTGGGGGTATGGCGTGCGCCCTTCTTATTGGCTGGTCCAGGAGTGGGTGAAGGTCCCTGATTAAGTCCATGATGGTTTCGGGGTGTAGCCTGTACCTCTCATGTATCTCTGCATCAGTCAGCTGGAATAGTGTGATGCGCTGTCTGTAGATTTGTTCCTCCCGTCGCCACACCCTCAGTCCTGCTGCCTGTAGACGTAGGCGCCTTGCAATGACGTACATGGCGGCCATGTTGTCCACGCTGTTGCATTTTGGGATTGCTTATGTGCATTGTTGATGGTTACCACCTGCTTTCCATCCGTGTTAATTACCGACTCTTATTTACCGATTTTCCTGGATTTCTTAATTACCGACTGCTCCTACATGTCATTTTCAATTTTTACCACTTCATATTTACCACTTCATATTTACCGATTCGTTAATAATGTATTCGGTAAATATGAATCGGTATTTTAGAATTCGGTAACTATGAATCGGTATTTACCGCCTCATATTTACCGAAAAGTGGTTTTTGGACTCCTACATCTCACTTGTCTGAATACCGGTCGGTAACGGCATATTTACCGAAAATCGGCCGTTACCGACCGGTATTTGGCTACCTACATGAGGCCCTAAATACAGTATTAGCATCAGCAGAGGATTGCGGTCGCGTGAGTTATAGTTGCCTGCACTAACTATAACGGGGGAATTTCAATGGTTTTTTACGAGTGAAATGTCCAGCTAAGTATAACATGTGTGAAACCTATGGTTTTTTCAGTGAATTTGCAAGGTTTTTTAAATGCTAATTCCTAACTATAACGTGTGTGAAACCTATGGTTTTTTCAGTGAATTTGTATATATATATATATATTATCTACTGGCAGTCGCCAGTAGATAGTTATAGTTACAACCTAGTTTCCATAGGAAATCTCAAAATTCTATTTTGAATAACTTTGGCGCCGGTTGACGAATCCTCGCAAAATTTTCAAAACAAATGGGGCGCTCCGTTCAGCTCCTACCCTGAAAGTCTCGGGGTGATTCGTCAAGCGGGGGCTGAGAAAAAGGGGGGTCCCAAAACGCGTTTTCCATATGCATTTTTCCATAGGACCTTTAGTCGAAGGTACAGCCCGAACGGCTGAACAGAATTACGTGAAATTTGTCAAAGAGGTAGCCATAAGGTCAAGGAAGTGCCTTTTGAAGGTCTCGTGTAAATCTGTTCAGTATTTCCTGAGAAAATAGCATTTAAAACCATATCCATATCTATATGCGCGCACCGTGCGCGCACTGTGCGCGCACCCTGCCGTGCGCGAGCGCAATTCTGATTGGTTGTTAGATGTCGGTAAACATTCGAATCGTTCGAAACCAGGAAGTGTCGGCCGCCATTTTGTCTCTCGCAGTCTGAGGGGGTGAAAAACAAAGGTGGAGAACGTGAAAAGGGGGCAGGATGGACAGTTCCTGACCCCTAGTCTTGGTCAGGGGTTCACAGAAGGACCCCCAAGGGTGAAAAAAACAAATTAAAAAAAAAGAAAACGCGAGGTGCGCGAACGGCACACACCATTTATGCCTTTACAACGAAATTCGTTGTAAAAGCATGCATGGTAAATGCATGTGCATTATAATGCCATGCGTTGTAATGGCATTGCGGAATAATGGCAGTTGTGTTGTGTTGGCATGCGGGGTAATGGTATTCGTGGTAAAATTTTCGTTGTAATGGCTGTTTACCGTTCCAATGCTGTGTTACTACACATTAAAATGTGACTCGTGCATAAATTACATTGAGAAAACTTATAAACCTAGCTAAGACACAAAATTCATAAAACTGCATGATTTTTACTTTTCCAAAGAAAATATGTCTCTACAAATGAATATAAAGTCACAGTTAAATGCTTCAAAGTGCCAATTTTATAGAACATTATGGAGATCCTCACTGGTGTTACGCCCACTGGGTATCTTTGAACCAAGTTCTAATATAAATTTTGATTCAAGTTGCCTCAGTAGCCTCTCTCTATTGCCACCTCTCCTTAAAGTTGGTCCTGCCCCTATTACATAATATTTAAGATTACTTAAATTATTAGTATGAAGCGGTTTAAACTGTCATGCAAGAGGGTAAGAATGTCAGAGTTTACAGTGGCTCCAAGGTTCTGTAATATTCTGCTGTCTACCTGTAATTTTGTGCTACCAATATGTTTAAGGCCACATACTCCAGAACGTAGACTGCATATTTCTTTCTACAAGTATAATGACCCTTAATCTCAACTTGTTTTTCACTGAAAGCCCACTTGTAACTGTTCCTATTTACTCCGAATGTGCATGCTTTACATGAGCTGCATTTGTAAAATACAATTTGAAGGGACAGCCAATTAGAACTTGTTCCTAGTTCAGGACTACTGTTAACCAAGGAATCTCTCATTGATGGGGCTCGTTGAAATGTCAGAATAGGTTTAACGGGAAGAACTTGCCCCAATGTAACATCAGTGAGTACAATGGGCCATTATTTGTTGACTATCGATCTTATTTGTTTCTCCTGTTTGCTAAAAGTGGTGATCAGTCTGATATTCTTAAATTCAACTAGAGCCATGGAGTCAATGCCCTTATCTTCAGCAATATTTGGGATCTTGTAAAGAATAGATTCCCTGGATATAGCGTTGACCTTTGATTTAGCCTGATTAATGCACTTCAAATTGTATCCTTGCTCTAAGAGTCTGTCTGTTGTCTCTCTTTGACACATATTTAGATCTTCCTCTGAACTACAGATTCTACGCATTCTAAAGAAATATATATATATATATATATTCACTGAAAAAACCATAGGTTTCAGGGGCGTTATAGTTAGCTGGACTTTTCACTCGTACAAAACCATTGAAATTCCCCCGTTATAGTTAGTTCAGCTAACTATAACTTGCGCGCACGCAATGCACTGCTGATGACGTCGCATATTACATCACTCATGACATGGTCAGTGACATCACTCATGACATCACTGATGACATCTCAAATGACATCACTGATGACATCATCTTTGTGATAGAGTGGCAGACCTCCTCTCCCCCTAATATAACCTTTGATACACACATTCAAAAATAGAAACTAGGGGGAGGAGCCTAGCGCTTGACCAAGATGGCCGCGTGAGCTTAGAGCTCCCGAGACCCTCGCGCCCTCCGTCGACTATCCTGTCTCTAATCCTGATGGTATGCATGGCACCGTGTTGCTGAGTTGTCAGGGAGGCGATTGATACTATCCGCGGTCGGATTGCCCATCGGGAACCGGACTTACGACGGGCGAAAGATTGCGGCCTAACTCCCGGAGATGCCAGGGGCTAGAGTTGGCAGGATGCCCGACTCCTAGTTGATCAACAACGGCCTGGTGAGGTGTGAACTGTCGGACGGAGGCCCTCGCTCTTTCACTTTCGGTTTCGTTCCCTTTGTCTGCCCGGACACTGTAGAGCTCTGGGTGGCTTTATAACCCCAGGGACGCTCGGCGGGCTACTCTGGCAGCACAAGGCGGACCTGCTCACTCCTTATTCCTCTCTCTGAGAGGGAGCGGTCTTCACTGCATTGGACTGCCTGGAGTCCATTATGTCGGGCAAAGCAGAAGGGGATCGGTTGAAGACTAAGTCCACCAGGCGGGGAACGTATTCTCAAGTCAACAGTATGGACCGCTACGCCCTCCTGAAAACATCGCCGAGTGGACCGAGCCAGGCGTCGGATGCCCAGAAGGAGGACTCGCCTGGGACACCGGAGCTATCCCTGCAGGATGTCATGGGCGCGCTTGACGGGATGCAGACCTCGATGGGGAGGCAATTCGAGGCCCTGGCGCATAAGGTGGATGCCATCCTGGTGGATGTCAATTTGATCCGATCGGACCTGGGCAAGACAAACGAACGAGTTAAGAACCTGGACCACAAGACCACGGGCCTCGCTGATGATGTCGCGGATTTGCAGAACGAGGTCCGGAAGCTGAGGGCCGAGAGTGACCTCGCCGCCCGCCGGCTGGAGGACTTCGAGAGCCGGTCCAGGCGCAATAACGTGCGCGTCATCGGGGTCCCGGAGTCCTCGGATGAGGCTTCGACGGACCTGCTTGTGGAAGATTTGGTCCTCAATCATCTTAAGCCTAAGGGCCTTGGAAAGTTTTTTGCGGTGGAAAGGGCCCATAGGGTGCCGGGCGGGCGGCCCAAGGCGGGTGCCCCGCCGCGGCCGATTGTCGCCCGGCTCTTTCACTTTCGAGATCGGGACGCTATCCTGCAAGCTTCGAGGGTGACGGGCCCAGTCCCCTTCCAGAATGCGTCGGTGAATTTTTATCCGGACTTCACCCAGCACGTGCAGAGACAGAGGCAGAGCTTCCTGGGGGTGAAGCGGAGACTTCGGGAACTGGACCTGAAGTATGCCATGCTTTTCCCCGCCAGACTACGGGTGGTGCATGAAGATCGGACATTCTTTTTTGACTCTCCTGTTATGGCCGACGAATGGCTGGACGCTTTGCCCCGGCGACGGACCGGGGACGACACAGCCGAGCATGGAGACAGTGGCCGGAATGGACAGGGCTGATATCTCAAAGCCGACCTGACTTGATTTAACCATACTTGAAGATTTGAATAGAGTGCAGTAACTGTGGAGGGTTGCGGGAGGACGAGGGGTGCTCTTTTCCTCCCTTAGGGTACTTTTTGTAGATTTTTGTTTTTGTAGGGCGACAGGCACACTGCAAGTTGGGGGGGCTTTTTAAGCTGCAGCAGGGGTGCAGGGTGGGGGGAGTTTTTGGGATTTTGAGTTTGTTGTTGGGGGGTTTATTTCTGCAAGGCATGATGATTATCCTCAGGGCTGTTCCATGGTGGCGCCTCGGGTGTGGGGTGGGCCTCTTTCCGTTTGAGGATGGGGGGTAGAGGCTTAAGTGTTATAAGCTGGAATGTTAATGGTTTGGGGGATCGCATCAAGAGGGGGATTGTGTTGCAATCTTTGAAACGCTCAATGCCAGACGTTGTCCTGCTGCAGGAGACGCATCTCATAGGCAATACGTGCTATGCCCTGAATAGGAAGGGGTATAAATTTATTGCACACTCTGGATTCTCTTCTGGGTCCAGGGGTGTGGGCATCCTCGTTAGAGCATCCCTGCCTTTTGAGGTGGACTCCACCATTGTTGACGATAGGGGGAGGTTTGTGGCGGTGGCGGGGCGGTGGGAAGGAAGGACTTTGGTTTTGGTTTCAGTTTATGTCCCGCCGGCCCTGCAGGCCTCCACATTTGCTGAACTGGGCAGGGCTTTGCTGACTCTCCCGGGGGGAATGCTGGTAGTGGGAGGGGACTTCAACGCTGTGGGTTCCGGACTGTTGGATAGATACCCGCCCAGGGACACAGGGGGGGCTCAGAAATGGCTTCCAGACTTCCTGGATACATTTGGTCTGATAGATTGCTGGAGGCTCCGGCACCCCACACGGAATCAATACACGTTTCACTCCGGGGCGCATGGTAGCCTCTCCAGGATTGACTACCTGCTCACTCTGGCCGCACATGCCTCGTTGATATCCGAGGCGAGGCACATGGCACGCGGTATCTCTGATCACTCGCCAGTGTGGATCCGGCTGGATCTAGGTCGGGAGGGAGGAGGGAGGGTGGCCCCCATCAACCCATGGTATTTCCGAGACCCCAAGATGCGCAGCGCCCTGGTAAAGAAGGTAGATAATTACTTTAAGGACAATCGGGGAACCGTGGACTCGGCGGTGTCGCTGTGGGAAGCTTTTAAGACCGTGCTTCGGGGGGAAGCCCTTTCCCTTGTGGTGGCTGCCAAGAATCGGAGGGATGGCGAGGTGCGGCAGGTGGAGGAGGAGATTGCGGCCCTTGAAGGGGATATGGAGGAGGAGGTTACAGAGTCCTCATTGCATGAGCTTTCCCTGAAGCAGGCGGAGTATAGGGACCTGGTGACGAACGCCGCTAAGACCCTCAGCAGGGAACAACAGGGCCGCCTGTATGACGTTGGGGATAAGGCAGGGAAACTCCTGGCGTGGCTGGACAGGAAAGAACGGGTCAATAGAGTGGTGCCAGAGTTGATTGGAGAGGGGGGAGAGGCGATCGTGGAACCTGAGGGGATTGTGAAGTGTTTCGCGGAATATTTTCATAGGGTTTATTCCTCTGTGTCGGACAGGCCGCCCGAGGACTCGTCTGATCTCCTCCGAGATATCGAGTTGCCCTGCCTCTCTGACGTAGATAGGGACGATTTGGATGGTGACATCACGGTTGACGAGGTGGCGGGGGCGATTCGCGCGTTGAACTCGGGTAAGGCCTCTGGACCGAATGGACTGCCGATCGACCTGTACAAACTGTTCCCGGATAGGGTCGCCCCTCATCTGCGCGCCATGTTTTTGGAGGCGCGGGGGGATGGGATCCTTCCGTTGGACCAGCGGCTGGCGTCGATCGTGGTCATACATAAAGAGGGTAAACCCCGAGATAGCTGCTCCTCCTATCGGCCTATTTCACTCCTCAACGCTGAGCCGAAAATTCTGGCCAAACTCCTGGCTACCCGTTTGATTAGGGTACTAGGCGATTTGGTCCACCCGGATCAATCTGGCTTTATCCCGCACCGAAATACAGCATTGAACCTTAGGCGTCTTCATGGCGTCATCGCCAGGGCGGGCACGCTGCGTGAACCGGCTGTTGTGGCATCTCTTGATGCCACGATGGCCTTTGACACGGTGGAGTGGGCATATTTATGGGCCGTGCTGGCCAAGTTTGGTTTCGGTCGCGGTTTTGTGAGTTGGGTTCGGTTGCTGTACGAGGGGCCACTAGCGAATGTGGTGGTGAATGGACGGGCATCTACTCCGTTTCAGCTTGGTAGGGGTACCCGGCAGGGCTGCCCCCTGTCGCCTCTGTTGTTCGCCCTCGCCCTTGAACCGTTGGCTGCGTGGATACGTTGGCACCCGGATATACGGGGCCTCCGGTGGTCGTCTGATCATGAGGACCGTATTTCGCTCTATGCCGATGATATCCTGCTGTATCTTGCCTCACCTAAGAAGTCACTTATAGTGGTCTGTGACGTACTCGCATCGTTCGGTAGGAACTCGGGGCTTGTGATTAATTGGGGCAAATCGTACTTGTACGTTCTTAGTGGCGAGGTCCCACCGATCCCTAGAACATGTTCGATACAGGTTGCCCAGCAGGGTTTTGTGTATTTGGGGATTTTTATATCCTTGGATCCTGCTGTGCGCTATGAGAGGAATCTGCTCCCCCCCTTGGCACGCTTGAGGCGAGATGTGGAAGGTTGGCGGAGGCTGCCGCTCTCCCTCGTTGGGCGTGCGGCCCTGTTTAAAATGATGTCTCTTCCCCGCTTCCTCTACGCTCTCCAGAACACCCTGGACTGGGTACCGGCCAAATACTTTCGGGAGGTCGAAGGCCTCCAAAGGACGTTGCTGTGGGATGGGCGGCCGCGAATAGCTATTTCAAAGTTGACGTTCCCATGGTATGATGGGGGCATCGCGCTCCCAGACATCCGACGGTACTATTGGGCCACGCAGCTGAGCGCGATCAACCATGGGTTTTATGGCCCTGCCCTCAGCCCTGGGTATGCCATGGATAGGTGGCTGCTGCGCGGCGGCAACTACTACAGGGCGTTGTATTCGCGGTCCCTAGACTCGTCCCTCATGGGGCCCACTGGTGTGGCGGTGCGCGTATGGAAGATGGCGACTGACTCGTTGGGCTGGAAGGATAGGCTAACCCTCGCTACCCCATTGTTTGAATCGGAAAGATTGGGAAGACTCTGGCACACGAAGGGCTTTGATAAGTGGGATCTGATAGGTATATCCAAGGTGGGAGATGTACTGCATAAGGGGAGGGTGAAGTCTTTCGAGGAGTTGCAGACTGAGTTTGAGCTAGGGCCCTCAGAGTATTTCAGGTATATCCAGCTGCGTCACGCCCTCCGATCAGTCCTTGTTGAGGGTGAGAAGGTGCCGGAGTCCTCTCCCCTTGAGGACCGAGTCCTTGATGGTCATATGCCCGAGAGCACGATCTCGCTCATATATAAGAAGTTGATAAACGTCCGGGCAGACCTGCTATTGGGGCTGAGAGAACAGTGGACCAGGGATGGTCTTGAGTTGGATAATGAGGACTGGCAGTCAGCGGTTTCTTCGCCTAAGGAGGTTGCGATCCCGTCGCGTCTGAGGCTGGTGCAGCTTAAAATACTGCACCGGGTGTATGTGACGGGGCCAAGGCTGGTCCGCATGGGATTCTCGGAGGACGGCCTGTGCAGAAGGGGATGTGGTATGGTGGGCACTTTCCTGCACATCATTTGGGAATGTGGTGTCATTGTGGAGTTCTGGAGGAGAGTCCATGCAGTTATGGGGGAGGTGACGGGCATTGTGGTACAGCCAGAGGCGCGGTGCTGCCTCCTGAACGTCTGGGGGCCCACTGACCTCGATGAGGCGCAGACCCAATGGGTGACTCTGGGTAACATGGTAGCAAAAAGGGATATCGCGCGGCTATGGGGCTCCACGGGACCCCCTACACTGACCGCATGGAAGGAAAACATGGATTGGAGCATGTTTAGGGAGAAGACGGTCTACGGCTCTAGAGGTCGCCCCCGGAAGTGGCATGCCATCTGGGGGCGGTGGAACCAATACAGGGGGGGAATATGTCTTGCCCCGGACCTGGAACCTCCCGAGGAACAGCTTTCCCCCTGACCTACTTTCCAGCACAGCTTGGTTTTAGTAACTGTTCTGGGCCTCTGCTGTTCCCCTTCTTCCTCCGTACACAGTCTTGTACTTAGTAGACGAGTGGGGTCCGGTCTCCCCTGGGGGCCTCCGCCGTGGGCTCACAATGTTCTTGCCTTGCTGGGGTTTGTTGTTAGTTTTTTCTGTGTTTATTTAAAATTGAACCTTTTGCATTATTCTTTGAACTGTATTGGGGACACATCACTGTATCTAACTTGTAATGCTGCCGAACCTTCGGGCTGTCGGCTGAATAGCTGTGTCCTGAATTTTGAAATAAAGGTTTTCAAAAAAAAAAAAATAGAAACTAAAATTTTCAAAACGATGGACATACCAATATCAGTTACAACAACCTATTCAGTAATTCTAAGATCCACATACACATCCACTCATTCACCAACAGTCCTATATAGTCACTCATACATGTACTCACTCATCATATGTACTCATACACCTATACATTCTGTTACACAACGCCACTCATCCATAGAGTTACTCACACACATAGTCACTCATGCTAATAAAGAATCAAACATCCATTTACTTGCATATACAGTTATACACACACCACCACACTTACTTCTACAGAAACTTACACATACTTAGTCTTTTAAACAATCACTTATAGAAACACATACTTATTCATACAGGAACTCTTTCAATCCCTCACTCTCACATATACTCACTTATATACACCAATAGTCACATATACTAGTTTAAAACATATGTAGTTACTCATAAAGACACTATTGAGACAGTCATTCAGTCACTAACACACCCATGCACACACTCATCCACCAATACAGTCCTGCACACATGCTGTCTTCAACACATACAAACAGTGAGTCACTCATTCATGCACTTATGCACTACGTAATACCCCCACCGAACCATACAGACACTCAGACACTCATTCTGATACTCAAAAAACCAACTAATAACCTATATAGACACTCATGTAGCTACTCACCAACCCATGCAGCCACTTATACACAAAGTGAGAGACTGATACAGATATTTACATATTTAAACATTACTCACTAAGCCATGTATTCACTAAGATACACTTAATCAGTCAGTTATACAATCTATTTTTCAAAAACAAATCATCCATTTAGACACTTATATACCCATTTATTCTTCCATCGACCTTGAGATATACATATATAAAACATATGTAATTTTCAGAAAAACACACATTCACTGGAAGCTGTCATCCGTGATGTCATCAGTGATGTCATTTGAGATGTCATCAGTGATGGCATCAGTGATGTCATGAGTGATGTCACTGACTATGTCATGAGTGATGTAATATGTGACGTCATCAGCAGTGCATTGCGGGCGCGCGAGTTATAGTTAGCTGAACTAACTATAACGGGGGAATTTCAATGGTTTTGTACGAGTGAAAAGTCCAGCTAACTATAACGCCCCAGAAACCTATGGTTTTTTCAGTGAATTTCTAAGGTTTTTTAAATGCTAATTCCTAACTATAACGTGCCTGAAACCTATGTTTTTTTTAGTGAATTTCAAAGGTTTTTTAAATGCTAATTTCTAACTATGGCTACAGAGATAGGACATGTGAAGAAAGAAGAAAAAACGCACAGAAAGAAAAAAAGAAATGCAGAAAGAAGCAACAGAAGTCCTCAAAGACGAAGAAAAGTGCAGGAAGAAGGATAACGTGCAGAAAGAAGCCTTGTTGCAAAATCATCCTGTACCCTCAACTTTTTCAGACGGATACTGGTATTAACTGAGTCTGACTAACCAGTCCTAGAGCCAGTGCTATGTTAAAAGACACTCAGAATACAGTGAAAACACCTACATACACTAGGTAACACTATGCGTTGGGGTCCCCCTGTGATCAGCATGACCTCATCTGTAAGCCCCTAGTGTATAATAGGGCAGATGATTAAAACTTCCTCTTAAAACGCGTGTTTGCACATGTCACCTCAGGCCCCGTCCCCTCACTTCCCCACTGTGTAAACACACCCTGTGGCCGTTTTAAGTTGGGAGATTAAGTCCCCTTGAATCCTGAGGGTCCCTAGGGTCCAACTAGACCACTAGGTACCTCCAGTAAGCGCCACAGAGCTGCGTTGCAGAGAGATGTAAAAAGGGGCACGGCCTAGACCACCTCTCTGTAACGCAGCGCAGTGGCGCTTACTGGAAGCACCTGCTGGGCTAGTTGGACCCCAGGGGCACTCAGGATTGAAGGGGAATTATTTCCCCCACTTAAAACGCGCCACAGGGCGTGTTTGCACACGTTAACTCAGGCCCCGTCCCCTCCCTTCACCACTGTGTAAACACGCCCTGTGGCTGTTTTTAGGTGGGAGATTAAGTTCATTTGAATCCTGAGCGTCCCTAGGGTCCAACTAGCCCACTAGGTACCTCCAGTAAGCGCCACAGAGCTGCATTGCAGAGAGGTGTAAAAAGGGGCACGGCCTGCACCACCTCTCTGCAACGCAGAGCAGTGGCGCTTACTGGATCCCCTGGTGGGCTAGTTGGCCCCCAGGGTCCCTCAGGATTGAAAGGGAATTATTTCCCCAACTTAAAACGTGCCACAGGGCGTGTTTACACATGTCACCTCAGGCCCCGTCCCCTCCCTTCACCACTGTGTAAACGCGCCCTGTGGCCGTTCTAAGTTGAGAGATTAAGTCCCCTTGAATCCTAAGGGTCCCTAGGGTCAAACTAGCCCACTAAGTACCTCCAGTAAGCGCCATAGATCTGCGTTGCATAGAGGTGAAAAAAAGGGGCGTGATCTCAGAACACCTGTCTGCCACGCAGCTCCCTGGCGCATACTGGAAATACCTGTTGGGCTAGTTGGCCCTCAGGGACCCTCATTATTGAAGGGGAATTAATTCCCCAACTTACAACTGGCCAGGGGGTGCATTTGCAGAGTGCTGCTAGGAGGGGGCGTGGCCTCCGGCGCGATGCCAGTCTTTTATTTATTTTTTTAAGAAGGAGGGCTCTGTGGCCCCCCTTCTTTTTCTAATTTACTGGCCCTGGGGACCCCATCCCCCAGGGCCTGCACCCTAATTTTTTTGTTTAAAAAAAAAAAATTGGCCCTCCCAAGGCCTTAATCGGCCCCGGGGACCTCAACCCCCGGGTCAAGGCCTTTTTTTAATTTTATTCTTTAGGAGGGGGCTGCGTTGCCCCCCTCTTCAGGCCACTTATGGCCCCGGGGACCCATCCCCCGGGGCCGGCCTTTGTTTTTTATTTTTTTTTTAAAATATATATTTTTAGAAACACTTAGGACATGCTGGACAAACCGTATGTACCTATCACCATGACGATTTGCGTGATAATCATTAAAAGGCAACTATGCATAGAATGAATCCACATGGAATGTATTTACACTGCTAGTGAAGCTCTGACATGTCTGACGCCCTACCGTGCCTAATCCCGGCGCCGCCGCCAGTGGGTACTCTCCAAGTAGACACCCTTGTCGTTTATTTATACAAACATGGGTAGCTATTGACGGGCACGTTTAATATACACGCACACCAAGCCATTCAAAGGGGATTCCACAAAAATTCGACCAAACTATGCAAGAAACCCCCCTCACGGTTAATAAAACACACATCCACCGCCGGATGTGTAATACTTTTTATTTTACTCTCTGGAAAAGAGACGAACCTCACTTGAGAGTCACAGTGTTGAGCCCAATGCTGTGTTACACCCACCAGTGCCCGCCGAGTGCCTCACACCTCTGTGTTGTATTCCACCAGCTAGTGCGTATGCTATGACACTCTCTAGCCCATGTGCACTGTAACACCACCCTGTGAATATGTCGTGCCACACTTGCCTTCGCACGGGTTATATTGCCCCATCTAACGTGCCTTCCTCGATGCCTATGTTATAACGCACAGCGCTATGCCATACATATTACAATCTGGGATCCATATCTTTGTCACAGTGCATATGCAACGTTACACTCCCCAGCACATATTTTATATTACAATTTTAGAGACTAGTTAAGTTACACAACACTGCCCTGTGCATATTACACTCCAAGGCGCATATCGCATAGCACGAGCTAGTGCCTGTGCTATCTCGCGCTCTCCAATGAATCTGTCATTGCGCACAATGTATTGCATATTATATTTCACGCCCCGGTTCATCTTATATCACACTTTTTGGTGCATAGTTTATACCATATACCATATCTAGTTTTCATTTTCAATCGTGCTCTCTGGACTATGTTCTATATAACACTGCGTCCACCTACCCTTTTTACGGACATTACATTTTGCGATGGGGGGTGGAGGGTCAGGGGGTGTTTCTGCCAAGTGAGCCTGGAGTCACAGTCACAAACGTCCTCTTCTTCCTGAATAAAAGTGAGATTATGCTGCATACTTGTTCATATTTTAAGTAGTTCGCACAGACACACATTTTAAAAACAATAACGTTCCTAATACCCACCTTCTCTGAACAGTTAGCTTGCTGCCCCATCCACCTCCTCCCTATCCTCTGCTGTCTGAATCCATGGACTAGCCTCCTCCCTCCTGCCATGCATGGTCTGATGTGCTGCCACTGCCCTCCATTTAGCATGATGTACCAGTCCACTCCTCCTGCCCTCCATTGCCCAATTCTATGGCCCATCATTGACCTCCTGCTTAGCCTCTGTGCTTAGCTTGCTGCCCCTATTTTCCTTCCCCCTGCCATCCGATGTCTTTGTGCATGCCCCTGCTCCATCCCATGGACCTGCCACTCCTATCTACTCTGAGTGTTCTGTTGAGCTGCCACTTCCCTTCCACCTGCCTAGCATTGTCAGATGACTGTAACCTGTCCCTGCCACCTCCACCCTGCCTGTCCACATGCCATGCCCCTATCCCCTTCCTCCTGTCCTCCATGGTCCATTTTACTGCCACACCCTTCTGCCCTCCCTGGTCTGTTGTGCTGCAACTGCTCCTCCTGCCTGCCCCGTGTGGTCTGTTGTGAGGCCCCTTCCCCTGAACTCTCTTGTCTGTGCCCAGGTCCTGACCCTCCCTTCTATCCTCCATGGTCCTTTGTGCATGCCCCTGCACCCTCCTTCTTGCCCATCATAGCCATTGTGCTGCCACTAACCCTCCTGCTTGCCATGCATGGTCTTCTGTGCTGCCATGGCCCCTCCCACCTTCCCTGTGTGGTCAGCTAGCTGCCCCTGCCCCCTCCCACCTTCCCTCCATGGTCTGTGTGTATGACATCATAGTCTCATTGTTGCTCTCCATGGTGTGTCTTGTTTCTAGTGCCCATACTGCCTGACCTCCATGGTCATCTTGCTGCTCCTGCCCTGCCCCCTTGCCCCAGCCCTCTTTTTCCATGTGCAGACCCCTAATCCCTCCCTCCTGGCTTGCCTGTTCCATTGTAATGCCCCTGATCCGTCCCTCCTGCCCTTTATGGTCTGTTATGCTGCAGTTTTCTCTCCTGTCTGTCCATTATGGTCAGCTAGCTACCATTGCCTCTTTCCCCTCTGTTCTCTGTTGTCCATGTGCATGGTCCTGTCCCCTCCCTATTAATTTCCATGGATTGTTGTGCTGCACTCCCTGATGCCTGCCCTGTAGGGTCAGTTTGGTGCACCTCTCCATGTCCCTCCTGTCCTCTGTTATCCGAGTCCATGTCCCTACCCCAATTCCTCCTGCCTACCATGATCCAATGTACCATACTTGCAAACATTTTGAACTTGGTAAGAGGGAGATTTTGAAAAAAAACTGGGGTATTGATTTTCCCCTTTGAGTTACATTAAAAAAGAGGAGATTGTAGACAGGAGACAGATCAAGTAAAGCCCATTTGAGCTTAAAAACATTGGACGTTTCCTGGCTGAAACGGGTCTGTTGGCATGTATGGTTGTACTACCACTGCCTCTTCCTTCTGCCCACAATGGTCTATTATATTGCCACAGCCTCTCTTGCCAGTCCTGTATTGTTGGTTTGTTGCCCCTGCCCCCCTTTCCACTACCCTCCATAGTCTGTTGTGCTGCCACTGCCCTTCCTGCCTGTCCATTGTGGTCAATTTGTTCCCTCTGCACTCTCCTACCTGCCTTCAATTTTCAGAGTCCGTGCCCCTGGCCTCTGCCTCCCAACAGTATCCCAATGAACAACTAGATTGCTAACATTCTATATTTATTACAAAAGTGTGCAACGCCTGACGTCATCTTGATGTAATCAAAACTGTAATACCTAGAGTATTTCCTTTAGAAATTACATATATGAGAGGGTCTTATTTGCATCAAAATTATGGTTTGTGCTCTAAAAAACTAAAATGAGGACATATTTTCTGAGTTTTCAAATAGCGACAAAGAACTTTTAAATTATTTGTAATCTTTATGTTTTTTTATCCAGTTGACCACTTGATTAAATGTTGCACCTAGGGGAGAGGATGTGGTGTTACTTCCAGAGCTGCAGACTTTGCAACTGGGGAACCAGGTTGGAGTTTCTGCTTCAGCTCAACATTCTGTGATTCTGGTCAAATCACTTAATCTCCCCATGTCTACAACCAGAATGAATTTGATCTTGTGTGATGTAACCAATGCTCATGTAAAGCACTCCAATACCTGACATGTCTGCACTATATAAAACTGCAAATACACAAACAAATAAGTGTTTTGCACACTTCTGTCATTGGGCTACATGTGGGCTACATCTGGGTGATATTTGTGCTGCATTTGGGCTCTTTTGTCTCTGGTGGCCATCTTGGGAGATTTATTTGTTATGAAGTTTCCTAATTTCCTCATTTACTGCAGTCTCCTCAGTAGGAAATGCTTTCAGTTTTTTACTTTGATTCCACCAAGAAGGTATTCAGATATGTCACACATTTGCCATAAACTCTAAATGTTAGCACTCCAGTTACTCATTAGATCACTGTAGTAAAGCTTCTGCTCACCACGGATGTCTGCTGCTGGTATTAAAAGTGTATGTTTCAGTCTGCATGTCAGAATATTTTTATGAAATAGAAGAGAATTTGAGAAGTCAAAATGTGCCCTAATTTTTCTTTCTGCAGAACTATTCATAATTTCTATGGGAAAATGAACCCCCTCATTTTGTTCCATTGTAAATTAAATGTTTTAAGTGTTACCACTTTATTCCAATCAAGATGGCTTCAGGTGTGCCATACTTTTGTCATAAGTAAGACTGTTAGCGCTCTAGTTGTTCGTTAGAACACTCTGGGACATTCTGTCATTGGGCTATACTTGGGCTACATCTCGGTGATATTTGGGCTACATTTTGGCTCTTTTGTCTGTGGTGGCCATCTTGGGAGATTTATTTGTTATGAAGTTTACAAATTTCCTCATTTACTGCAGTCTCCTCAGTAGGAAATACTTTCAGTTTTTTAGTTTGGTTCCATCAAGAAGGCATTCAGATGTGTCACACATTTGCCATAAATTCTGAATGTTAGCACTCTAGTTGCTCATTAGATCACTGTAGTAAAGCTACTGCTCACCAGGGAAGTCTGCTGCTGGTATTCAAAGGGCATGTTTCAATCTGCATGTCAGAATTTTTTTATGAAATAGAAGAGGATTTGAGAAGTCAAAATGTGCCCTAATTTTTCTTTCTGCACCGCTAATCATAATTGCTGTGGCAAAATGAACCCCCTCAGTTTGTTCCTTTGTAAATTAAATGTTTTAACTGTTACCACTTTATTCCAATCAAGATGGCTTCAGGTGTGCCATACTTTTGTCATAAGTAAGACTGTTAGCGCTCTAGTTGTTCGTTAGAACACTCTGGGACATTCTGTCATTGGGCTATACTTGGGCTACATCTCGGTGATATTTGAGCAACATTTGGGCTCTTTTGTCTCTGGTGGCCATCTTGGGAGATTTCTTTGTTTTGAAGTTTACAAATTTCCTCATTTACTGCAGTCTCCTCAGTAGGAAATACTTGCAGTTTTTTAGTTTGGTTCCATCAAGAAGGCATTCAGATGTGTCACACATTTGCCATAAATTCTGAATGTTAGCACTCTAGTTGCTCATTAGATCACTGTAGTAAAGCTACTGCTCACCTGGGAAGTCTGCTGCTGGTATTCAAAGGGCATGTTTCAATCTGCATGTCAGAATTTTTTTATGAAATAGAAGAGGATTTGAGAAGTCAAAATGTGCCCTAATTTTTCTTTCTGCACCACTAATCATAATTGCTGTGGCAAAATGAACCCCCTCAGTTTGTTCCTTTGTAAATTAAATGTTTTAACTGTTACCACTTTATTCCAATCAAGATGGCTTCAGGTGTGCCATACTTTTGTCATAAGTAAGACTGTTAGCGCTCTAGTTGTTCGTTAGAAAACTCTGGGACATTCTGTCATTGGGCTATACTTGGGCTACATCTCGGTGATATTTGGGCAACATTTGGGCTCTTTTGTCTCTGGTGGCCATCTTGGGAGATTTATTTGTTTTGAAGTTTACAAATTTCCTCATTTACTGCAGTCTCCTCAGTAGGAAATACTTTCAGTTTTTTACTTTGATTCCATCAAGAAGGCATTCAGATGTGTCACACATTTGCCATAAATTCAGAATGTTAGCACTCTAGTTGCTTATTAGATCACTGTAGTAAAGCTACTGCTCACCAGGGAAGTCTGCTGCTGGTATTGAAAGTGCATGTTTCAGTCTGCATGTCAGAATGTTTTAATGAAATAGAAGAGGATTTGAGAAGTCACTCAAAAAGTGCCCTAATTTTTCTTTCTGCAGCACTAATCATACTTTCTATGGCAAAATGAACCCCCTCATTTTGTTCCTTTTTAAATGAAATGTTTTAAGAGTTACCACTTTATTCCAACCAAGATGGCTTCAGGTGTGCCATACTTTTGTCATAAGTTGGACTGTTAGCGCTCTAGTTGTTCTTTAGAACACTCTGGGAGGATGCAGTAGAACACAAAGGAATCAACTGACAGTCTCTGCCCTTGTTGGATGTACATGTTTTACTGAGAATATCAGACTTCATTCTCCCATGACTGAGAAAGATAATGTGAATTTACAGAAAATATGCTCTCAGTTTAGCTTATTGATCACCTTCCAAACCTCTGTTGAAAAGCATGAGAAAATAGTTTTCTCTCAAACATGATTCATGTTATCACAGAAGAAGGCTTTTTCACATGGTAAAATCACCTTAGAACACACCACAATTCCTAAAATGATTATGGTACCATCAACAAATGATTTATAATGTAACTAAAGTCTTAAAATCTTCTATTAACTGCAAGGCTTTTTAATGAGGTGCTATCATGTATATTGGTCCCAAGATGGCTGCCAACATTTCTTGGATGAAGTGCTGACAGCCAATCAGATCTCACGATGAGATGTGTGGTTAGGCTCCGCCCAGACATATATATGATTTTACTTTTGATTTTCTCAGGAACTACTGAACGGATTGACACCAGATATGCAAAAGGCACATCCCTGACCTGAGGACTACCTCTTTGCCAAATTTAAAGTAATTCTGTTCAGCCGTTTGGGCTGTACCTTGGACTAAAGGTCCCTATGGAAAATTGCATGGGAAAAACGCATTTTGGGACCCCCTTTTTTTCTCAGCCCCTGCTTGACGAATCCCCCCGAGACTTTCAGGGTACAAGTGGAGCAAAGCGCCCCACCTATTTTGAAAATTTCGCGAGGATTCGTCAATCGGCGCCAAAGTTATTCCAAATAGAATGTTGCTGATTTCCTATGGAAACACGGTCCTAACTATAACTATCTACTGGCGACCGCCAGTAGATAATATATTTATATATATATATATATATATATATATATATATATATATATATATATATATATATATATATATATATATATATTCACTGAAAAAACCATAGGTTTCACACATGTTATAGTTAGCGGAAATTTTACTGATAAAAAACCAATGAAATTCCCCCGTTATAGTTAGTGCAGGCAACTATAACTCACGCGACCGCAATCCTCTGCTGATGCTAATACTGTATTTAGACACTTATTTGCCCATGTCTTCTTCCATACATTTTTAGCTATACATATATTACAAATATTTTTTTTTCATAAAGACACATATGTCATCAGCAGAAGATTGCGGTCGCGTGAGTTATAGTTGCCTGCACTAACTATAACGGGGGAATTTCATTGGTTTTTTATCAGTAAAATTTCCGCTAACTATAACATGTGTGAAACCTATGGTTTTTTCAGTGAATTTGCAAGGTTTTTTAAATGCTAATTCCTAACTATAACGTGTGTGAAACCTATGGTTTTTTCAGTGAATTTGTACGGTTTTTTAAATGCTAAGTTACTTTACGCCATTCGTGGCGTGCGCGCCCACTTAATGCAGTTCGTTCCGTGCGCGCACGGTGCGCTTCGCGCACCGTGCGCACAGTGAGCGCGCAGTTAGTGCCGTGTGGGCACGCACGGTGGGCACGCGGTGCGATGACAAAGCAAGAAAGCACGTCAACAAATCTGTTTCTGCTTTCCTCCGTGACTATGGTATGGGTGCCATTTACCACAACAACTTGCGTTATGACATGCAAGACATTTATAGAGGAGATGGTGTGCACTTCAATGATGAAGGGAACAGAGTCTTCCTCTTGAACCTTAGACTCTGCATCGGTACTTACTTGTAGGTACCACTAAAAAATCATTTCATAAACACAACGGCTCTTTTTAGAGCCCCCTAATATCTAAACACTTAAATCTGATTTTCATTTTTTTATTTATTTTTTTCCTACCGTACGCTTACCGTAAGCTTACCGTACGCGTACCCCGTGATTTTTTTTAAAATCAATAAATTTTTTCTTTGTACTTTTCTGTCCTTCTTTGACCCCCTTACAAATGTTAGGGGGTCTGTAACTCTCCTCATTGCCCCCTTTCCTTGTTTTCACTCTTTTTTTTCAGAGTGAAATACACAAAATGGCGGCCGCCGCTTCCTGGTTTCGGCCGATTCGAATGTTTACTAAGATCTAAGAGCCAATCAGAATCGCGCTCGCGCACGCCACCGTACGCTTACCGTAAGCGTACGGTAAGCGTACCGTAAGCGGGCTCAGATATATATATTGATTTAAAGGCTATTTTCTCAGAATCTACTGAACAGATTTACACCAAACCTACAAAAGGCACTTCCTTGACCTAGGGACTACCTCTCTGCCAAATTTTGAGTAATTCTGTTCAGCCGTTCGGGCTGTAGCTCGTTCTAAAGGTCCTATGGAAAAATGCATGGGAAAAACGCGTTTTGGGACCCCCCTTTTATCTCAGCCCCCGCTTGACGGATCCCCCCGAGACTTTCAGGGTAGGAGCGGAGCGTAGCGCCCCACCTATTTTGAGAAATTCGCGAGGATTCGTCGACCGGCGCCAAAGTTATTCAAAATAGAATGTTGAGGTTTTCCTATGGAAACGTGGTCCTAACTATAACTACCTACTGGCGACCGCCAGTAGGTAATATACATATATATATATATATATATATATATATATATATATATATATATATATATATATATACACATTACCTGCTGGTGGTCGCCAGTGTGTAGTTATAGCTAGGACCTATTTTCCATAGGAAATTTGCAACATTCTATTTCCAATAACTTTGGTGCCAGTTGACGAATCTTCGCGAAATTTGAAAAACTTATGGCCTGCTCCGGTCTGCTCCTATCCTGGAAGTTTCAGGGTGATTCAGCAAGCATGGGCCGAGAAAAAAGGGGGCCCCAAAACGTGTTTTCCCCATGCAATTTTCCATAGGAAACTTTAGACACGGCTACAGCCCGAACTGCTGAACAGAATTACCCCAAATTTGGCAAAGAGTTAGTTCATGGTTCAGAAAGAACACTTTTTGTTAAATGGTGTAAATCCGATCAGTAGTTGCTGAGAAAATCAAAAGTAAAAAAGTTTCGATCTCTATGGTCGCGGAGGATCCGCGCACCCTCCCGATCACGAGCTGTATGCTAATTGGCTGTCAACACTCTAAACCAGGAAGTGTTGGCAGCCATTGTGTGCCTTGGTAGAACTGAGGCACAAGAAATCAGTAAAAAAAAAAGTGCAAAACACGAAAAGGGGGCAAGGTAGAAACACCCTGACCCCCTAGGCCTGCTTAGGGGGTCGAACAAGGACCCCCAGGACCCCCCACAATTTTTTTTTAAATCGGCAAAATCCACGGAGGATCCGCAGCTCCGGCCGAAGGAAAAAAAAACGAAGCTCGGTTGATTACTATTTTGCCCCCGGGTGGACCAAGTCCTGGGTGCAATATTTTAATTGTAATTGGGGGCTCACAGCGCCCCCAGCCCCAGGGTCCTCCACCCCCCGGGGCTTCAAAAATACATGGGTGGGGTCTCAAAGCCCCCCCAAGCCCCGGGGACTGGCACCCCCGGGGCACTGTAGTTTGCTATGGCAGAAAAACCAAAGACGATTGCTTTTCCACACGGAGAGCTGCATCTTAGTATGTGGAAAAGCAATGCCGGCTCCCGCAGGACACAGGGAGCCGGTGGGGTTCGTGGGGGGATTGGCGGCCAACTAGCCCACCAGGTGCTTCCAGTAATAGGGGCGTTATAGTTAGTTGGACATTTCCCTTGTACAAAACCCGTGAAATTCCCCTGATATAATTAGTTCAGCTAATTATAACTTGCACGCCTGCAATGCACTGCTGATGATGTCACATATTACATCACTCGTGACATGGTCAGTGACATCACTCATGACATCACTGACAACATCTCAAATGACATCACTGATGATATCATCCTTGTGATAGAGTGGCAGACCTCCTCTCACCCTAATATAACCTTTAATACACACACTCAAAAATAGAAACTAACATTTTCAAAACAATGGACATACCAATACCAGTTACAACAACCTATTCAGTAATTCCAAGATCTACATACACATCCACTCATTCACCAACAGTCCTATACAGTCACTCATACATGTACTCACTCATTATATGTACACATACACCTATACATCCTGTTACACACCGCCACTCATCCATGGAGTTACTCACACACATAGTCACTCATGCTGATAAAGAATCAAACATCCATTTACTTGCTTATACAGTCATATACAGACTAGCACACTTACTTCTACAGAAACTTACACATACTTACTCTTTTAAACAATCACTTATAGAAACAAATACTTATTCATACAGGAACTCTTCCAGTCTCTCACTCTCACATATACTCACTTATATACACCAATGCTCACACATACTAGTTTCAAATATATGTAGTTACTTATAAAGACACTATTGAGACAGTAATTCACTCACTATAACACACATACACACACTCATCCACCCATACAGTCCTGCACACATACTGTCTTCAACACATACAAACAGTGACACACTCATTCATGCATCTATGCACCAAGTAATACCCTCCACTGAACCATACAGATGCTCAGACACTCATACTGATACTCGAAAAACCAAGTAATAACCCATATAGACACTCATGTAGCTACTCACCAACCCATGCAGTCATTTATATATAAAGTGAGAGACTGATACAGATATTTACATATTTAAACATTACTCATTAACCCATGTATTCACTTAATCAGTCCGTTATACAATCAATTTTACCAAACAAATCATCCATTTAGACACTTATATACCCATTTATTCTTCCATCGACCTTGAGATATACATATATAAAACATATTTAATTTTCAGAAAAACACACATTCACTGGATGATGTCATCAGTGATGTCATCAGTGATGCCATCAGTGATGTCACTGACCATATCCTGAGTGATGTAATATGTGATGTCATCAGCAGTGCATTGCGGGCGCACGAGTTATAGTTAGCTGAACTAACTATGACGGGGGAATTTCACGGGTTTTGTACGAGGGAAATGTCCAACTAGTTATAACGCCCCTGAAACCTATGGTTTTTTCAGCGAATATAATATATACATATGTATTCACTGAAAAACCCAAGGTTACAGGGACGTTATAGTTAGTTGGACATTTTACTCTTACAAACCCAGAGAAATTCGGCCGTTATAGTTAGTTGAGCTAACTATAACTCGGGCCCCGCAATGCACTGCTGATGACATCACATATAACATCACCATGAGTGGGTAAATAAGTGTCTGAATGGATGATTTAGTAGGTGCATGACTGACTGTATAAGTGAGTGATTAAACGTGTCTTACTGAATGCATGAGTTAGTGACTAAACTGTGTGAATGTCTGTTTCAGTCTGTCAGTTGGTGTGTAAGTGGCTGCATGTGTCGGTGAGTAGCTACATGAGTGTCTATATGGGTTATTAATTGGTTGTCTGAGTATCTGTATGTGTGCCTGAGAGTCTGTGTAGGTAGGTGGGGGTGTGTGACTCTGTGCATAGATGTGTGAGTGAGTGATTCACTGGGTGGATGGGTTCAAGAGTGCATCTGTGAAAGGATGTATGGGTGGGTCAGTGTGTGTATGGGTGTGTTGGTGAGTGAATGAATGTCTCAGTGGTACATGTGTGAATAACTGCATATGTGAAAGGCAGTATATGTGAGTGTTGGAGTATATAGATGACTGTATGTGAGAGCGAGTGATTGTGAGAGTGGCTGTATGGATGAGCATGTGCTTGTCTCAGTGATTGTATAAGAGAGTAAGTATGTGTTAGTATCTTTATGAATAAGTGAGGTGTGTGTGTATAACTGTATAGGTGAGTAAATGGGAGTGTGATTGATTCTTTGCATGACTGACTAGGTGTGTGAGTAACTCTGGATGAGTGGCAGTGTGTGAGTGTCTGTATAGCTATATGAGTGCATATGATAGTGTTGTATTGATGAGTGACTGCAGGTATGAGTGACTGTATAGGTGAATGAGTGGATGTGTGTGTAGACCTAGGCATCAGTGAGTGAGTATGTAGTAACTGGTATTGGTGTGTTTATGGTTTTGAAAATGGTAGTCTGTAATTTAGAGTGGGTGTATCAAAGGTTAAATTAGGGTGTGAGGTGGTGCATCAGATTATCACGTGGATGATGTCATCAGTGATGTCATCAGTGACGTAATTTGTGATGTCATCAGTGATGTCACTGACCATGTCACGAATGATGTAATATGTGACGTCACAGCAGTGCATTGCAGGGGTATGAGTTATAATTAGCTCAACTAACTATAACGGCAGAATTTCTCTGGTTTTGTACGAGTGAAATGTCCAACTAACTAGAATGTCCCTGTAACCTTTGTTTTTTTCAGTGAATTTCTAAGGTTTTTTAGATGGTAATTTCGAACTATAATGTCCCAGAAACCTATGGTTTTTTACAGTGGATTTCAAAGGTTTTTTTAAATGCTAATTTCTAACTATAACATCCCTGAAACCTATAGTTTTTTCAGTTAATTTTAAAGGTTTTTTAAATGCTAATTTCTAACTAAAACATCCCTGAAACATATGTTTTTTTTCAGTGAATTTCTAAGGTTTTTTAAAATGAAAATTTGCAACTATAACGTCCCTGAAACCTGTTGTTTTTTCAGTGAATTTCTAAGGTTTTTTAAATGCTAATTTTTTACTATTTCTACAGCGGTAGGACATGTGCAGACAGAGGAAGAAAGGCGCAGAAAGAAGCAAGAGAAATGCAGAAAAAACCAACAGATGTGCAGAAAGATGTCTTGTTGCAAAGTCATCCTGTGCCCTGAGCACCCCCAACATTTTGCTGACTGGTACTGGTAGTAACTGAGCTCTGCCTAACCAGACCTTGAGCCAGTGCTATGCTGAAAGACACCTAGAATACAGTTAAAACACCTACATACACTAGGGTACACTATGGGTTGGGATACCCCTGTGATTGGCATAACCTCCCCTGAAAGGTCCTAGGACATATTAGGGCAGGGGGATTCAAACTACCTCTAAGTCCCTAGCAAATAATAGGGCATGGCAGTTTAGAGGCCAGCAGCCCTTCTCTGCACTTGCATGTGTGCACTACTGAGCCTGAGGTCAGCTTAAAAGTAGTCCTGTGTATGCAGAAAGAGGCAATAGAGGTGCAGAAAGAGGCAAGAGAAGTACAGAAAGAAGCAACAGGGGTGCAGCAAGAGGTAAGAGGGTTGCAGAAAGAGGCAATAGAAGTGCAGAAAGAAGCAACAGAGGTGCAGAAAGAGAAAAGAGAAGTTCAGAAAGAGGCAACAGAGGTGCAGAAGCAGGCAGAAGAGGTGCAGAAAGAGGGAACAGGGGTGCAGAAAGAGAGAAGAAGGGTGCCGAAAGAGGCAAGAGGGGTACAGAAATTTGCAGGAGAGGTGCAGAAAGAAGCAAGAACAGTGCAGTAAAAACAACAGAGGTGCAGAAGGAGGCAAGAGGGGTACAGAAAGAGGCAAAAGAAGAGCTGAAACAAGCAAAAGAGATGCAGAAAGAGGCTAGAGGTATGCAGAAAGAGGCAAGAGAGGTGCATAAAGAGGCAGGAGAGGTATACAAAGAGGGAAGAAGGGTGCAGGAAGAGGCAAGTGGGGTGCAGAAAGAAGCAAGAGAGGTGTAGAAAGAAGCAAGAGAAGTGTAGAAAGAACAACAGAGGTGCAGAAAGAAGCAGGAGCAGTGCAGAAAGAACCAACAGAGGTGCAGAAAGAGGCAAGAGGGGTACAGAAAGAAGCAAGAGAAGTGCAGAAAGAACCAAAAGAGGTGCAGAAAGAGGCAAGAGAAATTCAGAAAGAGGCAGCAGAGGTGCAGAAACAGGTAGAAGAGGTGCAGAAAGAGGGAACAGGAGTACAGAAAGAGAGAAGAGGGTTGCAGAAAGAGGCAAGATGGGTGCAGAAATTTGCAAGAGAGGTGTAGAAAGTAGCAAGAGTAGTGCAGTAAGAAACAACAGAGATACAGAAGGAGGCAAGAGGGGTGCAGAAAGAGGCAAGAGCCGTACAAAAAGAACCAAGAGACATGCAGGAAAAGAGAAGAAAGGTGCAGAAAGAGGCACAAGGGGTACAGAAAGAAGGAAGAGAAGTGCAGAAAGTAGCAACAGAGGTGCTGAAAGAGGCACGAATGGTGCACAAAGAGGGAGGAGAAGTGCAGAAAGAGGCAACATGGGTGCAAAAAGAAGCAATTGAGGTGTAGAACGGGGCAAGAGAGGAAGAGAGGTACAGAAAGAGGCAAGAGATGTGCAGAAAGAGGCAAGAGAAGTGCAGAAAGAGGCAAGTGAGATGCAGAAAGAGGCAAAAAAAGGTGCAGAAAGATATAAGACAAGTGCAGAAAGAGACAACGGGGTGCAGAATGAAGCATGGGAAGTGCAGAATGAAGCAACAGGGGTGCAGAAAGAGGCAAGGGAAGTCCAGAAAGAAGCAACAGAGGTGCAGAAGGAGGCAAAAGAACTGCAGAAAGAGGCAAGAGAGTTGCAGAAACAGGCAAAAGAGGTACAGAAAGAGGGAACAGGGGTGCAGACAGAGGCAAGAGAGGTGCAGAAAGAAGCAAGAGCAGTGCAATAGTACCAACAGAGGTGCAAAAACAGGCAAGTGAGATGCAGAAGGAGTCAAGAGAACTGCAGAAAGAGGCATAAGGGGTGCAGAAAGAGGGCACAGGTGGGCAGACTTAGACAAGAGAGGAACAGAAAGAGAGAAGAGGGGTGCATAAAAAGGCAATAGGGATGCAGAAATTTGGAACTGAGGTGCAGAAAGAAGCAAGGCAGAAAGAACCAACAGATGTGCAAAAAGAGGCAAGTGAGATGCAGAAGGAGTCAAGAGAACTGCATAAAGAGGCAAGAGGGGTACAGAAAGAGGCAAGTGAAGTACAGAATGAAGCAAAAGAGGTGCAGAAAGAACCAACAGAGGTGCAAAAAGAGGAAAGAGGAGTGCAGAAAGGGTTAGGAGAGGTACACAAAGAGGCAAGAGGGATACAGAAAGAGCCAGGAAGGTGCAGAAAGAAGGAAGAGAGCTGCAGAAAGAAGCAACAGAGGGGCTGAAAGAGGCAAGAGTGGTGCAGAAAGAGGGAAGCAAGGTGTAGAAAGAGGCAAGAGAGTTGTACAAAGAGGAAGAGGAGTGCAGTAACAGGCAAAATGGGTGCAGAAAGACGCAAGTGCGGTGCAGAAAAAGGCAAGAGAGGTGCAGAAAGAGGCAAGAGAGTTGCAGAAAGAGGCAAGAGAACTGCAGAAAGAGGCAAGAGAGTTGCAGAAAGAGGCAAGTGAGGTGCAGAAGGAAGCAAGAAAACTGCATAAGGGGTGCAAAAACAGGGAACAGGTGGGCAGATTGAGGCAAGAGAGATGCAGAAATAGGGAAGAGGGTTGCAGAAAGAGGCAAGAGGGGTGCAGAAAGAAGCAACAGAGGTGTAGAAAGAAGCAAGAGAAATGCAGAAGGAAGCAAAAGAGGTGCAGAAAGAGGCAAGAGGGGTGCAGAAAGAGGCAAAAAAGTACATAAAGAAACAATAGAGGTGCAGAAAGAGGCAAGAGAAGTATAAAAAGAAGCAAGAGAGGTGCAGAAACAAGCAGGAGAGGTGCAGAAGGAGGAAACAGGGGTGCAGAAAGAGGCAAGGGGGTACAGGAAGAAGCAAGTGAGGTACAGAAAGAGGCAACAGAGGTACAGAAAGAGGCAAGAGAGGTACAGAACGTGGGAGAGATGAGCAGAAAGAGACAAAAGAAGTGCAGAAAAAAGGAAAGTTGCAGAAATAAGCAACAGAAGTGCAGAAAGTTGCAGGAGAGGTGCAGAAAGAAGCAAGAGTGGTTTGCACACCATTAGTTCCAATTTAACACCCACATTTAGCAGGTGACCATTCTAGGTTTGCCAAGGGCCTTCCACCATGCTGTAACACTTGTCGCTGCATTTTTGGCAACGTTCGAGCCGTTTGAGCTAGAAACAAGGCTTTTTTCATTCAAATCTGCAGATTAGGCAGCAGATGATGGATTATTTGGCTAATGCGGAAAATATATAATTGTGCGAAGGTCAGTGCAGCCAAACAGTTGCATAATTCCAGTGGCCCTGCTCATACCTCTGACTAGGTCCAGTAGTGCTCCTCAGTGATTCCTTCTTTTTTTTGTCTCATTAAGCAGTGCCTGCTTAGGCACCGCTGTAGGTATTACAATGTCAGTTTCTGCCAGCCATTTCATGGCGGCTTATCCGTCATGAAAAGGCAGGCGGGAAGTGACATTGGGGGCCCGTAGTGAGTCCCCATCCTCCTTGGCCCTCTGACTTGGGCCCAGGGGGGCACCTATGGTGCCCCGCTTCATATCCCTGCACCATGTGGCAGGCACCACATGGTGCCTGACACATAGTGCAAGGATATGTACAGAGTGTATCTTTTGTTCTGCGGCGTGTGCTGCAGCCAACAGCACACACCACAATACAAAGGATACACATTGCGACCGCCTTGAATGCGGTTACATGGTAATACCAGTTGCAGGACCGCCAACAGCTGGTCGGGCGATCCCGTTCCTGAAGAGATGGCAGTCGAACGTAAGTCTGACTCCCATCCTCATCAGGCCCTTACTTATTTGCAGGGAGCAGTTTTCATTGGAGGGGTTTAACTTTGTCCTGAAAATTTGTTTAGATTAATGTAACCTGCAGTGGGTACAATGGAAGAGACATACTGAATTTTTTTTTAAAGATATCTGCCTCCACTTATGGACGTTCAATGGAGAATACAGATCCTATAATTATTACTCAAAGCCGTTTAATGCCGCTTCTGGGATTGAATTTTTTGTAGGACCTCCTTCCCTCCCCACTATTGAAATCTCGCATCATGCCAGTGGCTTGATGGACCACAGAGCGGTTGTCTTGCAATATGCTGTCCCCTCACCAAGCACTGTCAAAAGAAGGGTGATGAATAATACAATTATTTCGAAAGAAGAAGTGATTGCTCTGATTTTACCGCCAATCAGTCCTCACTGGATTATATAAAGTATTTGAGAGGCTTTAAATGTGCTATTAGGGGGTTTCAATTTGCATACAAGCATTTAAGGTGATGAAAAAGAGGGTGGAATTTCAATCCTGCAGGCGTATACAAATAGGGCTTATCAATCCTTAGGGTCAAATTGCACTGCTGCTTTAGTTGAAAGCTGGATTATGAAAAGGGATTTATTTTGCAATGGGAACTTGTCAATAATCAAACGTTTGAACAAGTTCATGAAGAAGGGGAATTCATAGGCCATTTTTCAGCCTGGTGTCCATAACAAAGGGTTAATCAAAATTTGATTTCTAGAACTTGGAACCCTCAAACAGCCAGTATACTGAAAAGTCAGAGGAAATTAAGCAAAAATTATTCAAGTATTACTCTAATCTGTACTCAGATGAAGAAGGCGGGAACACAGGGCTGGAGCAACAAATTGAACATTTCCTTAAAAATTTAAAATTACCCGCACTGACTGAGAAAGCAGCCTCGATTCTATTAAGGCATATCTCAGAAAGGAAGGTTGAAGACAAAATAAGACTGCTCACCAAGTGTAAGACTTCCGGGGAGGATGGGTTCTGCTTCGAATTTTTAATAACCTTTGATACCTTTTTAAAGGGGTACTGTGGCTACACTTTTTAATCATTTGTTAGCTGTTGCCAGGAACAGGACTCATTTAAGAAAGGGGTTTTGGTCCACTTTTTAAAGTCAGGAAAAGAGGGGGAGTATTTGAAGTCTGTCAGATCAATAACTCTTCTAAATTCCAATTACAAGGTTTATACCAACATTTTAGCCATTGGATTGATAAATGTAGCCTTGTTATTTATAGTGGAGGAACTGGATGGTTTTATTAGTGGTTAGAATTTATATACTAATAATCACTGTATGAATTCATTTATTTGTCCTTCTGGTAGTGGATGGTATCCCAATAGTGATCATTTTCTTAGATGATTGAGAAGCATTCAATCTCATATATTGGAGGTGTTTATTTAAAATTTCAACTTTCAGGCCTATCTGCATGACCCAACAGAGGTCTACTTTGATCAAAACCCATTGCTGTATTTGTATTGGGAAAAGGCGCCAATGGCCAGTACTCAGCAGGCTGGTGATAAACTATCTGGCTTGCCCTGTAACAAGTGTCTCTGCTGAGCATGTTTTCAGTGCTGCTGGTGCCGTTCTGATAGTGAGAAGGACCAGTCTCTCATCCCACAATGTGGAGAGGTTAACCATGATCAAAATGAATCAGCACTTTATACCACCTGATTACACCATACCTCAAGTATCACAGCAGGAAGATGATAACGGTGACTCAGGTCATGGAAGTAGTGTGTTAGGTGATCTACTTCTTGGTGAACCACCAGAATTTGAGGACAAGCTCTACTTCCCTGACAACTAGTCTGTACTTTTTTTCTTTCTTTGACATCCCCCCCAAAAAAACCAAAAGATATAGCTAAGGAACATGATTTACATCCCCACCATCTTACTCTTAGACACATTTAATTGCGGGATTGGAGTTGCAACTGTGTGCAGTGAAGAAGTCCCGACTTGCCCTAAAGCCATTTCCCTCAATCCATACAATTGATGGAGAATAAAAACAAATGTGTGCTTGCCTCTGCCTCGAACCCTGGGCCCTGACTATCCATCTATCCTTTCTTCCTAGACTAGAGGGACTGTCCCACATGTGAGATTATTAATAATTCGATTTACAGCAAAGCAATAAATGATCTGCAGTCTGCAATGTGCCACCAATTGATCACAGTGAGCACACCGGAAGAACAGGTAAATGATGGCATTCATTGTACACTGAGTGATTGTTGTGATGTCAACTTATGAATGATGATATGTCATCATCATCAACAATGTGTCAACTTGATTTGAGACTTGAGAAGAAGAAAGATGATTCATGTGAGGGCAGCAGACAGTGTGAGACTGGGTGATTGTTTGTTATGCTTAATATTTTAGTGATGATGATGATTTAGATTCACAATGTTGGGGTGGCCTACCGGCGGCTGATCAATAAGTTTCCCCTGAAGGTTATTTTTTGTCTTTCCCCTTTGAAAGATAGGATAGCGAGATTCCTTCACCGGGTTCACTCCACACTGTCCACACTGCTTTCCTTTTTATTGTTTTATGCTTCTCAAAGACTCAGACCTGACCAGTCACTTAGTTAATGCAAAGCTTGCAAACACAAATCTAGTCTACTCTACAGTGAGTCCGTCAAGTCAATCTTTTCCTTCTTGTTGTTCAATAACAAAATTGTACTGCTACAGGCCGATCCATTACATTGAGTCAGGATTCATTCTGGACACTGTTGGTACAGTGTTGGACACCATACTCGGAGTCATAGTAAAACTCAGGAGGATTGGAGATGATGGAATGACTCAGGGTGTGGGCCTGAGCATGCCTACTTCGAGAACTGCCACCAGAAGAAGATGGAAGTTTTTTAAATTAACTGAAACCAACCAATTTATATGATGATGACTTTGAAGTGGCCTAAAGGCAAGCAACAACAACACTAGACATACACATGTTTGTGTAGTGGTAGTGGTGGTAAGTGTAGTGTGACTCTCTGACTGATAGCCATGCATTGATTTTTTACTTAATTGGGAAAATGGCCTGCTATGTTGCTGTGTGTGTCTGTGCTCAGTGCTGTCTGGATCAAATTTGAAGCTAAATGGAGTTTGAGTGGAGGGATGTTGTGGGAGGTAACTGCCAGAAACAGACATTTACCCAGGTTGCCTCTGAAGGAAAGTATTTTTCTTGCACTCCTTTATGCAGTTTAACTTTCCCCCTTGATTCTTCAATATAATGTTTTCCCATCTATAGGCCCTTACCCTGCGCCATACTGAAATAAACAACTCACACTTACTTTACCGAACCGCATCCACCAGGCACCCAAGATTAACTGACAGTCCAAGAGGAATGCAGTGCAGAGATGCAACTCCCAATTTGTCAATACATACAGTATCATTTTTTCTCTTCAATCATTACAACTGTGTGTGTTGTTTATGTTTGTTTACTTGACTCCAATAGATATTTTAATTTTATTTGCTATCTTTCAAATCCCACTACAAGAACATAAATGTAAATTGGGTCTCTCTGGGAGCAGACAGAGAATTAATTTACTGGTACTAGTCTAGTACTCATTATTTCATTTCACTCCCATAACAGATTTATGATGGTCGGCTGCCAAGATGAATGTGTTGTCCTTGTGTAGTAGTGTTTGCCTTTATCAAATCTTTCCCTCAAATCCCCCTTCCTATCCATTCATCGAACTCCTATCCCTCTTCCCATGAGCTGTGTGATTTATTGGTGTGACAAAATTAAATTTACACCATGAATTGATCACACATTTGGTGGGGCGGATGTGGTGAAAGCAACACCAACTCAAGGGCAGGTGGAGCAAGATCTTAAGTTCTGCTCTAAATATAACTATAGCCCACTCTGGCAATATATATTGATTAGATTGCCCACCTTTGCACAGACAGTATTCAATATTCTAATGTTTTCGGAGAAACATAATCCATCATAATTGCCAGCATCGTCATCATTTCAGCACAAAAGGTTACGCTTGTCCACTTCAAAAGTTCACAGCTTAAGCCGACTTCAGTTTGTAACTTGTACTAGGCTAGCCCACCTTTTTTTTTTTTTTACTTTAGCATTGCTTATCATGGTTTTTCGTTTGGTAGTCTTCTGCTTGTGTACTGTACTGCTACTAGTCATTCTCTATTCTCCCTCAGATGACTGCCTCATTTTCTTTTTCTGCAACTGCTACTGTCTACTACTACCACCAACATGGCACCTTAGGAAAACAAACCATCACTATGCATCCATCGCTTCGCCTAATCATCAATCACAGGTAAGAGAAGTGTGGGGGATGCAACAATGTATATACTATGGAAATTAATTAATTCACAACCCACACCCTTACGAGTCCATAGGGGTTTTAGTTGCAGACTGCATAGACTAGGAGGCAAGACTGACAGTAGTAGCACAAGTGAGGGTACCACATATATCAGAAGATGTTTTTTGAAAGGCTGCGTCCCTGCAGCACAGGAAACAGTGTGAAGTAAAAGAGTAACACCTATAAAAGATTTACATCATTTGTAAAACTATAAATATATTTCCCTAACAAATAGACTAGAATGAAAGAAACCCACAACACCTGACCCACCCCTCTCCCTAACCAATGTCCAGTAAAAAGTCCAATTGTCCATAAAAAATCCAAATGTCCATAAAAAAGAACACCCAAGTTTTACCCAAGTCCCACATTCCCACTTTCTCCCCAACAAGTCCTACCCACCCAAAAAAATATGAAAAAAGGGGCAAGAGAGATCTATGATCATTTAGTGGCGGACTAGGAGACGGATCTTGTGCTCAAGATGGTCGAAGCGGTCTCCATCCTGGCCTCTAGGCGCGTTATCCAGAGGAGCATGTGGCGCTGAAAGGTTTTACATTACCAAGGGTTGGCAACAGTGGTTGACTTGCAGCGGGCAGCGGCTGGACCATGGTGCCGTACCACTGGAGGCACTGGAAGGGCCTGGCTGGGGCCCGGGGCATTGTAGGCTGCAGCTGCTGCCTCCTCCTCCTCCGCCAGGGCCACCAGCTGCGATATTCTGCCCTAATGGCCTCCAGCTTCTGTTGCCGGATCTTGGTTACTATCATTTGCCTGGTGGGTTGGGAAGGAGTAGCTATATAAAGAATAAAGACAATTGTAACCAAAACTCTTAGAAAAACACAGTAACACATCAAATTATACACATAAAATTATAGTGGCACAGTAGCACTAGCAGTACATAACATTTGTGGCATCCTCAATTTCTCAGCCCCTAAGATCTGGATGTGATTAGAGTTTTAGCTAAATTATTCATGTAGGCATGCCAACTCAGCTTGCGGCCTAGACAGACATACTCATGTCATAGACTTGTGCTACTTTACTATTGTCTGCAGGTGGGGCAGCTGTACTACACAATTATCTCTTTTTCTATTATTGTGGCCATACTCTGTTAAATCAATGACAGATGCTCAATTTCACTTGCACCCTGACTACTACAACAAGGCAGATGATATAATTAATTACTAATATGAATGATGATATATGGCACAACGTCACGTGAGTCACGTGATGTGAGGTACTACTATTGTAACCATGCAGCCGATAGTCCACCCATGGCTGACACTGTCAAAATTACATAGTTAGGGAGGAAGTGGGCCTTGTAGTCGGAGGGAGGTGGTTGATGATGGGTGAGTACATACATAATATATATACTGTGCTTGCAAACTATTGTGAGTCAAAGGAGTAGTCTGAAATACAACCTCAAACCTTTTAATCAAATTCCTTTAAAAAAAAAAAACATTCCTTGTTTATTCTTCTTCCCAAGGACTGTTCCATTTATCATTGCATTGTTCTTCTAGCACTATTTGTATTCTTAACCCTTGGCTTTGCTACTCTGGCATGGTTTAATTTTCTTTTACATTGTCTTAATTCAGTCTTTGCCTATGATTGAATACCATCCAGGCATTCATCCATCCAAACATGGCTATTATATTATATTATTCTCAACAAGCCTTACACCAACTTACATTTTTGTCATTTAACCATCCATGCGTCCTCCTCCCTTGTCTTTGAGTTTAACCCATCAAACCCCCGGAAGGATTCCTTTCACCCATACTGTTTCACCCACCCAGGCAGGCATCCTTTATTTCACCTTTTGCCCTTCCTGCTTCAACCACCCGTGCATCCTATCATCCACTATATGCATCCTCGGACCCCCTTCACCCAATACCCATCCTTCTCTGCAGTCATTTTTTTTACATTTTACCCGTCCTTCCTGCTGCCATCCTTCTTTCCCTTTTTCATCAGCCCATCAAGGTCTGACTCTTAGTCTTCTTCATAAAACTTTCTCTGCTGAGTTGCAGACGAGAAGAGGCCATTAGTTACTCAATTCCCGCAAATGCTAATGCTAAGTAAAAGGTGTGTTTCTCAACTGACCACAACTTAAGTCTCAACAGTACAGTGTACAGTGTAACCCTTGTAACAAGTGTATATACTATAAATTCTATTGGCACTAAGCAAGGAATATGACTTACCTCTGCCCGCCACTGCAGCTGGCTCACCCCCTGCAGCTGCCACATCTGCTCCCTCTTGGGTAGCATCGCCTTCCCCACTCGCCCCAGCACTGGTGGTTGGTACACCTAGAAAAAACATTACACATCTTTTAGATGCCATATACACCTCCCCCTATTTATTTCTTTTCATTAGCAAGATTGAAAATGCAATACATACAACACACATATCACTACAGTTCGGGTACACAGACTAGAGTAGACAGTATGCCCTATCAAAAATAATAAAATATCCGGTTGGGCATTTTGTTGGTGGCAATTTTTGAAAAGACTCTCAGGAAGAGGACAACCCAAAGGACTGGACTCAGTGGCTAGAGCTATTGGTGAATCTCAGTCTTTGAAAAGAAAAAGAGTGGCCAACTGGGCGGACAATCGGACATAATGTCTTCTTGGTTTGAAAATGTAATGTGCAGTCCTCCTCCTCCTCATTCTTCCTTCTGGCCATGGTGCACGTTAATCATTTCATCAACAACTTCTGCTAATAATATTAATAATACTATGCCTAGACAAGAAGAGGACACAACTTTGGGATTCCATCATTTACTGATTGAGCATGAGAAAGTAAAGGAAAGCCTTCTCATCTCAACAAACATGCATAGAATACCTTACTTTGGCATGCAATCTGCAAATCAGAGTAGTAGTACTACTACTAGTAATAGTAAGGACCAATGGGTTCTCTGAGCCTTTACGTACTACCACTAGGCAGTCCACAAAATATATAAGGGGAGAGGGAAAGCTTACAGAAAAACCAGAAGAAAGGAAGCTACGGACATACTAATACATAGTCGGAGGAAGATTAAGGTAAAAAAAAGACACTAGAAATAGAAATTACTAAGTTATAGGTGATGCAGTGATAACAAGAATTTAGAAACAGATAGATTGAAGAGGATTTGGAAAAAAATAAAATTAGGAAACGGAAATAATATAGTTAAAAAAATAAGGACCGGTAAAATTTAGGCAAATATATATTAATATTAACAACAGGAGGACTTACTGGGGCCAGCAGAGCCATCAGATAAGGCGCGTTCCTAGGAGGCCCCTTCAGCTCCCCCGCACCCGCCTCAGACAACCACGTTTTCTTGTCCCTGGATGCTAATGATCATATACGACATAATCACAGAGATAAAAAATGATTGGTGTTAAATAAATGTTAAATAATCGCTCCAAAAAGATTTTTTGACAGGAAACAGCAATTGCAACAGCATTGACCTTTCCTAAATCAGATCCACTAGTAGTATAATAGTATTGTGGTCACGGAAAATCCTATCTTTAGTATTCCATGGTTCCATTCCGATTCCTGAATCCTGAATCTACCTAGCCCGCCTATGCCAAAGAATTTGGAATGAATTGCAAAAATAAATTATATTTGCTACTAAGTTCCGATCTCATACGCAATCATCTCAACCCCCTTTGATGGGCCACTTCACTAAGTCTTAAAAAAGTTTTAAATGAATAGATGGACACATGCAAATTGCATACACCAAATTGGTTGGTTGCTATTCACTCACTATACAAACTACAAAAAAGGTTCTACTAAGGAACCAAGGACTGAAGTGAGAGGACACAGGCCACTACATTTTTAACTAATAATAAGTAACTAACCACTACCACTATCTTAGTGACAGGACAAAGGAAAGGAATCTCTCTAGTCTACATTACCTAACTTAAGTTCTCATAAATATTCAGCCCAATCGAACGCAAAGTTGCAAACAAGTACGATTAGGTAGCACCAAGCACCTGTCTAGAACATCACAAAATATACACTTACCAGGACACAGGGAAAGATAATCAGTAAAAAAGATTTTTTTAAAATGTTTTGAGAAAGAAGGATTGAAAAGATTTAGGGAGGATTCAAAGTAGGCCCCAGCACCATTACAAAGAAGAAAACAAGATGGCCGCTCCTGTGTACAACCGAGTGGAGCAGTTCACGCGATATTTCCCCCCAAACATGCAATCCACGTTGCCGTACGGCAGGAAAGTCTAGCATGAAGGGGGCCTGACATCTCAGGGTTTGGAGCCTGAAAGATGGGAAGGAGATCTCTAGAGGGGAGAGCAGTCCGCTGGCAGCAATCCTTTGCCTAGATCATATTCTGCCTTACTCAGTCTTTCCTCCAATTTAAACAAGCAGGTTGTAATAGGAGCTAAGGTGTCCAAACTTTTTTGTGCAAAATCCAGAGAATGGCTATGGGAATTGTCAACCTCAACCAATGCATCCTCCCATAGAGCCAATTTCTTTGTTTTTTTCTCTGGGCATTTTGTCCCTAGTGGACTGGTGCGAGGCATCGTAATTACCTTCTTGGCCTTCATAGGGCCCGCGAGGCATGCGGGGTACCCATAGTTTGGGGGTCCATAGAGTTTGGCTTTGACTTCTGGTTTCACAAATGTGATCCCTCCTGTGGTGAAATATCATTAGGAACAGGCGGTAAAGATTGGGCAGGCACAGTCGAGATCGAAGTCGGGGCTGCAGCTTGGGCTTCAGTGACTGGGATGTTAGTAACAATGGTGGCCAGTTGATCTTCCACCTGGATTATTTCTTCTGACAATGTCCCTACTGCATTGTAAAGAAAAGTGAATATTTTGATTTTTGTACCTCTTTTCTCTTGCAATAATTGCCACTCCCTTTTGTTTTTCCATCCTCAAGCAGTCCTTCCACTGTTAGCAGCCCTCCAACAGAATACACAAACTCTCAATATTGAGAAGTAGGCTTAAGAAATTTCAGGGCCCCGAAAGAGATCAATAAGTACTCTTGTCCCGTAGAAGGTGGGACGTGGCCTAGCTGAGCCTCCTTTGGGCGCTGATGGGTGTAGGCCCAGCCTTGGCATGAACTTTGCCAGAATGCAGTCTGCCGCATCACTTTGTGGGGCTTTTTAATACGCTATATTGCACTTCTGTGGCAAGTCACAGGGATTGTTCTCACCACCTCAGCAAGCTTTGGTATTCTGGTCCTTGAAGTCCTAAACTGGCGGCACTAGCATCAACGTCAGCCTCCCACGCTGCAGGGCTCCTTAATAAGTCATATATAGCACTCCTGGGGTACATCATGGGGTTACTCCCACCCCTTCAGCAGGCTTTTGGACTTCTGGTACCAAACTGGTGGCGCCAATAATACTGTCTTGTGTGAGTCAACGCCTGGAAATAATCTAAAATGTGAAGCTGAATCACCGAGCTGAAAAGTTTTAGGAACTAAATGAGTGATTTAAAATCACTGCTGATATCACTAAGAGAGATTCTTAAGGCAGATAATATTGACTTATCTGCAACATTCAATCATAACTATTCTACAGCAGATCACAGTGGTAACAATGCTGCAGACAAAAGGATGTCACATCACTCTGTCAAGTCAGCACAGCGCAAATCCAATTTGGTGCCTGTGGTTAATATCAATGGTTTAGATCCAGTGCAAAGGCCCCATAACCAGTCTCTGGCAAGAGCAGGTTGGTTAGCTCCTGGAACTAGCATAAGGGTAGTTACCCCATGTGGGAATTGCCAGGGTCTGCAACAGTGGTTCTCTAATGATTCTTGCCTCATTTGGATTTACCCCCGGAAGTTACCCCGTATTTGTTGGTCATTAACAATGTTCCAAAACATACAATGCTTGAATATCAGGAACCCTTAAGTGTTTTCATTTGCTCGGGGCCTTTACTGAGGGTATGAACAAAGACATTGTCATGTTTGCTTGGATTGCACGTTCAGCAAAAGACTGTGATTTTATGGTTATTCATTTTCATTCATCCCACAATGTGCATTGATTGTTATCTTCTTATTATGGTAGCCCAATCAAGACCACTGGCTCCCAACATTTGCCTCTTGGTTACTTCTATAAACCACAGCCCAATGCCAGCACGCTATCAGTTGGCATATGTCAAATGTCTAGAAGACCCCCAATTTTGCAATCTGTCTTTGAATTACCTTTGCTTTGACTAATCATTGTCAGCACTTAGCAAACATGGAAGAAGTAGACTCACAGTTGGCAGCTGATCTGGGGGGCTTTATAAACCATGGGGATGGTGGAGGGGTGTCCTTGGTTTCTTTTCCCTTGTATAATCAAATGGGCCAGTATGTACATCCACCTCTGACACATAATGACAATCTTAATTATTCTGTAACTATAATCCAAGGGTCTGAGAACCTGGGGGATCCCCCTGATTCTATTTTACCACCTATTTCTATTAATGGCTCTAGGCCAGATATTCCTATAGACCCCAGCAAGGTTCCTGCCATTGCCACCACGGCTTTTTTCACTAAGCTAATATCCTGGAATCTTGCTGGGCTGATAACAAAACTAATCTGCCCAGAGTGGTGTCAGATTATTGACAAGCTTGATATTTGTCTTTTTCAGGAGACTTGGTCCCTGTCCCCCCAATTTCGCTCTGGTTTTGTTTATTAAAGCTGGGCCACAATATCTACAGGGAAAGGATGGCCATCAGGGGGTTAACAGTATGGATGATAAACCACCCTGTCCTGTGTGGAAAAGGTAATTGATTTTGGATCCCTGGATTTAATTTGAGTCAGCCCATGGTTTCCCACATATGTGACCTATCATATCTATAATGTCTATTGTAAATCAGTGGGTAGTAATTCTGAGTTAGCAGTTATAGATCTTGTGAATTCTCACTTATCAGTCCCTCTAGGAGGTATTCACAAAGTGGCTGCAGGGGATTTTAATTGTAATTTTGAATCTGTTGGTTCTAATGAAAAGGATCCTATGAGCAAGGAAGACCAGCTTTGGTCAACCCAAGTGCTTACAAATCTCCCTGTAAAGAAATGGCCTGCTGCTGCATTACCCTAAATCAAGGTGTACAAGCTTGTAATGGGAGAACAGACTCTGATAAAGAGGGGAAACACACGTTTAACCATGTGTAAAATACTAGCCTTATTGATTACATAGTACTTGATATTAGACAGTGGCCCAATTTGGTTTATATGACTGTAATCTCCCTACACAATAGTGACCATAATGCTTTGGATCTTACCCTTAGACCACTAGGAAATATTATTTCTAGTACCCATATGAACCATTATCTAGCAGGTTTAGATTAGCCCATAACCAGCATAGGATAATATGGTGTGCTATGGAACAGAATCTAACAGCACGTGGGGAGGCTTATAAGGTGCTTGCTGATGGAGTAGGAGCTATGCTGTTGTTGAACCCATCTATGAAGCAATTCGAATCTTGGAGAACGTTAGTGAAACCCATAATAATATATTTTGTTATTAAGGAACTTTTTCTTTGCTGAGATTAAGGGCACTGCAGGAACAAATCCCCATCCCTCATGATGTAATAAATCCTGCAGAGTTGCTAGGAAGGCACTATCTGAGGCTATTCAAACCCAGAACAGATTCCTGATCCAAGATGCTAGAGAGTCGTTTAAAGCCACCACTTCCTGGGCTAAAAGAGAATGGGAGTTTGACAAGTTGGCAGGCATGCTACATGCCATCAAGGTAGAGGAGCATTGCTCCTTTTGGAATATTCTTGAAAATGGTGGTACTGATGGCCATTGCCCTGTAGAAAGTAATATTTCTGCAGCTGATTGGTTTAATCACTTTTCGGAATTCGACTCCTTTTTGGCAGAGTTGGATGGAACTCTGCCAGAGAGACCTTGTTGAGACTTTTGATATGATCCCTAGCCGCAGTTTGGAATCATTGGGACTAGCTTATCAGCAAATATATCTACCTGAACAATTTTCACTAAATCAGGATACAATTTATATTTCCACCACAGAAATTAGTAAAGCTATAGATTTGATTAGCCCTAACAAAGCGCCGGGTCTGCACAAGACCCCGGGGGATTTATTTCATGCAGAAAAGGATGTCTGGTGTCTTTAGTTTGTATTTTAATTTAATGCCAGCTTGAGAGAAGTGCCTATGCTCCCTACGTGGGCTGGGTCAGAGATTATTCAGATTTTCAAGACGGGCTCTAGGGCACCGCCATCAAGTTATAGGCCCATTAGCCTAATTGATAGTGCCCAAAATTATTTAGCAGGATTATCCTAGACAGGCTTCGTGAATGATTGACCGTCTCAGATTTTCTTTCACCTCTGCAAGCTGGTTTTATGGATTGCACAAGCACTATTTATCAGGTGTTCCACCTTCAGTTGCTCTACTGGAAAATATTTACACTGAGAATGATGCTCTGAGGTTAGCTGATGTCAGGTTTCCGGCCCTCCTGTTTGCCAATTAAACACTTCTGGTATCACTGGAGAGAGCCCATACTTTTGATTATTTGGGGATAACTCTTAAGAAGCACCTCGATTGTCAAGTGCATTTTATTAAATGCAGATGAAAATTGGAACAACAATCTGGGGGCATTGTGAAAATGCAGTGTGGTTCCCAATTACGGACAATTACACCAGCCCTACACATGTATAATCTTCAAGCCTTTGGAGCAGCTCTCTACAGTGCAGAGCTATGGGGCTATGAGGACGCAATAGCCCTGATGACAGTTTAAAACTGATTTACGCGGTCAGTAACCAATCTTCCCGCTAGTACTTCACTAGTCCCTCTAAGATTAGATCCAGGACTTAGTTTGATTGTTGACAAGATAGAAATGAGACCTATCCTGTACTGGAGAAGTCTTTGTTCAACTCTAGAATTGGCATCTGATCGGCAGGGTCTAAAGGAACTATCAGAGGTCCCTGGGGCTAAAAACTTTCCCTGGATTAGATATATTAAAAAGTCTCTCTTTCAGATTTGATGCACGAGTGTGTGGTTAACCCCAGTGGAGGCCGTTGTGGTATCCAAAGTAACGATTAAGAGTTGCTACTGCCGATATAAATATGGATCCCTTTTAGGGCAGTCTAGTATTGGTACTCTGAAACCATCCTTCCTTGAACATAAAGATGAATACACTGTAGAAGAAGTCTTGGAGGATATGGAACCTGCAGAAGCTAAATCTCTTTATTTGAATTTTTGGTTAGGGATCTTTCCGCTTTATTCATTTACAGCTAAACAGCAGCAGATCACATGGAGGCTGATGGGTGTTGACTTTCTTATGCACAGGACACTGAAATGGTGGAGCATGTTTTATGTTTTGTCCAGTATATTCTGGATTTAGAAGGAATTAGAATCTTCTGCTATGTCGTAATCTGGCAATAAGGGATTATGGAGCAGTGATTAGGATCCTGAAGAGTGACACTAGACCACTCACAGATTTCGTGCTTCCCCCTTTCTGATATGTATGTGGTGGGCTAGTAAAAAAATAACCCAGGTGTAGCAGCTCACCATTTGATGAACTATTTTTAATGTTCTCATTGCTATTTTAGTCCCAAGAGTATATGGTATTTAACTGGCGTCTGTTGGGAGGCTTCTTCCCGTATGAGGGTAAACCATCAATACAATTTAGTTATTGGTTCGGAAAGAAATTCATGGGGGAAGGTTGCTTGCTTGAGCTGGAACTTTATTTATTTTCTTTCTCACAGTGTTTTAAGCTTTTTTCTATAGTGCAGGAGGACAGAGAATCCACCTCATTATATTAGTAGGCGGGTTTTTGGTATCATATGTTTTAAACCCATAGATTGGCTGGCGCCCGGCTATTATTGATGAATACTTTTTTTTCAGGCTTTTATTGGTGAATTAAATTACAAGCTCTATTAATGTATATAGATTTTAATATATGGATCATATGTTCTTTTTCTCTTGCCTATATTTATTGAATTTAAATGAAATTACTTGTTCATTGAATATTGCTATTTATTGTAATTTTTAACAAAATTACTGTGTATGTTTTATTGACTGTAATGATTGTATGTGCTTTTATGGCTATGCTACTGAATAAAGATCTTTATGATGATAGTTGCCTCAGTAGACAAAACAATACTAATTCAGGAGAGGTAAATCTACAGAAAGTGTATTATGTCTTTGAGTTTAAATAGCAGCCAAGTAAATATTGACAGTTCACTTTGATTTTCTAATTTGCTGCTAAATGATAGACATCTGTGTTAGTGAAATACTTTTATTGTTACTTATGCGCACAAATAATCTCAAATTAAGTTCAGAAACTGCTTAGTTGGTGAGGAAAACATGATCATGTTCACAAACAGGGCGAGATGCCTCTAGATAATGACAATATATTTTCTGGGATATCTAATATTTTCCCATCATAGGGTAAATGTCTAATTCTGTGCAGTTATTAAGTCTGAAACAATGCCACACTTCGCTCTAAAGATACAACAGTTCAGCCATGGCCGCAGTAGGTAAGAGCGGTGGGGAGGTGGGGCCGGCTGGGGTGGATTTCGAAACACGACCATGAGGGAAAACTAATTATTTATTTAATTTTCCCTTGTGGCCATCTCTCCAAATCCTCCCTCCCCCAGCCGGCCCCACTGCTCTTAGCTGCAGCAGCCTCAGCTGCCAGCAGTTGAATGCCATTTATTGGCAGGAAATAGAAAAGTAGGAACTGGATGTAGTTTATTGAAAAAGTAACATGGCTCCCACGTGCTCCAGCTATTGGGTGGTAGCCAGAAAAAAAAACGAAGTATTTGTATTTTTTGAATGTTTCAATTTGTAGTGTTGTGTGAGGCAGAAATGCCTACTATATAAATAGGGTGCAATAGTTTGTCTTAACACATCTTCGATGACAAAATATATTTGCTGATGGACCATTGATTCGAAAGATACACGAGCAGTGTGGATGGTACCCCGCAAAAATATTTTACTGAAGCAATCTTTGTCCAGAAGTGTGCTAGTCAAAGAGAAAGAAAATAACACATTCAACCATATTCTCAAATGAAACTCTGGTGATAAATGTACTCAACTGAGTGAATATTCTTTTTTACACTTACCTAGGGATCAGCAAAATGATTTCTGGCAAGCATAAATCAATTTTCTACTCTGAATTTCTTCGCCGCTACAACTAACAAATCTGCAATAGCAAATCGTACTCAAGGGATGGGAAGTGGGTTTTCAAAGGTGTGGTATGCCTTGGGAGTTCTGGAATGCACACAAATGCACACATTTGTAGGGCATACCCAAACTCTTCCTGCCACCCTGGAAATGGTCAGAGATGCTTCCAGGAAGGGAAGGGATCACTCCCAGACTTGGTTGCAGTTTAGCGGAAGGGCTTTCTCCTTGGAGAAAAATGTTTCCTTGTGGAGAAAAAAATTGTATTTGCAGAGGAGGCTCAAGTCCCCCAGTGTGAAGTTCTTCCCTATTGAAAATTGCACAGAATTATCCATGAGAACATGTGTCTGGTACAGCTTTCCAGGTGTGCTGTTGGGAATGTTTGTGAATACAAAAATGTAGCATATCTGCACACAAACGTACGTGTAGGTCAACTAGTGCAGATTTATGACTATTTAGTCGGTAGGGTCCCTAGATTTTGTTAGACTTTTTTGAGGGCAATAGACTAGAGAAGGGGAGCAATATTTCTGGTTCAGTGTACTTATGGAAACTGCAGATTCACATGGGCCTGACTGGGCAAGATGGCGGTCACAGTGCAAAGCTCGTGCACCGCTGCATTAGTCTTTATGAAATCGCAACCCCGGGTGGCCATCCATCCTGCATAAGGGGAAACCTGTCCCCGTAAAGTCTTCAGGGACAGAGAGGACCGATGACGCCTGTAAAGGGGGGGATCCCAGTAGACAACAGACAGAGGAGTGGGGCCTAAACAGCCAGCAGGGTGAGGAAATTGTGTGGAGAGCAGACCTGGTCGACTGCAACCCCTGGTGTGCTGGGATTGCTGTGCTACAGTGACGCAGTGGACACTACCGGCTTAGATCATGGCTGAGAATTGGTATTGGGCTTCTCTGCAGCTGGGACACCTGCCGTGGTAAAGATCAGAGCGGCTCCCAGTTGCTGCCTGCCCAGGCAGGCCGTGAAAGCCCCTGAAATCCTGAAGGTACTGAGAGCACGAGGCAGCTGCTGATGTCAGCCCTATTCTGCAGGTCCTATGAGTAACGCCACAATTGGGGGGCTGCACTTCTTCTGGGGGTGAATGGCTCCTGTGTTGGGGACTGGGTGCCACCTCTCTTTTCTTCTGACTCACTGCTTCAGGGCTGGGGGTTTGACAGGGGGCACTGTGCTCCACCCCCCCTTCTGGAGGGACTTTCAGCTGGGACTGGAGACACGGTGATCCAGCAGTGAGGGCCTTGTTTCTGTACCGGCAGCTGCCTGGGGGAAGCTTTGACTGGGGATGCGCTAATGCCCACTGGACACCATCTGTATGCTTTGCCCAATAGTTACAGGAGGGAGGGACATGGGCCTTACTTGATCCCCTTAACCACTTTTCTTGACATAACAGCCATGGTGCACTCCTTTGCCTGTGAGGACAATGTTGGCCCAGCTGCCTGCAAATTGTATACTTCAGTTTGGGAAAACCTAACGGCTAACCTAAACTAACCCTAACGGCTAGGGCGCTCAACCTCAGACCTGGGGAACTGGGTTCGAGTCCCAGTAATGACGCTGAACATCCTGTGATTCTGGGCAAATCACTTAATCTCCCCGTGCCTAACAAAAAAAATGAATGTGTGTCCTCATGTAACGTAACTGGTGCTATGTAAAGCGCTCTGATACCTGATTGGATTCGGGTCAAGTTCGCGCTATATAAAACTCTGCAATAAAAAAAACAACCCTGAGCTGGGGGCCCTTGTGAGTGTTTACAGGTGAGCTAAAGGGTGGCTGAGAATGTGATCTCCGCACCACTACTGCAATGCATGCCAAAGTAGGCGATACCTGGTGGCAGCACTGAAATGATATTATAGGCCAAGGGTGACTTTCAAACTGCCCTGGAGCAGAACATTGGTGCTGGGGTGGGCTACATTTGACATGTGCATGGCACTAAACACGTGTGGGGCCTTGTCCAGAGCACTCTGTTATCTCTGTTGTCTATTATTGTGTGCTCTGCAATGTGCTCAGTGCTATCCAAAAACATAGAGAATAGGGGCCTTGATAGATGGATGTACAGAGCACTGCCTAATTTTGGGGAGTCAATCACTGCCTAATTTTGGGGAGTCAATCACTGCCTAATTTTGGGGAGTCAATCACCAAAATCAGCATGTATTCCTAACAACTCATAATAGCTGTTATTTATCACACTCAATAAATAAAATAACCCATGGTATGGTAATTATCATGTTTCGGAACTCCGCCCGAGTGCAGACATGAAGATAGTAGTGGTAAATGACCTTTGTGAATTTGTGAATTCCCAAAGTCGTAAACTTAGACATTTGGTCTAAGTTTAGACCAAACATCTAAGTTTGCCTTTGTGAATCTGGCCCACCGAGCTTTGGGGGTGATTAGGATGGCGGGCGGATCACCACCGCCGGCCCGACGGTGTGATCCGCCCGCCATCCCAACCTGATTTACCCTTGCCATATTATAATGGCGGGGGTATCGCAGCGGACGCAAAGTGTGTCCGCCGCTCGGAAATCGTTCCGATTGCCGGTCGGGCGGACTGGGGCCTTAATATGGTGGCGGTGCCTAGCAGGCACTGCCATCCATATTAGGATGTGTGTTTACAAAGGCCTTTCCATGGTGGCATCGCTGGTGGGGAATTGCTTTGGGGGCCCGTTACGGGACCCCGGGGCTTGGGGTGTCGGGGGCTGCACTTGGGGGGTACCTGTGGTACCCCCTTACATTGCCATGCACAAGGTGGCAGACACCGCGCGGTGCCTGCCACGTTGTGCATGGCAATGCACAACATGCTATTTAGGCATTGCGGCAGGTGCTGCTGCTTATAGCAGCACCCGCCGCAATGTCAAGATTGTGGAATGCGACCGCCAGGGTGGCGGTCACATCCTTATCAGTGGTGCAGGACTGCCACACGTCTGGCGGCCGGACCCAGCATCGCTAGGGTGGCGGGCGGACAAAAGTCCACCCGCCATCCTAATAACCCCGAAAGTTTGGTGTGTGGGTATAATCAGCAAGTTAAAACATCACCTGTTTAGTTTAGTGGGGGTATTATCTTCTTTTCATTATAAGAAGTTAGTTAGCTCCCTTTACTATGTAAATGTAAATGTCAAGGTACTTATAGAGCGCACTGTCACCAGACGGCCACCTTGCGGTGTCGCCTTTTGCGGTTTCCTGGCGCTGATACTCATACCACTGTGGAACCCCTCCTGGCTTTCCCTGTGAAGTGTCCACTCCTGGGCACCCCCAGGGTGAAGCCAGGCATCCTTAGCGCTGTTGGGGCCGGTGTGGAGGCTAAGCAAGCTATTGCCCAGAGTTGCAGCGTGGGGACCATGATTAGAATAGGCACCGAGGCGAGAATAGACAGGTCCGAGGAAATTGAGCCCGATCCCTGCCGAGGCGGGAATCGAACCCTGGTCCCTGGCCAGAACTCTGCCTCAGGGTCTGCCACTCTAACCATTGAGCCACACTCCTCCATACTAAATATTTTGTGACTTGAGTTTTACAGTATGGGAGAAACTGTATGCGTTTAAGTTATTGCATAGTAATTTATGTATTGTCTACAAGTATTTATGCTACAAATAGCATAAGACAAGTGATTTTTACCATTCTGGTTCTCAGATATGTAGAGAATTAGCAGAGATATACTTCAAGGCATCAAGTTATTGATTCCTCTAAATTTCTACAGTAGGTAACCATCACATGATTACACTGCAGGAAACTTTATTTCACAAATACACATGCCCTATGATTAGATGTGGAAAACACATATACATTTTATATGTCTTGTCAATAACTGTAAACATACCTTGTAAATGCCATACCTTCTCTCTATTTAATGGTATACACTGGGTGCACCAATTGATTCGAATGGATCACTGACATAATATCGATGACAACAATATCGACCTACAAGAATATCGTGTCAAGAATATCGATGTCCAGAATATCTACATCCTATCTACAACATGGTAAGTACAAAAATATCGGCAAAAAAATATTGTTGTTTAAAATATCGAAGTTGAATATATCGGGTTTTTTTAATGTTAAAAAAATATTTTAAAATAAGGAAAAAATACTATTAAGTTTTTAATTTTATAAAAAAAAATTAATTTTGTAGTCCTCATCTCACCAATAAGCTTCTTATGAAGCCGATGTTTCGACCTGTGGGCCTCCCGGCTTACCACACTTGCTTAGGTCGCCCGACCAGTCCCGTTTGTGAGAGGACTTGGTGTAATAATAGGACCAGCTATATTAATCTTAGGTTACGTCCCCATCTCATGAGGGGCAGCCAGATGTTTGTCGGATTGTCCTCTTTCCCTTCGTGGTCCAGGCGAGCCATAGCAAATGTGGATTTAAGCCAGTCCTCTCTCTCTTCGGCGGTAGAAGGTCTTTCCACTTTTTACAAACCTCTCTCTGTGCAAGTAGTACCAGGTATAGTAATAAGCTGCGATGAGTCTGCGATGCAGTCTGATAAAATAAACCATCGTCCCCAAAAAAGACTAGTGACAAATTAACATCGATATTAGCTTTAAAAATATCTTGAAGGGTGTCGTCAATCTCCTTCCAGAAAGTTTTTAGATCAGGGCACTCAAAAAAGATGTGAAGGTCATTGGCGATAGACGTCATACATCTGGGGCATTTTGGTGTTGGGGATGGAGCAAACTTGGCTATCTTGGCTGGGGTATAATAACGTCTATTGATGACAAAAAAGTGATTATTTTTTAAGCTAGCGGGTTTCATGTATTTGTATAGTACTTTCAATGAAGGCTCGAAGAGGGCGTCTATAGAGGGTTCAAAGGGGGGTTGATTCCAGGCCATAGATAGAAATGGAAACTCCAAATCTTCTGCTTCTAATAGATGGTTATACCACACGGATATCTCTTTCCTTATTGGATGTGCAGATTGACACAAACTTTCAATATCCCAATTCCCTCTTACTTCCCCTTTTTCTGCGTCGAACCAGGATACCAGTTGTAGATACTTAAGTCTGCAAAACCCTGTACCAATCCTGGCCCTCAGGTATTCCCAGGGGTGGATCCCCTCTGAATCTAACAAGTCAGACCAGATATTTATGCCCGCTCTTTTAATAGGTATCGCCAAACTGTCTCTAAGACAGCAAGGTGTTCCGGGAGAATCCCAAATAGGAGATAGATCTGAGTAGTAACCTATCCGCCATCTGATTCTGACTTTATGCCATATTTCCAAGCCTGCCCTAAGAACCTTCAGACATACTCGCTTGAAGTATTTTGGAGCCCCAAACTTATCTAGGAAAGCCTCACCTCCTCCTTCCGTTCTTGCCATTTCTGCCAACAACCTTCCCCAGGCTGACTGTTCTAGTTTCGCAAGTAACATCCGGATGCCTTTAAACTGAAATGCTACCGCATACCAACTTATATCAGGAAGAGCCAGCCCCCCTTTATTAAGTCTGCGTCTCAGTTTCTTCCAGGACAACCTAAACCCCTTGTCCCTCCAAATAAAACTCCCGATCCTACTCTGCACTTTGCTAATACTCTTGTGTGGAAAGGGCAGAGGTATTGTAGTGAACAGGTAGGAAAGCTTAGGGAGAATGATCATCTTTACTAAATTGACTTTCCCGTAAATAGTTAAGGGGAGGATCCTCCATCTACTAAAGAGGCAATCTATTTCTTTGATGGTTCTATTTAGATTGATCTGGGGGATTTTTTCCAGGTCTTTAACAATGTAAATACCTAAGTATCTTAACTCTAAACTAGTTGCACCCTCCCATTGATCTAAGTTCCAGCACATAACCTCGGTCTTTGACGTGTTAACTGAGTAACCTGCCAAAAACCCAAACCCCTCCAGAAGCTCCTCCACACGAGGAATAACCACCTCGGGATCGTTAGTGTATAATATTAGGTCGTCAGCGTACAAAGCTAACTTACAGCTATAAAGTTGGGACTTAAAGGGGTAAATTGATTCATCTAATCTAATAGCTTGAGCCAGTGGCTCAATATAAATATTAAACAAGAGAGGCGAAATCGGACAACCCTGCTGGGTCCCCCTCTGGATGTTGAAGCTTGAGGTCAGTAACCCATTCAAAACAATCCGGACCAGAGGCTCCCTGATAACAATTCCTCAGGGTTTGAATAAAAATGGGGCCGAAACTCATTACCTCCAGTACTTCCCAAAGGTACACCCAACAGGCTCTGTCAAAAGCCCTGGCCAGGTCTAAGGCAACTATGGCCAATGGATCAGATCTTTCAATGGCCAAGTTGATATTACCTATTAACAGTTGTGTCTGTTCCTGGATGTACCTTTCTGCAACAAAGCCCTTCTGATCGGTGTGGACCAGATTGGAGATCAGTTTCGCCAATCTCCCTGCCAGAATACCCATAAACATCTTACAATCGGCATTCAGCAGGGAGATTGGACGGTATGAGTCGGCTTTTAAAAGGTCCATGCCTGGTTTTAAAATCAGGACGATTGTAGCCTCCTTCCAGGACTCGGGGACTTTACCAGCAAGGCAGTAGTTTGAGTTAAAGGTAACAGCCAGTATGGGGGTAAATTCTTCTGCTAGGAGTTTATACACTTCGGAAGCGAATCCATAACTGCTGCCTTTTTGTTCTTGCATTTTTTAATTTACTCAGTTATCTCCTCTAAAGTAATGGGGGTGTCTAAGTTGTTCCGACTCACCTCTGACAGGGAAGGCAAGGATTTGGTCCTCAGCCATGATTGTATGGAACATGGGGACGGAGCCAGATCTTCTTTATAAAGGTCCGAAAAAAGAGAAAGTAGACAGGTTTGCATATCTTCAATGCTACTTGATTTCTCTCCATTGCTGTTAACTATCAGTTCGTTAATATTGTTCTTGGAACAATCAGCTCTTGCTTTCCAGGCCAATAAGGCTCCTGCTTTCTCCCCATATTCAAAATTTTGCATGTTCTTAGTATGCCATTGTGCCCTGCACTTTGAATCTAATTTCCCCTTATACTCCTGTCTTGCGTCATCTAGATCTTTCAAGACCTGCGATAGACGCTCTGGGTCCCCGTGATTTAATCTATTCCTCTCATTCTCTAGCTAGAGTATTTTTTCCCCGATTGTATTTAGAGCCCTAGCCTCGGCCCTATTCTTAGAACATATGAGGCCATGAAGCCTCCCCCTCAGGTTTGCCTTATAGGCATGCCAGATAAAGTCCATGGTTGTAGAGCCCATGTTCAGAGAAAAAAATTCTAAAGAGGAATACTTAACAGCCTGGATAATTTCAGAGTCCAGAAGCATGGCCCTGTTAAGCGTCCATCTTGTCTGCAACGGGAGCATTTTACTATGATATGAGAGTTGCACTGGAGCGTGATCTGAGAGGTGGCTTGGCAAAACTGAGATCCCTCCAGGCCTGCCAAGGTGGATCTATCCGTCAAGATATAGTCGATCCTGGAGGAGTGACTATGCTTTTTACTGTGAAACATAAAACCCTGTGAGTCTCCCTTCATTGCCCTCCATACATCAACCAGATCCAAATCGAGTAGCATATTTAACAAAGCACGACGTATCCTGGGGCCCCAACATAGTGACTCAAATTGGACCTGTCTTTTGTTGGATCCAAAAGAACGTTAAAATCGCCTCCGATAATAAAAGGAGGGGTTTCCAAAGTCAACATTGATTGCAATTTGCAAATATATGTCGGGTCGTCTACATTTGGGTTATAAAAAGAAGCGCAGACTAAATCTGAATTCTCCAGGACCAATTGTGCTGCCAACCACCTCCCGGTCTGGTCCAACTGTGAATTTTTTATTGAACAAGGGGCGCCATGTTTAATCAAAATTGCAACGCCTCTACTGTGGATCATCTGTGTGATGTACAGTAATATTTTATCCAGGGCACTCTGAAAAAAATAGAGCGGCTTTCCGTGAAACTCAAGTGTGTCTCAGGTAAAATACAAACTTGGGCCGAGGAGAGATCTAAATATTTTAAAATCAGCCTTTGCCTACGAGGACACCTTAAACTGTTGACGTTCCAGGAGATAAAGATGGTCTTTCTAACCCTTATGCTTTGATATCCTGCCATTAACCTGCAGGATTGTTATACTGCCTTGACGGGATTTCCTTACTAAGGTGAGATGAGGTTCAATTTTTTCTTTTTTACCCACTGCTCCCCACCCAAAGTGCCCCTCCCTCTCCCCTCCCAGCTCCCCCAGTGCCCCCCTTCCCATGAGGAAGCCTCCCTTCCAAAAGGCAAGCCTATTTGTCCCCCCTCTCCCCCTTGGGACAAAAAACTGCTTTTAGAGCTGGGGTCTTGATACCAAAAATAACTTGTACCTCCCCTTTCCCTCAATGACCCCCTTCTCTCCCCCCGTTCAACTTTAATTTTTGCTATGTGGGCGTCCGCCTCCTCACTTGATCTTATCTGATGCATGTGGTTGTTCCACATTACGCAAAGTTGTGCAGGGAACTTCAACTGTGCCTTGGCCCCGATGCTATTCAGCTCCTCTAACCTTTTTCCATACTCCCACTGTCGTGTTGCTGTCGCGTGGGAGATGTCTGATCTTATTTGGAAGGAAAAGGGTCTGGAACTATTGAAAGTTATTGTGCCTTCCTTAAGGGCAGATGACAAAATCAGCTGCTTGACTGAATAGGTTAGAAAATTAACCAGGATCTTCCTGGGTTTTTGCCTAACAAGGTTCGTTTTGAAGGGATCATGGTTTACCCTTTGTATCTCAGATGTTAAATCCCCTTCTGAAGCGTTCTTTAAAACAGGGAAATCACAAACCCCTTTATATCCGGCCCCTCCAAGGCTTCGGGTACATTCAAAAGTCTTAAATTATTCCTCCTAGAGTGATTCTTCAAGCGCTCAAGATCATCTTTGAGTTCCTTATTCTGGGCTGATAATTTAGCCAACTCCACTGTTGTGATATGCATGGTGTCATTGATTGTGGGCAATTCCAGTTCGATTGCTTCTGTTTTTGATGTAATTTCATCTAACCTTCTAGCCAGTACCTCACAAGAAGCTTGTATGGCTGCCTGGTTCGCTTCAGAGACTAAAAATCTACTGGTCATTTCGGCTTGATTTGTCTTAGACACAGTGAATCTATTGGTCATCTCATCCTTCGTAGCAGGTAATATATCAGCCAGGGAGCATGTTGTTTCACCTTTTGATGAGTCTATAGTGACATTATCCTCTGTGTTTTTGGAGGTCTTAAGGAATTTCAGAGAATTCGGAGACAGTACCGGGGGTTCAATTATCACCAACGTGGAGTATCTATTTAAGAGACTCACTGCTGGATGTATGGTTAAAGTCTGATTAAGATTTACTCCAGAGTCCCCATCCCTGCCCCCGTCCATATCAGAGGCTGCATCTAGTACATCTGGTGCATTTGAAATGTTACCCACCCCGTCCGTTGGAGGACTTAAGGGGCTGGGGGCTTCCTGGAGACTGACTTGACTCATGCTCTTTGATGAGTCGCACACTTGAGCAGATGAGGTAGACATGACTTTATAATAGGTTTTCAATGAGAGGGTGATTTTAACCTTTAAAGAAGACACCTTCGTGCCCTTTCCTTTTTTTTTGCTAACGTCTGCCTCTTTGCCTTTTGAGTCGGTACCGTTATCTGTGGTACTCCCTCTATGCTTACGCTGTCAAATGTTTTAACTTCAGATATTGGGGGGGAGACATGTGGAGGAAAGGAGGATTTAATAATATAAATGTTCGAGGAATGAGCTGCCCTTGCCAGCAGAATATATCTATTTATTTTTGGTAATGGGTTGTCTACTGCAGCTAACCCACCTACCTTCCCAGTCTCCCCTGTCTCCATACACCTAGCCTGTGCCTTAACTTGTGTCTTAGGTTGTGCTTCATTCACCTTAATATCTTCCTGGCTCTGAAGGCTGTAAGTGTCAAACTCAGGGGGAGTTAGAACTTTTTCTATGACTCCCCCCGAGAGGGGGGAGCACCTCTTCTTGCCTTCACCACCGCTCCCAGCAAAAACGTCCTCTAAGGGAGTGTAGCACCAAAGTCGTCGTCACCTCCCTACCTGAAGTCCTTGTACTGCCGTCCGAACAACACAAACCCGGCTGGTTGAAGTCTTGCCTGCACTGGTGCTGGTGCTAGCTCTGCCTCCCACAACTCGGAGCTTGAAAAAAGCAGAGTCACGTCTCCGACGCATCCGCGCTATCTCCTCCCAGCGCCAGCCGTGAATCACGTCGCCGGCTCCACTCTCTCCACTGCCGGCATCCGGAAGTCCGCCCGGATGCCCCGAACCAGAGGAAAACAACTCCGACCGCATACCAACAGGTACAGGGGGGAAAGGGGACTCTAGAAAAAAATGAATTAAATAAACGCTTTTAGCAAGAGCCCATAGAAATATAGAAAAACCCAAGGGGGGAGCCGAGCCGCTGCCGTTTAGCTAGCGGCCGCCATTTTCCTCCTTATCAAATACTATTAACTTAAAAAATATATATATTTTAATTTGTTTGTAAATGTAAAAATGTATAAATATTAACTTTAATGTAAAAAAATAAACATACATATTTACTATTTAATATATGTATATATACACTTTAAAATAATTAATTAATATTATTTGTATTTAATTATAGAAATATATAAAAAAAATACAATTAAATATATATACACAAACAAGTGACATAAATATTATCAATACAAAAATTATATTATAATTTTAATATATAAAATATTAATTACATTTTAAATACTAATTTAGTACAAAAGTAGGGAAAGTTTTGGATAGCGGGGGGTAACAATTACTATTCCCACTCCAGCGACTGCAACCGTAGGGAAAGTGTTGGATAGTGGGGGGGTAAAAATTACTATTCCCACTCCAGCGAGTGCAACCGTAGGGAAAGTGTTGGATAGTGGGGGGTAAAAATTACTATTCCCACTCCAGCGAGTGCAACAGTAGGGAAAGTGTTGGATAGCAGGAGGCAACAATTACTATTCCCACTCCAGCAAGTGCAACAGTAGGAAAAGTGTTAGATAGCGGGGGGTAAAAATTACTATTCCCACTCCAGTGAGTGCAACAGTAGGGAAAGTGTTGAATAGCGGGTGGGTAAAAATTACTATTCCCACTCCAGCGAGTGTAACAGTAGGGAAAGTGTTGGATCGCGGGTGGGTAAAATTTACTATTCCCACTCCAGCGAGTGCAACCGTAGGGAAAGTCTTGGATAGTGGGGGGGTAAAAATTACTATTCCCACTCCAGCGCGTGCAACAGTAGGGAGAGTGTTGGATATCGGGGGGCAAAAATTACTACTACCACTCCAGCGAGTGCAACAGTAGGGAAAGTGTTGGATAGCGGGTAGGTAAAAATTACTATTCACCACTCCAGTGAGTGCAAAAGTAGGAAAAGTGTTGGATAGTGGGGGGGTAAATATTACTATTCCCACTCCAGCGAGTGCAACTGTAGGGAAAGTGTTAAATAGTGGGGGGGTAAAAATTACTATTCCCACTCCAGCGAGTGCAACAGTAGGGAAAGTGTTGGTTAGCGGGGGGCAAAAATTACTAATACCACTCCAGCGAGTGCAACAGTAGGGAAAGTGTTGGATAGCGGGTAGGTAAAAAATACTATTCCCACTCCAGCAAGTGCAACAGTAGGAAAAGTGTTGGATAGCGGGGGGTAAAAAGTACTATTCCCAATCCAGTGAGTGTAACAGTAGGGAAAGTGTTGGATAGCGGGTGGGTAAAAATTACTATTCCCACTCCAGCGAGTGCAACTGTAGGGAAAGTCTTGGATAGTGGGGGGATAAAAATTACTATACCCACTCCAGTGCGTGCAACAGTAGGGAAAGTGTTGGATAGCGGGGGCGAAAATTACTACCACCACTCCAGCGAGTCCAACAGTAGGGAAAGTGTTGGATAGCGGGTAGGTAAAAATTACTATTCCCACTCCAGTGAGTGCAACAGTAGGAAAAGTGTTGGATAGTGGGGGGGGTAAATATTACTGTTCCCACTCCAGCGAGTGCAACAGTAGGATAAGTGTTGGATAGTGGGGGGGCAAAAATTACTAATACCACTCCAGCGAGTGCAACAGTAGGAAAAGTGTTGGATAGCGGGGGGTAAAAATTGCTATTCCCACTCCAACTAGTATAACAGTAGGGAAAGTGTTGGATAGTGGAGGGGTTAAAATTATTATTCCCACTCCAGTAAGTGCAACAGTAGAGAAAGAATTGGATAGCGGGGGGGTAAAAATTACTATTCCCACTCCAGCGAGTGCAACAGTAGGGAAAGTGTTGGATAGCGGGTGGGTAAAAATTACTATTCCCACTCCAGCGAGTGCAACCGTAGGGAAAGTGTTGGATAGTGGGGGGGGTCAACAATTACTATTCCCACTCCAGCGAGTGCAACAGTAGGGAAAGTGTTGGATAGTGGGTAGGTAAAAATTACTGTTCCCACTCCAGCGAATGCAACAGTAGGAAAAGTGTTGGATAGCTGGGGGTAAAAATTACTATTCCCACTCCAGCGAGTGTAACAGTAGGGAAAGTGTTGGATCGCGGGTGGGTAAAAATTACTATTCCCATTCCAGTGATAGCAAACATATGAAAAGTGTTGGATAGTGGGGGGGTAAAAATTACTATTCACACTCCAGCGAGTGCAATAGTAGGGAAAGTGTTGGATAGCGGGGGGTACAATTACTAATACCACTCCAGCGAGTGCAACAGTAGGGAAAGTGTTGGATAGCGGGTAGGTAAAAATTACTATTCCCACTCCAGCGAGTGCAACAGTAGGAAAAGTGTTCGATAGTGGGGGGGTAAAAATTACTATTCCCACTCCAGCGAGTACAACAGTAGGGAAAGTTGGATAGCCGGGGGTCAAAAATTACTAATACCACTTCAGCGAGTGTAACAGTAGGGAAAGTGTTGGATAGCGGGAAGGTAAAAATTACTATTCCCACTCCAGCGAGTGCAACAGTAGGAATAGTGTTGGAAAGCGGGGGGGGGGGGGTAATTATTACTATTCCCACTCCAGTGAGTGCAACAGTAGGGAAAGTGTTGGATAGTGGGTGGGTAAAAATTACTATTCCCACTCCAGCGAATGCGACAGTAGAGAAAGTGTTGGATAGCGGGTAGGTAAAAATTACTATTCCCACTCGAGCGAGTGCAACAGTAGGGAAAGTGTTGGAATAGTGGGGTGGGGTAAAAATTACTATTCCCACTCCAGCGAGTGCAACAGTAGGGAAAGTGTTGGATAGCGGGTGGGTAAAAATTACTATTACCACTCCAGCGAGTGCAAGAGTAGGAAAAGTGTTGGATAGCGGGTAGGTAAAAATTACTATTCCCACTCCAGCAAGTGCAACAGTATGGAAAATGTTGGATAGAGCAGGGGACTAATTTACTATTTTCACTCCAGCAAATGCAACGGTAGGGAAAGTGTTGGATACTGGAGGGGAATAATTTAGTATTACCACTTCAGTAAAATAATTAATATTAATTAACAAATACTTAATTATTCAAAAATAATTTACCTCCCACCATATTCCCCCATAAACAACACCACCAATATTGTAAAACATGACAAAATTAACATAATTAATTGACCAATAATTAAATAACTAATAACAATTAACAAGCAAATTAAAAACAATCAGTAATAAATTAGTTCACACAATTAACACTCTAAAATACCTTTAAATTAATAATATAAAAAAGTAATACAAATGTTATTAAAATTAAATTACTTCCCACCCTACTAACCCTATCAACGCACAACAAATTCCTGAAAAAAGACACAATTAACATAATTATTAATGAGTTTATAATTATTAATATCCATATAATAAATACATAATAACCACATTTAACAATATCAAATATTAGAAACATAAATATTAATAATTTTTTTAAATTAAATATAATTAAATTACTTCCCAACCCACTCCCCTATAAACCCACAACTCACCCCTAAAAAATGAGACAATTACCATATTCAACAATTAATTAATAATTATTAATAACCAATTAATAAATGATTAATATTAAATTAATGACCACAATTAACAATATAAATTGTTAAATACATAAATGATAAATATAAAAAAGTATTAATCAATTAATAATTACTTCCCACCCTATTCCCCCATAAACCCACAACCCACTACGGCACTAACAAGCAAAATGTTGTTAAAACAATTAATAACTTATACAAATTTAACACATATATTAAAATACAAAAGCAATACTTACACAAAAATATAGAACACATACATTTAAATTAAATACTAACATACATAACGCTAACTAAAAAAACAATATTTTTAACATCTATATTTAAAAAAACGATATTTCTTACCTTCAACTCGATATTCTTGTCGACGATATTCTGACTGTCGATATTCTGGCATGACGATATTTCCACATCGATATTCTGGTAGGTCGATAATTTAAACTGGATATTTGTCTGTTTACCGATTTGAACAATAGACGTGGTAGCTGTGCGCTCAAGGGCAAAAGGTATAAATGTATAGAGGTCATCAGTGACATTAAGAGATACGTTTTGGATAGCGTATCTCTATGTGAAAAAAAACCTCAAGTTCAATGGTATCGGGGGTACCCACATTTTTAAGAATAATTAATTAATCCCAGCCCCCTAGGCTCATAACAGGATCACTCCCCATTGTGACAAACATGTTCTTAAATTAAGGCATGATACCCACTGCTGTACCGAGATGTCAAATGAGTAGAATAGAATTTGGAAGAGTAATCCAAGTTGATCTCTAGAGTAGAACCTTCACAACATTTTCAATGCACATGTATATTCTAGGATCAAAGAGGAAACATTTTGAGCATAGGTTCATGTCCCAAGCTCCTCCCAAATTTCTGAGGGATACCAAAGGTTCAACACAACATCAAAAAACTGCTCCCTAGACATCAAATTAATATTGTATGGGCTAAATAATCCTGTCATCAAGCTGTCTATATATTCCAAATATTTTTCGGGATATTATCCATAACTGTTGTAGTTGCCTAATGGATATATAAATATCTGTACAACCTCAATTAATTAAAGAGACCCCAGTAAAACTTCCCCTTTAAAAACCATACATATTTCACAATATCAAAAATTTTAAAGAAAAACTAAAGCCACCGACGGACAAATAGGAAGGCCAGGTTTGATGGAAAACCAAATATCTACACAGCAAAAGGAAGTTGCTTGTCACGAATTTCTAAAGAACAGTTTAAATAGTGATTATGATTACCCTACAAATCTCCACAATGTCGACGTTTCAGTCCCACTCTTCTGATATATTGAGGGGCACTGTCAGCAAGCACACCAAACATACCCAGGATTAAATCAGTTTCTCTCTTGATACATACATATCCAACATATTGTAATACTCATAGTTTGCTCGTATTGCCCAGTTTTATTAAATCCCCCTTTATTTTTGGTTTCTTTTGATGACCGTCTTATCTGAAACCACATTGAAGAATAAACTTAGCACAATAACATTTTTAACAGAACATATTGCATTCACATACCAAAAATATATCTTTACAACAAATATTAATCCTCTAAAGCACAATATATTTTTTTAATTTTCATTTCTATCGAGGCATATCTGCCCTCATTGCACCAATCACAATAGCTTCCTCAGTAGGAAATAATGTTTACTACATTCAGAATTACTGTGCAATAGATGCAGAACCACATATAGATATATCAACCTTTTAAGGAGGTATTTTGCATTTGAACACATCATAAGGGTAGTGACAAAGATAAGTCGTCCATAAACTATTAATCCCTAGGCCAGTTGTCCATTTCAATATACTAGTCCCATAACTGAGTGTACAAATGTCAGCTTTTTTAATCATCCATTGCTTTCATGTATCCAGTTTATAATAATTTACCTACCTGCGATAGACATCTAGCACACTTAAGAATATAGTAATGATTGCTATAATTATTTGATGTATAGGGAGCAGCTTGTTGTTATTGTGTTGTGACTGGCTACCCCAGCTCCCTGTGATAAAAGTAATTAGGGTACACCCTGTCTGTTGATGTGGATCCCAAGGGCTGACTGTGCCCAGTCGAGCAACCCTAAATTGGGGTCATGCGTAAAACCCTATGAAGACTGGTACACTGCACATCATCAAGTGAGACATGGAACAGTTGTCAAGATGCTAGCATGTTAGAACAAAATTGATCAGGTATGTCCATTGTCAACCTACTGCCCTCACTCCCTTGATGCAAGTGGAAGCATGTGTTCCAGATCCCAAAGATCCTTGCAGGACCCTGTGTAAATGAGATGGAATCCTCCTTTAAGAAAGAGGATAGTGACAGTGAAGTGCTGATCGACATCCACTGGGCTGAGGATAGGCCATCTGCAAATGTGCACACCTAGCTGACCTCAGATGTGCAGATTTAAAGAAGCAGCCCAGTTAGTGTAAGTATTGTCAAGAGAGAAAACCCTGAATGTTGTAATGCAGGAACTCAATGTCACTATTAATCATTGATAAATGTAGGGCTAATGCCGTCGTTCTGAGTTATTCTGGGATTTGTAATATTGGAACATTTAACTAAAATGCTTTGGTTAATGTGAAATGAAAAATTGAAAAATAGATTTATATTCATATGTTGTGCTTCAAAGTTTGAAAACTGCTATATGAAGTCTACCAAGGGACAGTTATGTGCCAGAGAGACTTGCCATTGTAATCCATAGCAGTGAATATACGATTTCAAATTTCATGCAATGCTGGAGACATTGTGCACATCACAAGAAATAAAAAAAACATCCATTCAATCCAGACCCCGAATAATGTTTTGGCACGGAGAAAGAGAGCTTGAATTTAATTCCCATGTGTGGAATTTTAGGAAAGACTGCTCTATTGATGTATAGATTAATTTCCCAGGAGTTGGAATGACATCATTTCTCATGTCAAAAGGGACAGGATTTATTTTCTTGACAACAATTCAGCAACCCAAGTGTCAGGCGTGCTCCTCAAATGCATATTCCCATTGTTTAGTTTTTCAAATGTTATGGCTTTGACAGCTAACATTTGACACAGTTTTTGAGACATAAACCATGATAAATAATGTATTGGTGCACCAAAAATAGCATTTGAATATAGAGCTGAAGGATGATTGAGCTTGGTTAATACAAAGCGATAATGAGGGAGAGATGAAGGGAGAAGCTGAGAAGAAAACGTGAGAAAGTGGGTTGTTGGTTGAAGAGGACGTGAGCCTTGCTCAAGCAGCATCTACAATCCCTGTCAGAGTGAACCACAAAACTCAGTAAATTAACTTGCTCTTAACCCTCTGGTACATTGGCAGAAAAGCAGTCAGGATCAGCTTACAGGCAATATGTGTATAGTATTTATGCAGCACGCAAACAGTAATAAAGTGAGAACACAATCCAAGAAAAATCCCATACCAATGTACAAAAATACAATCGATTTTAATAAATTATTTGACACCAAAATTAAAACAAAATACAATCCATAGAACCTGAGATATGCAATTTTAAAAGTTTAGGTAAAAATAGTGCTTAAATGCACAAAAGCCAACTGTAGTTATCTGGTCATACCAGACTGGAACAAAGTCACAAGTTCAGGCTGACCATAACGGAGAGTGGTACAGATACAGGGACCAGGATGGGCCCGTTGAGATATGTTCCTTATGTACTTGATGTGGGGTTTTTCACAGTGCAGCACCAGATCTGGGCAGTGGTGTGGGGTTCTGTGTCGAGTTGCCTCATGGTGCATTGGTTCCGATGAGGAAATGCGAAGCTGATGATGTGCGGTTTGCGTTGTGTTGTGTCGCGCTGGGTCAGTTCTGATGGGAAGCTGCGAGGATTGCCTCATGCTGCATTGGTTCTGATGCAGGCTACAGCTGAGCTGGTAGAGCACCTTTATCCCCACTTCTAAGCATCCCAGACTAGAGATGCACCACTAGGGGGTTAGGACATACAGCAAGGAAGTCAAGGTGAAGGGTTCAAAATGGATCGAGCCTTTTCTGTCCCTGAGACTCTGATCAAGAGGCCAGCAAACTAGCCCTCGGAGTCACTCTGGTGATCCTGGCTTAAAGCTGCAGGTCCAGTTATTCTTACACAGGCAGCAGGGCAGTAGAGCAATCCTTCTTGCAGCCAAGCAGCAGAGAAGTCCTTCTTCTGAGTCTTCAACAGGTCCAGACGTGATCTGGAGAGTGGGTCTAAGGATCCAATATTTATACCTGGTGCCCACTATGAATTGAGAGAAGCTTCTGGAGTTTCACCACTGCAAAGGAGCCTGGAATTTACTCCCTCTCTGCCCTGGTCACAATCTGTCTGGGGGCCTGTTAGACCTGGCATCTTTGGCGTGGTTACCCCTGACTTTTTGCCTCTACCTCCTGTATTTCTGATGCTATGCTGGATTTCGTTTTTGCTGGTTTAGATGCTTTGGGCACTTTGCCACTGCTGATCAGTGTCAAAGTGCAAGTGCTCCCTTGGTAAATTGTTATATTGAATGGTTATCCATGATTGGTATATTTGTTTCACCTGTTAGCCCCTAGTAAAGTGCACTGCGTGTGCCAGGGCTGGTGATTCAAATGCTACTAGTGGGCTGCAGCACTGATTGTGCCACCCACAGGAGTAGCGCTAAAATGATGTCTTAGGCCTGCTTGCAGTGCCTATGTGCAGTCCAGGACTGCCATGTCGACCTGGCCAGTGCACCCACTGACCAGGCCTTTTCCTTCCCTTTCTGTACATGTCAGGCATCCCTATGGTGGCCCTAGGTACCCCCCTGGGCTGGGTGCAGTGTATCTGAAAGGTAGGGCATGTACTGAGGTGTGTAACATGCCCTGGTAGTGAATTACAGCCATTTTCGTTTTTCACTGCTGAGAGGCTATCTTGCCCATAGGATAGAATGGGGAAGGCTGTTTACATGCCTATCTTCCCATAAGGGCAAGATAGAAATTCCAAGTTTGGTATCTCTGTGTTCAGAATTTAATTATACATCTTTTTAGCAAGATGGTTTTTAAATTCACTGTGTGAGAATAGCACTTTTTAGAAAGTAGCTATTCTCCTGTTTAAGCTTCCTGTGTGCCTGTGTGCTGGTTGGCTGAAGGGTGTCATGTGATGGGCCAGGTGGCTCCAGGAGCCTGGATGAGTCAGCAGCAGGGTGAATAGGGAGATCTGCTTTAGATGGGTGGGAGGAGTAGTCCCTGGGTTTGAATAGGGCTGCCTCTGCCAACACAAAGCTGGCTCCAACCCCCTGCTGGCCAGGCTGAGGACTCTGCCTCTGCTGGCACAAAGAAGGCTCCACCTCCTGCTGAGCGTCTAACGACCCTGCCCCTCACTCTGAAAGGAACCAGGTGCTCCAGAGCAGAGCACACCCAGGAACCGGTTTGAGCAGGGGAATCCCCCCACTGGAACAAAGAGAGACAAAGACTTGGAGGGGTATAAGAAGAGGACCCCAGACACCTAAACTTTAGATCACTTTGGAATTAAGAAGAAACCTCTGCCAAGGAGAAAGCTGAAAAGGACTGAAGAGGAGAAGACTGCCTGCTTGCTGTTTTGCTTTGCTGCCAAGGAGAGGGGAAGGACTTTGCTGTGTCCCCTTCTTTTGATTCTGATCTCCAAGGGCCTGAGAAGAGCTGGCTCCCTGTTAAGAAGTCCCAGGAACAAAAGGACTTCACCACCAGCTCCCCTGGAACTCTGCTGAAGGAGTTCTGACCTGCCTTGGAGTGCTTGCCCAGTCTTGGGGCCTCAGGAGGTCGTTTTTGCTGTGTTTGGGAGCTGGGAAGCAGAAGCGTGAAAAGAGTAACTGGTACCCAACGCATCATCCGATTGCGTGTAGCAAGAACGAGACTGCGAGGAGAATTTCATCGCGGCGTCATCGCAGCACCCGGAGTCCCCGCATCGCCGAGTGCGTCGAGCATCGTCCCGGTGCGAGAAGATTCCTGACGCTGCGAGGGTCGTCGCAGAACCAGTTTGCGGGCCGCACCACTGCCGGTGCGTGAAAGTATCCAGTCGCTGCGTGTGTCGACGCAGAGTCCCGTCCCGTGACGCATCGAGGGTTGCGGTGCCCGAAGTCAACGCTGCGCCGCGCACCGCGACGCATCGAGGGTTGCGGCACCAGAAGTCAACGCCGCGACGCATCAAGGGTTGCAGTGCCAGAAGTCAACGCCGCGCATCGCGCCGCACCGAAGATCGTCGCATCGTACCTGTGCGTGAAGCTTCCCCCTAAGAAACCTACGCAACGAAAGCCAAAGTCATCGCATCCTCCCCCTACAGATCGGAGCCGGCGCATCCACCTCTGCTGCGTGAAGCAGGGCTGCTGCAGAGCCTCCCCAGGATCTCAGGAGTATCGCATCGCCTTTGCCATCTTCCTTGTTATAGCTTTTGGGAACCCTATCGCAACTACAGGTACTGTTGGGCACGAGAGTGTCGCATTTTGTGCATTGAGTGTCGCATTGTGCAGGACACTGACTTTTACATCCTGGAGTACTTTTCTGCAAACTCTTGAACTATCTTTGAAGTAATCTTTTTAATTGTATGTTGGTTTTTCTGTAGTATTTGGTCTTGTGAAGTTTTTAGTAAAGATACCTTATTTTTCTAAAACTGGTGTGGAGTAAATCTGTGGTGTTTTCACTGTGTTACTGTGAGTGTTGGTACAAATACTTTACACATTGCCTTTGATAGCCTAGACTGCTCAGGCCAAGCTACCTAGAGGGTGAGCAGGGGTTATCTTAACAGTGTATCCCCCTTTCCCTGACTAGAAGCAAGGGTCCCTACTTGGACAGTGGTACCTACCCTGCCAACTAGTGACCCCCAGATCTATCAGGGCCCAATAGGCTAGTGTGAAGTCCTTTGTGTGAGAACTGAGTCAGTGCCTATATAGTGCAAGTGTGGTAGGTGACAGCCCGTCCACTTATCAAGTCATAGATTGCCTACCCTGCCAACACCCAGACTCTCTATTGTGATGCCGTCTGGGGAAATAAATAACTGCCATCTGCTAACTACATCTAGTCATGTGACCCAGGAACAGACTGCAGGCAGGCATCAAATAGTTAACTTTCCAAAACTGCCATTTTCAGAATTGACTTGAAATCTGACTTCACAGTTAAATAGGTTTTAGGATTACAATTCCTCAGACACCAAATTTGACTTTCCTACCTGCTCCCAATCACTTACATTGGCACTTATTAAATGTAATGTGGTAACCCAATTTAGTCAAATGGGAGAGGTAGGCCTCACAATAGTGAAAAACACATTTGTGGGTTTTTCACTACCAAGAGGTGTAAAACTTAAAAGTACATGTTCAACCCTTTAATTACAATACACCCTGCCCTATGGGCTGTTAAGGCCTACCATAGGGTTGACTTACATGTAATAAAAAGGGAGTGTAAGGCTTGGTAGCAGGGTTATATTGCAAGTCAAATTGGCATTTTAAAACTGATAGCAGGATGCAATGGCAGATCTGAGACATTTTGTAACGGGCTACTTAGGTGGGTGGCACGGTAAGTGCTGAAGGCCCACTAGTAGTTTGTTTTTCAGGCTCTGGGTACATGGTATACCATTATATTAGGGACTTATGAGTAAATTAAATGTGGCAATCAGGTGTAAGACAATTTTACTATGTTTTAGAGTGAGAGCACACACGCTTTAGCACTGGTTAGCAGTGGTAAAGAGTACAGAGTGCTAATGCCAACAAAAACAAATTCAGAAAAAAAGAGTGAAGGCAAAGAATTTTGGGGCAGGCCACCTTAAGGCTGACTGACCTAATAGAGAAAAAAATAAACTAGAATAAGAAAAAGAGAACAACTGGCAGACTGGAAGGACAGCGAGTATGCAAAGTGACAGGGATAGGACAAAAGAAAGGAGTAAGAATAAAAATTAAGATGGCAAGTGTGAAGGAGAGCAAGAAAAAGATAGCAAAGGGTAGATAGCGTGATAAAGAGAGATCTATAGACAGAAACAGTGAGAGGGAGAAAAAGTATGGCCACCTGAAGACTATAAGGAAAACTCTCATAAACATTTTCACACAGTCTCTGCATGTGTGTACGTATAACTGTAAGAAGTTTAAACGTCCACCCAATTCACTGAAGTGTAAGCCCTTCAGGAGGAAAATTGGTAACTTTTCTTGGCATCGCTAGCCTATGCTTGTCTCTTATTACACTCCTAGTGCAGATTCTTTACATTGTGGAAATCCTCCATGAAAAGTGTTAGTATATACTTATGGAATTTCACAAATAGTATTTTCTCTTTACATGAGAAATGTTTTCTGAGCACATTCCCACAACTGCCATACATCGTCTACCCTTCTTATGTATTTCCTTATTTAGCAGTGTACATATGAATCAGAAAGAGATTACAAATGTTAATAAATAGCCGCAGAGGCATATCTCAATGGGTGCTCACCTCATTAACTTCAGTTACTCTGTTGAAGTTTCCCCAGGAACATCTTCTGTTACTCTCCTAAGTGTCGCTTATAACTGCGGCAATATCCCCATACATAGCAGAACTTCTGCAAGCAGAGCTATGACTGTTTTGTCTTTGGAAATCAGCATCTGATTTAGCATGCCAAACTGTCCAAATTTTAATCTAGTCTAGCTCATATTTGGAAAATGTTCCATTAATTATGTCCATAGATAGGGAAAGATAATGTGCTACTTGTCAGTAAACAACTATGTGAAACAATACATAATTATATATAGGAAGAAGAAGAGAGTCCTGCAGTTTTGAGCAAACCTCAAAATATTTTTTGCAAATTAAATCGTAAGAAGTTACAAGGGAGTGTGACGCAGTCAAAACAGTCTTTCAATATTGTTATTACAAGGCTGAACAATTACAAGCAGCAACAGCACCTCAGTAGTGGTACAAGGAAAGGGAATATAAAGAGAAATATTATTTAGCAAAAATATACAAAATAAAATAAATCCATCATCATCATCAAAAAAACTTTATTCGGTCAACAAGATCATAAAAGCACAGGATAAAACAAATTACAACCAAATTACGCACAATAAAATCACAAAGATAAAATTAGTGGGTTGCACATTATCGGTTGTCTTTCCATCATCTTTTTAACTGAGTCACACTGAATACTTTTTCCTTAAACCCCTCGCCTGTGTAGGAAAATTCAATTCTGCAAAACAGATTGTAGGAGACTCATAGCATTGTATAAGCAGTAAACCTTCTTGATGAGTTTTAAAACATTTCCCTACTAACACTGGGCGAAAAAACAGATTCTAAAAACTGAGTATAAAGTGCGGGATAATATAAAATGCTTGGTGGCCTGCATAGGTACTGAATCGCATGGACAGTGGTGTAATGAAGCAAACCATGGCCCAGTGAGAAGGGAAAGCCACCACGAAGTGAATCATATCTATTCAGAGGCGGGTTAAATAAAATCTGTGTTCTGGTGCCTTTATCCATAATAGATAATGTTCTGTTCCTTCACAAGTTGTGAATGGGATATACTCCTGGATAGTTACCATTTCCAGAGCTTTCTGAAGTCTCATCTTGTCTCTATGGGCATGGTATGTGTCCTTTACCAGAGCCTTCATTTTTGAGCCAATCTGTCTAGTACTCTCAAAAACACTAGTTAATCCTGAACCATGAAGTGCGTTTTTTATATAATTGATCCAAGGGATGTCTAGCATATTGGACTGTTTCAGACAGTCGTCCAATCTTACCAGGGTGAAGCTTAGCTCTGGAGTGGACCAGACAACAAAATAAGTGCCAAGCATACCGTATCTTGTAATAAATCAAGGCCCATTTCTTTGTGAATAATAAAAATTGCTGTGGACCTAGAAGTTCCTAAAAGCTTTGCTAAAAACGTGAATTCTACTACCTGAAGGCCTTTACTGCTGTATGTCCCCAGACTCCTGCACCATATTTACCAACCGAAAAGCATTTACTTCTGTATGTCATTAATAGTTCTTTTGGGGGATTTTGTCCTACATTTTTGAGAACCTAGACAAGGATTGGCAGGCCGCCTCCAGCGACTGGGATTTTTGAAGAATCAGGCAGTCCCACTTCAAATTGGCGCTAAACAAAATGCCTAAATCAATCATAAATCGCTTCAGAAAAGGACCACAAAAGATTTAGGAGTATTTGAACAAACCTTTCCAGAGAACAAGAACAGAAATTATACTCAAGATTCTATAATTTGGAAGAGAGAAATTCTTAATTATTTAGCCAATTTAAAGATCCCACAATTATCAGATTATGTTGCCGCCAAAACCATACCCCCCCCTTCTCCACAGAAGGAATAAGGAATGTAATAAACTGATTGCCTAGTAGTAAGGCATGTGGGAAGATGGGATCCCCTTTAAATTTAGTAAAATAAATCTCTAAAATAATAACTCCAGCCAGCTTTAATCATGTTATTAAATAAATTAGTATCTGGGGAAAATAACTCACCTTGATTTAATAACAGAAAAATTGTTTGCTTTGTAGACCAAGGCAAGAAGCAGAAAAATGCTAATTCATATGGCCAATTACTCTGCCAAATTCAGATGATAATATTGTTGGCAAGAATTAGCTAGCAGGATCTCCAGCCCAGCAACTATCTTCATTTGTGAAGATGAGGATGGGCTTGCAAATGGTAGACAAACTTTACACTAACACAAACTTGATTCTCGTGGCATTTTAGTTTTTCTCTTAAAGCAAGGATATTCAAGCTGCAGTCATAATGTTAGATGCTGAAAATACATTTGATCTCTTTTGCCGGGATTTTCTATATATTATTCTGAAATATTTTGGATAGCTCCCCCAGCTTTACGAACATAGGGCCCGATTCACAGAACTAACTTAAGAAAAAATCCTAAACTTACTACCATTTTGGTATTCACAGAAGACACTTACTCATTTTGGTATTCACAGAAGGCACTTACTCATTTCGGTATTCACAGAATTTAGGAGTCCTAACTTTAGGACTCCTAAATGCCTTCAGTGAATACCGAATGTCTTAAAGTTAGGATTTTTCTCAGTTTTGGAGTAGTAAAGCTAGGACTCCTAACTTTAGGACTCCGAAATGCCTTCTGTGAATACCGAAAGTCTTAAAGTTAGGATTATTCTCAGTTTAGGAGTAGTAAAGTTAGGACTCCTAACTTTAGGACTCCTAAACTGAGAAAAAGAAGGTCGGTGGGAAGGCAGGTCATTATTTGCATGGAGGGAAAAATGCCTGCACCGCCTCCATGGGCCGCCTCTGCCTCTCCAGCAGCAGGGGCTCTGCTATCGGCAGAGGTCACGATGCAGTGTTCCCTTTCACTTCACAATTGGGTGGTCGGACTGCCAAGGAAGCGGGCAGTCGTACCACTGAATAGCGACACCAGTTCCCTTGTCGCCGAAGTCGTAATCAGGCCCTATGTTGTTGAGCAACTTAATGACTCAGTCAGCTTTATTTCGCTGCGTTTCCTTAACTTAAAACCACATTTAAAAATTAAAACAACATATTTCAAAGTCATGTAACCCCTTCAAAAGAGAAAAAGGGACACAATATTCAATGACAGGATCATAAAACCCGAAGTAGATGCTAAAATGTCATCATAAAATACCCATCTTGAAACATAGCAATACACCATAAAATTCATTTAAAATTATGACCATTACAAATTAAATTTACATGAGCATTAAAATTGACTGGAGAAAAGCAGCATCAACGAAACAGAGTTTACCACCTTTATGTCAGGACCCTATTAAAAACTACACATATAAATAAAGTGTGTACATTTCTTGGTAATGTCGATACAAAGTAGGTGCACCAGCATTACAATCCACTTCAGTAACCCTTTATAGCAGAGCACGTCTTCTAAACCCTAGGCACTGCCAGATGTAAAATGCAACAGCCTGACAAAAGAGAGGCCCATCAAGCTGTAGTAGGAAGGAATATACAAAAAAACATGATACGCAAATTGGTTAGGGTGGAGGTTCCGTCACACTGGCACAGATCTAGCTCCCGCAAAGAAAAACAGTTAGCACGAAATCCCAACATTAACGGTAAGTAATTGAGGCGGAATCTTGTAAGCGCAAAGAGATGCTGCAGTTCTGGATTGTGGACAGATACGGTTGTGAGCCAAGATAACAAGGGAGTGTTCTGTAAGAAATAATTTCAGATATGTTCCGGTCAGCCTCCCATCTTTTTGATGCAGCTTTAGCTAAAAATGTCTCCTTCAGCTCTGTCTTAATGAGTGCCTTACAGGAGTTTGGGGTACTAAACAATTCTGGGAGCCCTATTTCCTCTAGAGTCAACTTAATGCATGAAATCCACAGTACCTCTAGGGCTAAGTATAATTTTAGATGGTCCTCCAGTATCTGTTGGTTTAGCAGATTTGTTTCCCTTCTTCAGATCGAATGCCAAGCAACAGTGGAGCTAACTTAAATATGTCTATGATATGGGGAGTCCCAGCTCATGACATTAGTGCAACCGCGTGGAACTTCTGTACTTAATGACTCAATTTAGAGCCTTCTGGAATTGTTTATGCTTGGGTGTAATGGTATAGGACAATAGTGCACTATTTTACAGTACCACTCTGCCAAATCCTTCTAGAAAATAGGTAATAAATGAGGCAAGGAGACTGGAACTACTTAAACAGAGAAATTATTGGACAAATACTAATATTTTTATTTTTCTACTCTGGGAGGTCCAATTTGCTGTAGTTTTCCCCCTTATTTTACCAAACATAGGTCACAACTCAAATCCATAGAGCCCAAAGTGCACACACTAAGTACGGGGAAACTGAATCTATATGTTTTGGTTCTGTTCACATTTGTGTGAATTCTGTAAAATAAAGGACCAGAGTGTATGTGTAATGTTACTTGAATTTGTACAAGGTTAAACTGTTATAGGTTTAGGTGATTTGCCCTCATATCCTAAAACAAAATAAATCTAAGAATAAGAGGAGTTTGAAGACATTGTCCCAAATGTGTGGGCAATATGTTCTTTCCTTGCAGTCCAGTGAACCAAGGCTTTGAACCAAGGCATGAGAATGATTGCCGATTAAGAGTATAACCCTATGCTCTTGGCGTGTTGTGTGACTTGTAGTTCTGAATGTGATGACCTGCTGTATTTTTCAGATTGTTGTGATTAATTAAAAGCGGCAGATTTTTCAATACTTCTGTCCTGATTATGATGCAGGCTGAAACGGCTCCAACCATCAGTTGGAGCCGTTCAGACCGCATCGTAATCGGCCATTCGGATTCCTTTCTGACACACCCATTTTGATGGGGTCGGTCGGAAAGGAATCCAAATCAGATTTCTGAATGGCCTCCGATGGGCTCGGAGAGCCCGTCCGCCCTTCAGAAAGTCTTCAGTAATCCCTCAGCCAGCTATTTCTGGCCAAGGGATTACGATGGCAGATTCCCACAGCTTTTCTGTGGCGCCCTTTCTGACACAGAAAGGCTTTGGGAATCTGAATGTGGGGGCCCTAGCAGGGGCCCCATGGATTCAAGGCCACCGAATGGCAGACTAGGGGGCACCTATGGTGCCTCCTGTTGATCCCTGCACCCAGTGGCAGGCGCCTTAAGGTGTCTGCTACTGGATGCAGTGATGAACTGCACCTCTGCCGTTCAGAATGCATGCTCCCATTGTAAAGTATAGGATTGCGACCGTAGAGGGTTCGGTCACATCCTGCTTGCTGACCTGGAACCGACTACAGGAGGTAGTTCGGTTCCAGTTCCCAAACAATGTCATAGGGACTCCGGTCCATCCAACATTGTGATAGGGCCCTTTGTGTAACTTCAAAGTGGGGCAAAATCATGCAAAGTGACACAAAATGGTGCAAAGTGTTGATAAAGTATGTACTTTCAAGCACCACACTGTTTTGATGCTATAGAATTTCCATTAAAGTTGTGCAATTAGTGGTTTGCTCTACTTTAGTACACGGTGCACTCCATGGGTATTCTCACACCACTACCCATCCTTTGTCATACACACCCAGATTGTAAAACATTTTCAGACTTGGCTTTGCATCAGAAAAATATGAGAAATATTTATATTTCTCCAGATTGTTAAATCATTAGATGTGTGTTACACTGTACAGCACACATCCATGGAGTAGAATGCTAAATGTCTTTTTTCTGGAAGGGTACCCTTCCAATCCAAAGCTATGCTAGACAGTATGCATGCACCTTTGCACCACCACTGTGGTGGAAAGTTGGGTGAAAAGTGCTGGGCAGCCTGTTTGTGCACTAGTGCGGAGAAGGAGAGCAGCAGCAGGCAATAATTATCATATATGACTCTATAGCCCTTTTTACTATATTCCCCTATTTTTCTTCACAGTGTTGTAAAATATATCCATTATCAATATATCATTATTCATTTTGCATATACCATTCGTCAGCCAAATATTGCCATTTTTTTTATTTGAGATTCTGTGCAGCTGGTTGGTTGGAGAGTTAGTTTTTCCCTTTTTGTCTAAAAGATGTGAGGAATTGATACTTAAAATAATTTGGATTCAGTGAGGAACAGTTCAATAAGATAATAAATGGTGACTCAAAAATGGGTGATAAAATAACTACTGTCCCTACTGACAGTGACTAATGAAACAAACTGATCAATCTGAAGAAGAAACTCAAATAAAATGAGTTGCATTGCAGTGCCCGTACACGGAATATCAGCAGTATCTTGCGGAATTTTAATGTAATTCTACAGAATTCCACAAAATGAAACTCCGACAATTCTGCCCATCCCTGATATAAATCGGTACCTGAAAAATGAGTATTATGAAGAACAAAAGCAGGAACAGCAAAGTGTTTGTAATTATAGAGAAAGGGCATGCATTTAGACCTAAGAAAATTGTCACCTTCTCTGACACCTCATACTCTAGTACCAATGGGAAGTCGATAGAGAGTATACAAGAGAGAGTGGGGAAGGTTCAAATGCTGGCATTCGTTTTAGAACAAGAGAATTCAGAAGACTACTCAAGGGAAAAGAAGGAGACAATTCCAAAGGGGGTAACTACTCAAGACTATAGGAGAACATGAAGCCAAAACTATTGACTATAAATAGGGCCCCAATTATCGATTTATTGCATAGGGAGAAAACAGAAAAAGAGGTTCTAGAGAAAGGCCTTAGTTGTGTACCAACCAATAGGGTTAATAGGTTTGAATTGGAAAATTATTTAAAAGCATTCTTCAGAAAAGTCAGCTTGAATAGATTTTTGAAGAAAGAAGTACCTTCTGAAAATAAATTAGGTTTAAACCAAAATCTACTTTCAATCCGGTGGTGTCGCAAATGAGGAAACTGATAGAGATTTTTTAAAAAGTTGTAGAAATTGGCATATGCAAAGTTATGGAAAATCCATGACTGGACATGAATAACTTCTTCCAAGAACACAGGATCCCCTAGTGAAGATACCACTATACCAAATAAACCCATGGACAAGGGAGGGGGTATAGTTATATGTGTCACCCCTGACTGTAATAACCAGACGTATAATTTACTTAATGTAACCAAACACTGTGATTTTACACATACTTATAAAAGATGTATCAAGCTAATTAGAAGTTGAGTTATAAACCAAGCCTACAGATAGGAACTCATTGTTACTTTATGATTGATACCATCCTAAGACTAAGGGTGGGCGTAGTTCGCGAAGTAGCACTTCGCGAAGCTACGCAAAGTGAAGTTCGCACTACGCGAGCTACGCGTAGCACTTCGCGAACTGCGTAGTAACATGTTCGCACTGTGCAAGATGTTGTTTTCAATGATTGCACAGTGCGGACAAGCAACCGGCACTGTGCAATCATTGAAAATGGCATCTTGCACAGTGCGAGCTGTAGTTTTCTGCTGCTCGAGTAGATTTTTACTCGAGCGGCAGCTTTCTCAACGCGAACTGGTAGTTTCTCATCGCGAGCGGTCGCGAGCATACGCGAGCCCTCGCAATGAGAAACCTGACCTCCTCGCGTTGGGAATCTCGCCGGGTGGTTTATTTTCCATGCTCGCGATCGCGAACAAGGAAAAAGTCTCGCCGGGATGTCATTTTGCTTGCTCGCGGTCGCCAACTTGACGTTGAGGACCGCGAGCAAGCAAAAAATGACCGCAGCACTACGCAACACTACGCTACGCGTGTTCGCACTGTGCTACGTGCAGTTCGCGTAGTGCGAAGTAGCGCGAACTTCGCAAACTACGCGAGCGTAGCGTAGTGCTTCGCCCAGGCCTACCTAAGACCCACAGGGAAAATATTCCCTTTGGTCAATTCCAATAGACTAATATATGGGACTATGGAATACATGCTCGAGTTCGGAATAACAAACTACGTGAGTGAGACTATCTCAATCACTTAATAAGGCACTCATATAAGAGAGTTAAATATTGCAATCAGGATGCAATGTTCTCTAACAATAGATAGAACAGAGTCAACAACAGTATAATTTTTGTAAGCCGGTTCTCTAGTAGAAGTAATGAGATGAAGAATCTGATTAATAGCAGAAGGAATATTATAAATAGTGGAGCTAGCTGGAAAAACTCATATTTTTATTCAGAAGAAATAAAAACATAAGCAACAAACTAGTACACACTTATGCAGAAAAAAACACCAGGAGCACAGTTAAGTATAGATAGTGCAATGGAAATAGTAGACAGTTTTTTGTGTGGAGGATGTAATGTTTGCTCATCTTGTATGATTGCTCCCCAGAATATATGATATCTGGTAACATTAAAGCCCACACATGACCAACTCTAGAACCAAAATATAGTATTTCTCCTCATGTGCCCTTGTGGGAAGTGATATGTGAATGAAACAAGTCAGGAAGTGAGAGTAAGGGGTCATTTTCTAGAGAAGACCAATAAAGAAAGTGAGATAAACTGATTTGCCCTTGAAAAAATATTAATGATATTCGAGGGTGGTAATATTGTGAATAGAAGAATGCTGCAAGAAAAGTATTAAATGTCTAAATTTAGTTCCATCAGAGTAGGACTGAATAGTAGAGAGGAATGGAACTGAATTATTGGGCAACAAAATTAACATCATTACAGGCAGATTGAGGAACTGTTTTATATATATTAGTTTGAAGGCTTACTTTTTAAGGATTGAGCTGAATTAATTAGGAAAGTCCCTGCCCTGTTGGGTTTTAACATAGCCTTATATCCCGCTGTAGCGGGCTATACAGGCTATTAAAGACCCGAGACCGAAGGCGAGGGACTTTAACAAAGGAACAGGACTTTATTAACCGCTATAGCCCTGCTACGAAGGGCTATAAGGCTATTAGAACATTCTGCCACTAGAGGGCAGAATGTTCTAACAAATAAAACAAAGGCCTCTCGAAGCTCGAGGGGATTTAAATCCCCTAGAGCTCCAAGAGGCCTTTGTAAAACATTGTAATGTTGCTCTGGTAACAATCTTGCATGTGGTTTTTTCGTATGGATGTTTGGAGTTGGATGGTGTCCAATTTATGACACTGGTTACCATGTGGCAATAGCGAATTAAGTTGGATGGCAGTTGGATGTTTAGTGACTCTAACATCACAGGTAGATTTGCTTCTTTATATATTCTGCATTCACAGTATTTTTGGTAAAGACGGAGGTAAGAGGCAATATATAGATTAGCAGGTCTAAAACGAAGATGTATTTACAACATGAGTAAGGGCGATGATTAGTTTCTATATCCCTTCTTCTTTTTAGTTATGCTGAGGACAGGAGGTAGATTAGCAGGATAACAGTGGCTCCAAATGGCTCCCGTGCTGGCGATGTTGATTAGTCTAAGACCGGATTGTAGACACTAAGGGTGGTGGGTGGTGGCATGACCGCGGTGCCTGCGTTGGCGGAAAATGCCTTTTACCACACGCCAGCAGCGGGACTCACGCCCACCATATTAGTATGGCCAAATACAGCCCATTTCCCATCCGCAGCGGTGCGTGCGCACCGCCATCAAAGTGCGCCCATCACCGCGGCGGTGAGAGCCAATGGAGACACACCGCCGTGTGGAATGACGTCCCGTCCGCTGTACAAATCAGGATGCCCCATAAAGCCAGCCGCACCGCAGCAGAGAAACCGCCCAACTAGAGATGGTGGAAGCTCGACAGCGGAGCGCGAAACCTGATTCCCGGTCCGGACCGCAATGGAGCCAGCTCTTCACATCTTTACGGTGCTGCACCTGATACATCACCAGCAACTCATGGACCATCGCGGACGCCGTCGCAGCTACGCAACAACACAATCTCGCACACAACACACAACTCATGGGCTGATACAGGGTCCCTGGCCACACCAGACAACCTGGTGGGAACAGGAACACATCCACAAGTGTACCCACACATGTCCTACCTGCCACCAGTCACCCCTCCGCAGCCAGGTCACACATCACCGCAATCTCCAAGTAATGTCCCGGTCACGTCACCGCAGCAGTGAAGACGCAGGAAAACATGCGCATAATGCAGGAGGCAGGGCCTGCACCAGGCATGGGCAGGGCATAAAGTACACAGGGCCACACCTCCCCACTCCACACACTGCCCCCCCATGAATGGACATGCCATGTGCACCCCCATGCCCAACACCAAGCTAGGTGAATCCACACCCTGCACCACACAACAAACAACAAGGGAGACAGCCACAGCAGGAGTGGCGGCAGAGGAACACACAGCACAGAAGCACAGGCCCAGGGCAACCCACACACCACAACAACACCACATCCATGGCAAGAAAGCAGAGTACAAGCACAAAATTAACACACACACATACTATGAACAAACATCCTACTGGACACACAGCCTGCCAAGTCTCACAGACATACCCCACACTGACACACAGTCACATACACAGACCACATGCCATCAGCAATGGAGCACAACATATATGGAAGCAAAAGTGAGGTGCACACAAATGTAAGGTCAAGGAGACAACCAACAAGCATGTGTACATCACATGCAAGACAAGAAACAGAGAACAACACCCTCACCCCATCAAAGCACAAAGGGCTGGCACAGTGAGTGAACTCAAACCACAGTCACCTCAGTGCAACAACTCAGGGAGACAGCAAGGCAACCCATATATAGGCACAGGGATGAAAGGAAGGCCCTGAAATCAAACTGTCAACAGCCACAAATATGCACACAACTACTTCACAGGAGTGTGCCAGCAGCCCAACACACAGGGTACATTGACACACTCCATGACTGGCAAACACAAGTAGGATTCTTCACACATACCCCCTCACACCTGCAGCACACAACTCCAGTGTCAGATACACAGAAGGGTGTCAATAATGTCCAGTCACTACACAGACAAACAATCACACTCCCTGGGGGTATCCACAAACATCACACACACACACAGGGATGCCAGAACTAATGTCTGCACAAAAACAACAGAAACACACACAGAACCACAACAGTGAGTCCATGAGAAGCTGCACAGGCATGGGTCACACAGCAGTGAACGACAAGGCCAGTGGGCAGGACAAAGTGCAGAGTGAGTCCATGAGAAGCTGCACAGGCAGGGGGCAAACAGCAAGGCCAGTGGCCAGTCCAATGTGCAGATGAGGTAAATGAGAGGCTGCACAGGGAATAGCTCAACACAACGAGGAGCAACAAGGCCAGTGGTCAAAACGAAGTGCAGAGCGAGTTCATGAAAAGCTGCACAGGCAGGGGGCACACAGCAGTGAACGACAAGGCCAGTGGCCAGGATAAAGTGCAGAGTGAGTCCATGAGACGCTGCACAGGTGGGGGGCACACAGCACTGAACGACAAGGCCAGTGGGCAGGACAAAGTGCAGAGTGAGTCCATGAGAAGCTGCACAGGCAGGGGGCAAACAGCAAGGCCAGTGGCCAGTCCAATGTGCAGATGAGGTACATGAGAGGCTGCACAGGGAATAATTCAACACAACAAGGAGCAACAAGGCCAATGGTCAAAACGAAGTGCAGAATGAGTCCATGAGAAGCTGCACGGGCAGGGGGCACATAGCAGTGAACGAAGAGGCCAGCGGGCAGGGCAAAGTGCAGACTGAGTCCATTAGAAGCTGCACAGGGAATAGTTCAACACAGCAAGGAGCAACAAGGCCAGTGGTCAAAACGAAGTGCAGAGCGAGTCCATGAAAAGCTACACAGGTAGGGGGCACACAGCAGTGAACGACAAGGCCAGTGGCCAGGATAAAGTGCAGAGTGAGTCCATGAGACGCTGCACAGGTGGGGAGCACACAGCACTGAACGACAAGGCCAGTGGGCAGGACAAAGTGCAGAGTGAGTCCATGAGAAGCTGCACAGGCAGGGGGCAAACAGCAAGGCCAGTGGCCAGTCCAATGTGCAGATGAGGTACATGAGAGGCTGCACAGGGAATAGTTCAACACAACAAGGAGCAACAAGGCCAGTGGTCAAAACGAAGTGCAGAATGAGTCCATGAGAAGCTGCACGGGCAGGGGGCACACAGCAGTGAACGAAGAGGCCAGCGGGCAGGGCAAAGTGCAGACTGAGTCCATGAGAAGCTGTACAGGGAATAGTTCAACACAGCAAGGAGCAACAAGGCCAGTGGTCAAAACGAAGTGCAGAGCGAGTCCATGAAAAGCTACACAGGCAGGGGGCACACAGCAGTGAACGACAAGGCCAGTGGCCAGGATAAAGTGCAGAGTGAGTCCATGAGACGCTGCACAGGTGGGGGGCACACAGCACTGAACGACAAGGCCAGTGGGCAGGACAAAGTGCAGAGGGAGTCCATGAGAAGCTGCACAGGCAGGGGGCAAACAGCAAGGCCAGTGGCCAGTCCAATGTGCAGATGAGGTACATGAGAGGCTGAACAGGGAATAGTTCAACACAACAAGGAGCAACAAGGCCAGTGGTCAAAACGAAGTGCAGAATGAGTCCATGAGAAGCTGCACGGGCAGGGGGCACACAGCAGTGAACGAAGAGGCCAGCGGGCAGGGCAAAGTGCAGACTGAGTCCATGAGAAGCTGCACAGGGAATATGTGCAACTGTACCCTGCCATGGTCAGCAACACAGTCTGGGGTGTCACGATGGGCAGCACAAGCCCCGCTGTGGGAGAGACAGGTGTGTGAGGTTGACCAACATTCAGACTTGACTGTCAGTTGGACTGGGAGCTGGCTGTGTGTCGGGCACAGTTGGAGCACTTGACTGGGGAGATAGAGGCCCAGCTGAGGTAGAGCTATCAGTGGTTTGGCAAGCTGGAGGGCTGCCTGGACCAGGTGGTGTAGTGGCACGTGGAGGTGGAGTCATGCAGACGTGAGACACAGTGTGGGTGGGAGATTGTGGAGGGGTGCCTTTCCACTTCTTGGGGATTCTAAATGGCTTGCCTGACTTTGGATCAATGGGAAGTGGTGTGGACACAACAGGCACACTCAAACCAAGGCTGCAGCAGGTGCAGACGGTGGGCCTCCCTCTGGGGACATGCTGGATGCAGTGGTACGCTTTGCCTAGCCTTGCCTTTGCCCCCCCATCCCCTGTTTACCAGGTGTTCCCCCTACAGTGCCCTCCTTTCCCCTCTTCACTGGGCTTGGAATGGGAGTCCAGGTAGTGTGTGAATCTGCCTCCGAGCCCTTCCTATGTGTAACCTCGGCAGGCACCACCCTCTCAGTGGTCACGGAAATTGTCTGCTTGTCTTTGCGAGACGCTTTTGGGACAGGAGAGTCATTAGCTGAGGATGGCTCTGAGCTATGTGACACTGGGGTCTGCTTCTTTGCTTTTTGGCCCCAGGTGTCACCTGACGGGCTTTTGTCTTTGCGCTATGGGGTGGCTTTGGTTTTGAGTGGGGATGGTGTGTGCGGCCTGGGGTGCTTGGGCTGCTGCTGCTGTGTGCTACATCTGCTGTATCATGACCTTGAGGTCTGTGGAGCATGGTCACAATCGTCAGACGTGGCCACTGGTATGGGGGTGGACAAAGGGACTGGAGCTGGACTCCGAGATTGCGCCAGTTGAAGGGCTGCCGTCACTGCTGAGGACAAAGACTGGACAGTCCGGTGTAGCCCACCCATGTCTGAATGTATGCCCTCCATGAAAGCAACCACCTGAGCTAATTTTTTGTCGTGGTCTATTAATGCATTGAGGAGAGCTGTCTGGCCTACACCCAGCTGGTGCAAAAGGTCCACAGACTCAGCACTGATGGCAGCAGGGGGGGACAGGGGCAGGGGTTGCAGTGCCTGGTGTGAAGGACACTCTTCCCCTCTTACTGGTGCGAACCAGAGGAAGTGGCTGGGAGGGTGGGCACTGTACGCTGTGTGAATGAAGATGATGCAGAGTCCCCGTTCCCAGTGCCCGCAAACATGGCTGTATCACCACTGGCATCAGATGACGTCTCGAGCTGTGATTCCTCCAGCAGCCTCCTGTCCCCCTCTGAGCTGCTGGTCACATCTTTGTCACTGGGCTCCTGTGCAGCTGTTGTGCTTGTTTCCCCACCACTGGTGTCCGTCCCCTGTTCCTCCGTTACCACGGGAGATGCTACATGAGAGAGAGAGATGTAGGGTCAGTTCAGTGGCAGCAACAGAACAAACATATGCAAGCAAAGCAACTAGGAAGATTACTAAATCTACATGTTGCACGCCACCCTGTACATTAACATTGTGCAAACACACTTTTATTACTCAAACAGTGAGTGTAAACAAGAAAAACAGGCATAAGTGAGACATGTGATGACCACACAGATTAACATCCTGCATGTGGCTCCGTTCAAACAGTAAAACAAATATCTCAGACCTGAGGCCCACCACCCAGAATGCTATTGAAAGGCCCAGTACTCGAATTCCCTTAGGAAGCACAGGTAGGATAAATGCATGACAGCTGCACCCAGCACAGAGGCCACTTACAAGCCACTGCAGCACACTACCAACATCACATAGCCCAGCGCTGGCACAGGCTGTGTACACATGCAGCCACACACAGCCAAAGTCACCATTCCCAGAATACTCACCCCTAATTTTCTGCTGATGCTCCATCAATCGTGCATCCATTTCAAGGTGTGTCACGGCCAAGATGCGGCACATTAGTGGTGTCATGCTGTGCCGTGCCAACCTGCCAGTGCGAGGGAGCAGCTCCAGTGTCTTCTCCGCAACGTTCTTTGCCAGCCGTGAGATGTCGTCCCACCTCTTGTGGCAGTGGGTGCGCCGTCGGTTTGAGGTACACAGAACCCGTACCTTGCTCGCAATGGCCCTCCACAGGGCCTTACGCTGGTGTACTTTGAGCTGCAGGCATGGGAGACAAGAGGGGGTAAACATCAGTGACACAGTGTCATGTAACAAGATCACTCAGGACAGTAGCATGAAACTGACTCATCCCAAATCCACAGATATGTCTTGCAGAGACAGGAACGCATCTCACATGGTACATCTGCATGTGAGAAGCACATGTAAATGCATGCAGGTGTGAGGGGGACATAGTACCTGCACATCTCATATACAAGCAGGATGCCAGCACAGAAAGCCATGTGTACTCTGCCCACATCTACTGTCCTTTTCTAGGTTGAGCTAGACATACATCACATATCAACATGTGTTTGGGGGGAGACTCACTGTGTCCAACACTGTGCAGGCCTCAACGACATTGCCCTGTGAATAGATCACTGTGTCATTTATGTCATATTGAGGGACATGATCTCACAAACCCACACCCTTCTCACAGGGCTAGTCATGTGCAATCTACAGGGCTGAGATGGCCTATTGATGGAGAGTCTTGCAAAAAACACACATGTAACACTCTGTACATTCAGTGATGTGTCCTTGTCAGATTGGGTGGTGACTGTGCAGGCCAGGTGGGCTCACAATGAGATGGACAACAGGGACCCACACAGTCATTCACACAAGCAATCACTGTCCTGACTCCAGCATTACCAACTTGCTGTGTCACTGTATGGCTGACAAGACAACACATGTCTCTCCAATCTTGATGTGCAGGCAGGGAAACGTGTGGAGTAGGGTACACCCCCCTTCACCCTAGGAAACAGCATGTTAGGCAGTGCATGACACAATCCCACACTATCAGGCACATACTGCATCAGACCGACTACATGTGTGCCCCGCTGCACTTTCACCCCCACTGTTGAAGACTTACCACGACATTTAGGGCACCATGTAGCCTTGTGTACTGTGTGAGCACCTCGTCCACCAGGACCTCCAGCTCCTCGCTTGTGAAAGGACTGGCACAGATCTTCTCAGTTCTTGCCATCACTGTGGACATGAAACAGCAGCAGTGGCTGTGGGTGGTGAGGGGTCTCAGGCAGCAGTCCCTGGAGGCAGCAGCAGGTGAGCGGTCTCAGGCTCTGTAAGCACCTCTCTCCCACACATATATAGCCCCCTAGTGTCGTTTCAGTGGTTCTAAGCTGCTGCAATCGATGTTCTAGGTCAGCCTTTTTAAAATGCATCCAATGACCGGCTCCGTAGTGACGGATCACGCTTACCGCGATTTTCAAAATTGCATCATGCTACCGTGATAGCAGATCCCATTGGCTGTAAGAGCATGGTCCATGGCGGTGACACACCGCAGGGGCCAGGCGGGCGCTACCGCGGTGGTGCATCTTTCAATTGCATCCAATGACCGGCTCCGATATGGCGGATCACTCCTGCCGCGATTTTCAAATTTACATCATGCTACCGCGAAAGCGGATCCCATTGGCTGTAACGGCATGGTCCATGGCGATGACACACCACAGGGGCCAGGCGGGCGCTACCGCAGTGGTGCATCTTTCAATTGCATTCAATGACCGGCTCCACGGTGGCAGAGCACGCCTACTGCGGTTTTCAAAATTGCATAAGGCCACTGCTATAGCGGATCCCATTGGCTGTAAGGACATGATCCATGGAGGTGACACACCGCAGGGGCCAGGCTGTAGCTACCGCGAGTTGGGTGCCATATAGTGACATGGGTGGCTGAGATTAGGGTGGCGGAGCATGCCAACCACCATTTCACCATGTGCATATGCCTATCACTACTGCGATCGTGTCCCGGGCATTGGCGGTGACACACCGCAGGGGCCAGGCGGTAGCTACCATGAGTTGGGTGCCACACAGTGACATGGGTGGCCGGGATTTGGGTGGCGGGTGACTGTGACAGCCCCAATGGACACATCATGCTGTGCCAATGGCCATCTGGCAGTCATCCACAGTGCACAGTGGCCACATGATTGATGGCACATCATAGTGCACACAATTACAATGTGCCATGTACCCCACTGCTAACTACACATGCCATGTTTGTGTATGTGCTTTCTTAGATTGCCATGTACTCCCTCACATGTCATTTGTGATATTGATGGGCCTGTATACAGGACAATGTTGTTATGGACTCCCCAATGTGTACACATGTCAAGGTGTAAAAGTGCAGGGAAAATCACTGCAATGTTTTTCAAGATGAAGATTGCCCATATGTGCCTGTTCACTTAGGTTTGACCATGCACACACTCGTCATGTACGCTCAGCCTGTGGTCATTGTGTAGTTGATGTGTGCCAGGTTTGACTAACGCCTGAAGGTGTGTCAGGTGCAGCAGTTAGGTGTGAGACAGTGGTGTTGCATTTTTACACTAATGCTGGATGATATACTCCCATGCGTGCCCACGGTGAACGTGGCCATATCCATATGTGCATTCTCATATGGCAAGTATGCTTTGGAGGTACTTGCTGTGTCAGTTAACAGGTGTACGATCAGTGTAGCTGAAGGAGTCCCTACATGTCAGCTGGTCTGTAATACAATTTTGATGACAGTCATTGTTGGCATTGTTTCTGCCAAAACGTGAGATGTTGTTCCCATCTCATGATGTATTGCATTGACATGTGTCCACTTTAATCTCAACTAGGAGGAGACCAAATCTGCATTGTCCCTTCACAGTGCTGGCAGACATGGAGAATGAAGAGATTATCCGGAAATTCCGTCTGGATAGAGCCACCCTACTGACACTTTGTGCTCAGTTGGAGCCCCACCTGCAGCCTCACCGAACATATCCAACAGCTTTCACCTCCGCGTCTAAGGCCCTGCATTTTTTTGCCACTGGATCATTCCAGCACACGGTGTCCAGCGCAGGTGGGATGTCACAACCTATGTTAAGCATGGTACTGAGTGATGTTCTGTCCGCCATGATGATCTACAAGGACACTTATATCCATTTCCCCCCGGGGGCATGAATTGTCTGCTGTGAAGGGAGATTTGTATCCCCTTTTCTACATCCCCCATGTTGTTGGTGCCATTGATTTTTGAAAAGTAACAACCTAGGCAATTCAAGTGGATAATAATACAAACTAATTCTATATCCAATAGTTAGAACAACTCAATACAATGAAACAAGTATGGAAATTATAGTTGTTGTTTAATTATAAGTAATTTGTACATTCATCAATAAAAACATTTTATTATGCATAAACAGGTATTAAAATCATTACAGTGATTAAAAATAAATAAATTGTGGTCTACACAGGAGTGAGAAGTAAACAAAGTTGTGGCACAATTGTATACTTTTCGACGCGTGTTTCGGCGTAATTAACGCCTTCGTCAGGAAAAAAGCCACAATTCCTGTAATTTACAAAGAGAAAAAGGTCTAACCAACATTTCATGACTACTTTTATATATGTATCACACATTTGTTATTTTCTGACATTGACGTATCGAGAGTCTGACTAGGACTTATTCTTAAATTAATATAGAGTATGCCTTCATTATAGCACTCTATTAATTTCTTTTGTTTCAAATCAGCATTTTGCTAAGTAGATAAAAGGGAAACAAAGGATATAGAAGGAAAAGTGCACAACTCATACGTAAGTATATATAACCATTTAATAAGGAGTCGTTTACTTATTCTTTTAATTATTTAGAGTTGTGGAAGAGAAATAGATAAGGAACAGAGAGAGAAGCGATAGGTTCTGGGTCTTTCTTTAAAGCTAGATATTAACCTTAGGTCTATTCTTCGATTATATATCTACCTGTGCTCCAATTGATAGATGCTGGAGTTCCAGGAAGTTAAAAGTTGTTTCAGATAAACGAATACCTAACAATGCAGAATACATGGTTATATCTCTATAGCGAGTTGTTTTTCTCTAAGGTATAATTTAACTAGTTCTGGTTTATACATTGATACTTAGGTGCTCATCTGATAGTACTCAGTCAGTCGAGGAGTAGATAGCTTTTCTTTTATACATATTGTATGGATATTAACTGGAAATGATGTATAAATCTAGAAGTGGAGATTAAAAGACGCATTACTTAAATCTGTACCTTGTTAGTAGATCTAAATGAATTGGCTATGTTCAATTCCTTATTAATGTAGAACAAGCATTACCTTTGTTTGATAGCGGACTCTTTTTTTAGGATGCCGGTTCTTGGTTGAGTGGAGGATGTTTGGCATATAAATAGCGTAGGCACAGTAGGTATGATTTAACCTAAAAGTGAAGAGTAATGGGGGATTCAGTGAGATATCATGTATATTTATTTACTCTCTGTTAGGTACTCATTCTTATAGGTTTCAGAGCATATTATTGTCATTTAGCTTAAGATAACGACGTATCTGTTAACCCCTTGCATGCCCCGCCCTTTCCCCGCCCTGTGCCGCGCTTTGTATTAGCGGGCGGAGTTCATGATGAGATGGTCTTGTCATGGGCACAGCGCAACCGCGGCCCATGACGAGACCATCTCGTCATGGGCACTGAAGGGGTTAACTGGAACTATATATGCCACGTTAGGGTTATGTGGTGCTTACCTTCGTGTTTAGACGCTTATTATATCAGCAGAAGCCCTCCTCGGTCGGTAGACTGGTGTGTCTTTAGACGGTGGGTAAAAAGCAAATGCCGCCTCAAAGTTTCGCGTTTATATATTTTTTCAACATCTTTCAGGTGTATGGTGGTTGGCTCATTCAGGGGACGTAGAGCGTGAGACGATTCTCACGTAGATCTTAGCGGTGTTGAATGGCGTGTAATGCTATTCCCAAGGTGAAAGTATTTTTGTCTGGTGTATTTCAAATGCATACTGATTGGCGCATTCGAGGGACATGAAGCGTGAAACACCCATGTTGGGCTTGCACCACCATAGGCATGTGAGCACATCTACAGGAATCGGAAACAATTCCACTCCATAAATGTGCAGGTGGTGTGCCAGGCAGATATGATCATCTCGCACGTGTGTGCCAAATTTCCAGGCTCAGCCCATGACTCCTACATCCTGCAGAACAGCATTGTACCACAGCTGATGGCTAATCTGCTCCCCGAGCGTGCATGGATTGTGGGTGAGTATGCCTGGTCAAATAGCGTGCTCTGTGTGTGACATGCTGTCCTCTGACCCAGCAACATTGCAATGTGTATCTGTGTTTGTCACACATAGGTGACTCTGCATATCCCAACCATCCTTGGTTGCTGAGCCCACTGCGGAATCCCAGGACACCAGCTGATGTCTGCTACAATGTGGCCCATGGGAGGACACGTCGTGTGGTGGAGCGTACCTTTGGTCTGCTGAAGTCACGTTTCTGCTGCCTGGACAAGACCGGAGGTGCGCTGATGTACTTCCCCCGGAAGGTGTGTCAGATTGTAGTGGCAAACTGCATGCTCCACAACCTAGCCATTCGCAAGGAGAGCCACCTGCTCCTGGATGCTGATGAGCAGCAAAGGCCCCCGCATGCAAACCAACCCATGTCCAGTGATGAGGACAGTGGAGAGGAGGAAGGTATTTAACTGCGTCAACAGCTCATCACCCGCTACTTCACTTGAAGGTGAGTGACAATGTACAACGGATCCATTGTCTGTTGATGTTGCTGTTGTTGTGAAGGTGTATGTGGGCTTTGTGACTGCAGCCGGTTGTTGACTCAGTGGTGGTTGACAATGTTTCTGGAACAGGGTAGTTTTGTACATCGACAGGATGTGTATGTTGGCACTTGTTGCCCATTGTGATATGTGCATGTTGGATTATCTTGATGGTAGATGTTGTGTGATGTCTGTGATGCCAGACCCAGACTAGTGAATGTCGTTCTGTTGTGTTTTCCTAGGTGCCTTAAACCTCTCCTTGACTGCATACATTCCATACCCCTGATACATTGTAATCATGTTGAAGACTGTACATCCTGGAATAAAGACGGAGCAGACACAACAGCATGTGTGTAAGGATTTATTATTTTCAATGGTGACATGTGAGGGGGGTGAACATTTACATTGAGGTGATTAGTGGAGCAGTGAGTTGACAGTTGTGGCAAATGAGATAATCGAGTAGTCACAACATTGATGTGGTGTCCCAGTCCAACAGACAGATGCCATTCACAAGGCAGTGTGGGGAAGGACAGTCCAAAAAGTCAATGCAGTGGTGAAGAGGGCTGCCATCATGGCTGGCTCCGTGACTGGCGTTTGGCAGGTGCTTTGCCTCCAGTTACTCCCAGGGGTTTCTTCAGACGGCCCCTTCATCGCTAGGCTGGGGGGGGGCCTACTGATGTGCCAGTGGGGTCTGAGGACTCACCCGTCTCTGTGGCCGCAGGGGAGGATGGTGAACTGTCATCCTGCAGCCCACCATAGGGGGGTGGAGGTGCTGGTTGTGGCACAAGCCTGTCCCTCAGTACCACCACTTGCTGGCCCAAGAGGTCCACAATTTGTCCCATGCGGGTGTCGATGGACCTCATCAGCAGGATGAGTTCGCGGAACACTTTTTCCAACTGCCTGTTTGTTCTGGGCATGTTCATATTCCCCAAGGACTCTGTTAATATGGTCCAGGGATTGGGTCTCAGCCTCTTGGTGTCTGTGTGTGACGCTGCCCCTCCCACCTTCCCTGCTGCCACAGACCTGTTGCCTTACCACTGTAGGCACCCGCATCCTCTCCCTGCCCTCCTCAGTCGGTGGCATGGGGTGGTCATCCTCTGGGACAGGAGGAGTGTTGCAGGCAGCACTGGTGGTGGTGGTGGAGGCCGCACAGGCCGTGACAGCAAGGGTCTGCAGAGACGTTGGTATTGCAGCAGATGTGGTGGGGGGGGACGAAGGGGTCCTGGGACCTGTTGCGCCCTGGCACACCAGATGGGCCGGCTTTGAGCTCATTGTCCAGAGAATCCCAGGAGTCAACATCCGAGATTCCATGTACCAGGGGAGAGACTGGCTCTGCAGGTTGCTGGTGTTGTCCTCTGCAGTGAGTTCTTGGTCACCTGTGGGTCAGATGGGAGATGGTCATTGTAGTGCACCCCATGAGCTTTGTGTTAGCTGTATATTATTCACTGTTTGCACACCACACAGTTGACTAATCATTACATGTTTTCTATGTGCACTACTGTGCCTCCTGACATGATGCTGTGGAACATGCATTACTTGTCCATGGTGTGAGTTGTCAATACCTACCATGCGCAACGTGCATAATTCGTGAGTACAGGGACATGTTGCCATCTAGGGACTGCCGCAACTAAAAATATCAGGGAGGACTAGATTTGGCTTACTCTGCCCTGTCAGACGTTACATCTGGCCATGAATTGGCCATTGTCATCTCCTGCATACCTTGGTCTTGTCATGTGCATATCTGGATTTGTACCACCAACCATGCTTTCTTGTTTCTCATTTGGGCCATGCTGCTCTGGCCCCATGGCTCTTACACATGGAATTCAGTGCTGTGCATTATTGTGGTCAGACTTTCTTCTACATGTGCATTGGTGTGTCACACTTTGGTTGCTGTGACAGTTTCATTTGCTTGGCTGTGTGCACGCTATGAGTGGCAATAGGATCTGTGTGTATGTGTGTGCAATGAGAGGGCTGGTGTTGTCATGTGGCACCATTCTTTTTTAGGAGAATGTCTGTGTGCACATACTGGCGACTTACCTGTTATGTTTTCCCATTTGGCTTTGACTTGACACATCTGTGTGTGTGTGTGGTGGAGGCTTGCATCCTGCTCAGGGGTGTGACAAGCAAGCATGATATGTCTACCTACCTGTTAGTTTGTTTGTAGTGATACAATGGCTGACACATGCATCTGTGTGGGAGGGGATGCTCCATTGTAATGGTCTGGGGGATGATTCGGCCTGGGGTGAGTTGTTGCTCAGGCATCCCACCCCCAAACAGACCTTCTAGGGAAGATGTCTGCCTGACTGTTAGTTTGTTTGTAGCGAGCCAATGGCTTGGGACTGCTTCTGTGTGCGGAGTGCTCCATCCTGCTTTTTTTTAAACAGGGCTGCCTGGAGGTAGTTGTAGTGCAGGCCCCCTACGACCTCCCTGTGAAGATGGCTACCTACCTGTTAGATGACGGTCAAGAATGCAATGGCTGCAACATGCTATTGTGAGGGGTGCTCCATCGTGCTCAGGTGTGGGACAGGGTGCATGATGGGAGTAGTAGTGCAGGACTCCCACCCCAAACGGTACTACCTTGGTAACTGGCTACCTACCTGTTAGTTTGTTTGTAGTGATAGCATGGCTGCCACATGCATCTGGGTGGGAGGGAGTGCTCCATCTTGATGAGCAGGGTGATAAGGGTGCATGGTGGGAGTTGTAGTGCAGGCCTCCTACCCCCACACAGCCTCCATGGCAAAATGGCTACCTACCTGTTAGTTTGTTTGTAGTGGGCCAATGGCTTCCAACTGCTTCTGGGTGTGGATTGCTCCACTCTGCTCAGGTGTGTGCCTGGGGGCCTGGTGGGAGTTTTACTGCAGTCTTTCCACCCACATACACCCCTCCCTGTGTGTGTGTGGTAGAGGCTTGCATCCTGCTCAGGGGTGTGACAAGCAAGCATGATATGTCTACCTACCGGTTAGTTTGTTTGTAGTGAGACAATGGCTTCCAAATGCTTCTGGGTGGGGGCAGTGCTCCAACCTTCTCAGGGGTGGGTCAGTGGGCCGGGTGTGAGTTGTTGTGCAGGCCTCCCACACCCAAACAGCCCTCCCAGGGAAGGGGTCTACCTACCTGTTAGGTGTGTGTGAACCATTCAATGGCTGACAAATGCCTCTGGGTGGGGGTGAGTGCTCTATCCTTCTCAGGGGTGGGTCAGGGGGGCTGGTAAGAGTTGTAGTGCAGGCCTCTCAACCCCACACAGTCTCCATGGCAAGATGGCTACCTACCTGTTAGTTTGTTTGTAGTGGGACAATGGCTTCCAACTGCTTCTAGGTGTGAAGTGTTCCATCCTGCTCAGGTGTGTGCCTGGGGGCCTGGTGGCAGTATTACTGCAGTCTTCCCACCCACATACACCCCTCCCTGTGAAAATGGCTACCTACCTGTTAGTTTGTTTGGAGTGAGACAATGGCTTCCAAATGCTTCTGGGTGGGGGTAGTGCTCCAACCTTCTCAGCAGTGGGTCAGTGGGCCAGGTGTGAGTTGTTGTGCAGACCTCCCACCCCTAAACAGCCCTCCCAGGGAAGGGGTCTACCTACCTGTTAGGTGAGTGTGAACCATTCAATGGCTGGCAAATGCCTCTGGGTGGGGGTGAGTGCTCCATCCTTCTCAGGGGTGGGTCAGGGGGCCTGGTGGGAGTTGTAGTGCAGGCCTCCCACCCCCAAACAGCCTCCATGGCAAGATGGCTACCTACTTGTTAGTTTGTTTGTAGTGGGACAATGGCTTCCAACTGCTTCTGGGTGTGGAGTGCTCCATCCTGCTCAGGTATGTGCCTGGGGGCCTGGTGGGAGTATTACTGCAGTCTTCCCACCCACATACACCCCTCCCTGTGAAGATGTTTACCTACCTGTTAGTTTGTTTGTAGTGGGACAATGACTTCCAACTGCTTCTGGGTGGGGGCAGTGCTCCATCCTGCTCAGGGGTGGGACAGGGTGCATGGTGGGAGTTGTAGTGCAGTCTTCCAACTGCCACCCACATACACCCCTCCCTGTGAAGATGGCTACTTACCTGTTAGTTTGTTTGTAGTGGGACAATGGATTCCAACTGCTTCTGGGTGTGAAGTGCTCCATCCTGCTCAGGTGTGTGCCCGGGGCCTGGTGGGAGTATTAATGCAGTCTTCCCACCCACATACACCTCTCCCTTGAAGATGGCTACCTATCTGTTAGTTTGTTTGTGGTGAGACAATGGATTCCAACTGCTTCTGGCTGTGGAGTGCTCCATCCTGCTCAGGTGTGTGCCCGGGGGCATGGTGGGAATATTGCTGCAGTTTCCTCACCCACATACACCCCTCCCTGTGAAGATGTCTGCCTACTTGTTAATTTGTTTGTAGTGCGACAATGGCTTCCAAATGCTTCTGGGTGGGGGGCAGTGCTCCATCCTGCTCAGGGGTGGGACAGGGGGCATGGTGAGAGTTGTAGTGCAGTCTTCCCACCCACATACACCCCTCCCTGTGAAGATGGCTACCTACCTGTTAGTTTGTTTGTAGTGGGACAATGGATTCCAACTGCTTCTGGGTGTGGAGTGCTCCATCTTGCTGAGCTGTGGGACAAGGGGGTCTGGTGGGAGTTGTTGTGCTGGCTGCCTGTGCACATGCCCCCATGGTGATATTGCTAACCACGTTTGGGGTGGATGTGAGTGAGTGAATGTTGGATCTGTGAGATATGTGTTGGGGAGTGTATGGTGCATATGAATGTACTTGGGCCTAAGTGGTGTAGCTTTGTAGTTGTGCAAGACAGTACATAGCAGTGTGGTGGTAGTCATTTGTTTGTACTTACCAGCCTCCACTCCCCCAACTACTCCTGTGAGACTGTCTGGGTGCAGTATGGAAGCACCTTCTCCTCCCATGCATTGAATGATTTTGGTGGGATGGGAGGGCCACCACCAGTCCTCTGAGCCAGCTCACGGTTCTTGCTCCTCTTCTGTTTGACAACCCTCTTCAGGTCATGCCACCGCTTCATGATTTTATTTTTTGATTGCGGGGATGGTCTCTACTGCATTGACCTTATCAACTATCCTTGCCCACATTTGAGCTTGTGTGGCTAATGGTGTCTGTTGGACCAGGCTACCAAACAGTTGTGGTTCCATTCTGACTATCTCATCTACCTTAACCTTCAACTCACTCTCTGTGAATTTTGGCATTTTATGTGTTGCCATGTTGTGTGATGTGCAAAGGGGTTGTGGGTGCAGGTGTGTGAGTGGTGGTGGTGGGGGTGGGGGTGATGTGTATGGTGTGTGATGTGCAGGGGGTCAGAGGTGCAGGTGTGGAAGTGGTGGTAGTGCTGTGTGTGGTGTGATTGGTGCTGGTGTGTTGCTTTGCCTATCCTTTGTTGTCAGGGTTAGTGGCCTTCAGTTTTGGCATGTTGCAAAGGATTGTGGTCAGGGAAGGGGCTGGTTTTATACTCAGCTATGTGGGTGTGTCCAAATGGGGTTTTGCTGTCAGGTGTGTTGTGTGGGTTGTCCTGGGATTTGTATTTTTGTATTTGCCATGTGGTTGTGTCATTGGGGGGTGTTCAGTGTTTTTGGGTTCATGGCTAGTTTGCTGTGTGCACTTTGTGGCCTTGTTGTGGGGTTTTTCTTTCGTCCGCCATATTAGTCACGGAGCGTCCGCAGCGGTGGCTGTGCAGCAGCTCTTCCGCCGGCTCTCCCATTCAGCACTGTTTGCGACCGCGGTGGTCGGAAACTGCGGATGTACCGCGGGGGCATCGGGTTTATCCTAATTTAACGTGCGGTGTCTCCGCTGTCCTGGTGGCGGTTTGATTGTTTACCGCCGCAAATACAGCCGCCGCAGATGGGTTTTGGCCATCTTCGCCCGCTATGGGCGGTTTTTCTTGGCCTCGTTCCGCCGCGGTCGGTGTTTTTTGGCGGTTGATCCTAATTTAGATGCCGTTTTTTTTACGGTGCCGGCGGGCTGTTGATTTCCGGATCCATGGCGGTCGGGGTGGTTTTCCACCCGCCATCCTAATAGGCCCCTTTGGGTGAGGAGAATATGTTTTTAGAAGGATTGGAGGTTTTGAGGGGAGTGAAAATGTGTTTTGAATTATTTTAGATTTAGAACAAAGAGACTACATACACAATGAGCATAATTCACAGAATAACTTTGAGCTGAGCGGTATAGGTGTAATGGTAGGATGTACGGTTTAATGTGGTGATATTTAGGGACTTAATATGCATTTTTGATAATTTTAGATTAAAAAAAGAAGAGTTGCAATTTATACTTTGTATAACTCACTGAGGGATACCTACTCTCCATTGGTTGATTGGTGAAGGATAAGATTGTAGCAGGATTTAGATCACCTACAGTGGTATTTAAAACATGCACATCACATGTGATTTTGTTTAATTTGAGGTGAGTGGCCAATAAACATGTGATGATGTGAATGAGTCAACTTAATATTGAGAGATTATGAATTATCGCTTCCCAGAGAGTGTGATTTTTTTTCTTTCTCCAGGTTAGGATGGGGAATGCAAATAGGTGATCAAGTGCAGAAGAATGCTTTGATGAAAGATGTACTCAATGTGTGCGGGAGTAATGTTAACAAATGGCAAAACAGCGATCTGTTCTAAATGATGGCACAGTCAACATGAAACATTAGGGCATGACAAGTAATGTGTATGGATACTGGTCAATTCCTGATCTCCTGAGTGGAGATGGGGTTGGGTATTTGCAAAAAAAAGATTACGAGATATTGAAATGGAAGGTGGAGTTTGTGTGTGCCAAATTTTGGCTGATGAATGGTATATGTGAAATGAATTATGATATATTAGTAATGGATATATTATAGGACATTGTGAGCAAAAAAAGGGGATTATAGATAAAAAGGATTATAGTCAGGGGTGTCCCGGTTTTGAAAACATTGCATTTAATTTTGAATTGGAATTTAGTTTCAATAGAATTTGTTGTATTTGAAAAAAAGAATTGTATTGTTATATATGTGTGATGGTAATGCTAATTTTGTTTGTAGAAGTCATGTCTATATGCACAGTATATGATAACATACATCTTTTATGTGAAGACTAATATTTTAAAACTCCTGAAGAAGGTGCTTTAAATATTTATTCCATCGAAAACTGTCGACGAAGAATAGCTGTATAATTCATTAGCACTGATCAATTGTATATAAAAAATGTATTCATTTTTGTAGAGTGATATTGATCAATGGATGTGTATTCATTTTGAAAGATAATATATGGCCTTGATATTTATACTTTTTTATATATTTGTTGCGACATTTTATTTTATGTTGTAATAATATATATTGTCTTCAAAAAGATGAATTGATATTCATAATAATTGTAAGAAATATTGGAAAATATATTGCAGATATTGGTGCCATTGTTTTCACAGTGTTTGTAGAATATATTGTGGATTAGGGTATGAATTTAGAATGTGTTTGATTGGTTGTGAGCGGTGAGTATAGTAACCTAGGGGAATATCTTTTGGTTTCTGTCCCTTTGGTACTGAAAGGTTGCTCTCATTTGTTTATTTGGGTTTACTTTCTTTGCATAGTTATTGTCCTTGCTACTGCATTTGGGATTGCTAACAGCCAAACTTACTTTTATAGAAGTGTGGATAACTGGACATCTTCAATTTCGTCCACTTTTTGCAGATGTATTTGGTACAGTATTTTGGAAATGCCCATCTTTTGCAAGGTGTACACACAGATTTTTGCCTTGATTGTCTTTGCTGGCTGTAGACCTCTGTGCACTCTACACCTGTTAACCGATAGTAAAGTGCTTGTGCTGTGCCTTTGCTCCCCATTTCAACTTGATCAAATTGGTATGCCCTTAATTGGCATATTTCAATTGGATATATTCCCTTTATATGGTACCCAAAGTGTACCGAGGAACTATAAGATAAATGTCATTAGTGGACTGCAGCACCCATTGTGCCACGCACTGCAGTAACAATGCAAGACTGCAGGCCTGTCATGTGCAGCCTGACTGCGCAGGATTTCATTTAAGTGCAAATCAAAATGCCAAAATAACAATTTAGCACTCCTTTTACCTATTAATAAGCCACCACGAAGTAGCCCTTTCTGTCTGTTAGACAGGGTGCATGGTATTTAAAGGTAGGGAATGTAGAATTTTAGAGTCAAACATGTGCTTACAGTGAAAATGCCCAAGATGCTATTTTCACTGTGTCTGCATTGGATGATCCATAGGAAATCACTGGCATACAATATAAAATTTATATTGTTCTCCCCAGATGGGAACCAGCTACAAAATCAAGGTTTGGACGTTTTGAAATACCTACTACAAGCCCAATTTATTAGTGAAGTAGGCTTTCTGATAAATAGTTTGGAAATGATACATTCAGAAATGTTACCTATTCTCTAAATGATGTAGGTGCCTATTTACATGCGCTGCAATTGGTTCCTGAGATGAGACAAAGGCCTAGGATGTAGGGAGGTGTTCTGTTCTTTTTGCAGGCTGACCATTAGGCCTCTGACCAGGATCTTAATTAACTTTAAAGTGGGCTGATACTTTCCAGGCAGCTGTAACAAACACCTGGGCCTGCTTCTTCCTGTGTCCCTCCAGTCAACCAGGCACCAATCCAAGTGGAAGGGAGCTGCCCCCTGAATTGGGTTTGAGTGACCAGAAAGGAGAGTTTGCTCCTTTCCTTAGCCACACCACCAAGGTGGGCACAAGAGCTCTGAACAGAGAAATAAAGTCCTGCTATCTTGGTTTTAGGGAGAGAGGGGCACAGTGGGAGAATTTGCAGTAGAGCACATGGAATGTACTGCAAAATATGATAGGGTTACTCCCGGAAACATTGATCTCATTGGCTAAGAATTGGTTGGGAGTTATCCCCACCAACAGGCTGGTGAAAAGAGCCCTAAAGTCTGGACCTGCTCTCCCTCTTGAACCCAAGACAAAGGAGTGGATTCCAACAGTCTTAAGGCTGATCTTTTGTTCAAGCTATAGGGACAGAACAACCTACAAGAGGCATTTTCTGTACCTGTCCACTTGACCAGCTCCAAATGGACCTGCCTTAGTCCATGCTACTAGCCTCTTCGGCAAGAGTCTTGATTGCAAAGTGCTGTCACCAAGGTTTTTGACCCTTGGCTGGTGTCTAAGTGTACTCCTCCTAAAGTTTCCTAAAACCTAGACCTTCGAATCATTTTGGCGCCCAAGATTTCTGGAGGATGAAGCTGTGTTTTGCTGGTGGGCCAAAGATTCAGGCTGCTCCTGTTTGGAGCTTTTCTGCAGTAGCAAATCTGATTCAGCTGGACCTCGGAGACAAGGTATCCAGTCTTGTGGACCCATGTTCGGCTACAGCTTGCAGCCTTGCTCCATTATAAGAATCAAAGGTTTAAAGAAGTGACTAAGTTCAAAGGTAGAAATGTTCACTGGAAAAAGGCATGAAAATTGCCCGGCTGGCGAGGGATCTTCTCTGGGCATGAAATTCAATTTTCTCCCAGTTGGATCTTTCCATCCAAAAGCAACAACTCCACCCCAACCTCATTAATTGTCAATCGAATGATGTGGAGCCTTGCCCCATTGAGGATTCTTCACTTCCATTTCAGAGACTAAGGAGTCTATTACGATGGCGGCACCGTAACGGAAAGCGGGACCATCCGCCAAGGGTGCGGCGGTCCCGCAACTGCACTTTGGATGCCACTGCCATCGTGGCTGTGGCATCTCCCATTTCCAACATTGTGGCGGGTGGTGCTCACGGCACCGCCCACCACAATGCTGGAAATGCACATTGTGCATTGGCATGCACAAGGTGACAGGCACCGCGTGGTGTCTGCCACCTTGTCCTTGCCAATGTAGGGGGGTACCACAGGTACCCCCCAAGGGCACCCCTCAACACTTAGGGGGTCTGCAACGGGCCCCCCCAGCGGAAACCGCATACCTTTCCATGGCGGCAATGCCGCCCTGGAAAGGCTCATCTCCGCAGCTCATCATGATATGGATGGCCGTGTCTTGCAGACACCACCACCATGTCATGACCTTTTTCTGCCCGGTCAACGAGTCGACCGTCGGAAAAGTGGCAGAGGGTCTTTCTAATATGGCGGGGGGTCATTCGGGCACGGATGGCGGGTGGACCTAATGGGCTCAAAGTTTGCAAATAAAACGCCTGACTGTTACACCTTGTTTCTCTATTCAACTCGTGCTTTATTGTGGTTGGCCTTAACATGTGCTGAGGTACCTTTCACGTGCAACCAGATGACTGTGGTAGCACTTTTAATGCTTTTTGGCATGCACTAATTTGAACCTTAAACTTTAAAAATTCATAACTCTCTTTCCTCTTATTGAATTTTTGTAATTTTTATGTCATTGTATTGATTCAAAATTCCACTATTTTTTCAAAATTAGTTTAGAATTTTTCTTGTGTTGTGTTTTTACTTTATTGCTGTTTGAGTACTGCATCAATACATTGCACATTGCCTCTGCATTAAGCCTGTCTGCCCTGCCCCATAGCTACCAAAATGTTGAGCTCAGGTTAATTAAGTGGCTTTGGGGAGGCACCCTAACAAGGATTGCAAGTGGGCGCTCACCCCCTAAAACATTACTCCAGTTTATGACACTATAATGCACAAAACTGGCGAGCTTTTACAAATTGTAAGTGAAAAATATTTCAAAAGTGGGTGTAGCAGAAGAAAATAACAGAGATACCTATTTTTATTGTGAGGATTCTGCAGCAAAATATATTTGCAGACAATGTTTTTGACAGATATTTGCCTCAACTGTTAAGCTGTTCAAAATCCACAACTTCCTCAACTTTATTAATGTGTGCAATTGTGAAACTCATCATGCCCAGTAGGAACATCAGTCAGGAGATTAACATATACGTTTGTTGACTCTGCACTGGGACACTGCTAACCAGACTCCAGTGCATGTGCTCTGATCCCTAAACATGTAGAATGTTGCTATACTATAACTGACAAATTTAACTTTACTAGACGGCCATATGATATGGTACCAAAATGCACCCAATTGCATGGAAAGTTAAATGTCACCTACGGAACACAGCACTATTGTGCCATCCACTGGTGTGACAAGACAAACATGATTCCAGGCCTACCACTTTAGCCTGGCTTCTGCAATTCTAAAACTGCAACCTGGCCTATCAAAATAAACCATTTCTAACAGGAGAAGATATTCAATTTTAATATCAATAGGTCTTCCATGTGTGGGCCTTGTAGCCCACAAGACAGGGTGCATGGTATTTAAATGTAGAGCATGCAGAAATGTAAAGCCATGAAAAGTCACCCTGCGTGACTTTTCATGGCCTTGTAAATATGTTTCCCTTTGACGTATAACTCTGTGTGAAAGGGGCATTCCATGGGTGTTGCTGTGGGTGTTACCATGCAACATCCATGGAACTTGATGCATTCCCAAATTTACAACATTTTGTAAACCTGGGAATGCATCAGAATCCTACGCCTCCCCAGGGGAGGCGTAACGAGGTGCAACGAGGAGAAATACTTTTATTTGTCCTTGTTGTTTCCTCTTTCTATGTGTGCTGCATTGTGCAGCACACATAGAAAGAGAAAAATGGCTTTAATTATTGTTTTTGTGCAGGAAGGTGTCCTTTCCTGCACAACAACAATCATCCCCTCAGCGCAGGCACCCTTGCTAAATGATGCAAGGATGTCTGCACCGACGCACAGCTACTGTTTGTGCGCCAGCGCAGGAATCAAAGACAGTAATGCTCCGTATCCTGTAGATAAGGCACATTCCTGCCCTTTTATTTTGATGCACCGCAGTGCAGCAGGAAGGCTTGCTGCATTGCCGTGAATATTGTAAATGAGGCCCATAGTCCAAAGGTAAAAAGCTTAACTTTCTGAAGACTTCAAAAGTATCTGACTGACAAGAGGACTTCCCTGATTGCAACGTTTGAGTTTTCTTACTCCACCAAAACGAATGGCTTCACCAGGGCCTCATTCAGTGCCTATCTAGCATCATGAATACCTGCTAAAAGATTTTGACTTCCAGAAAAAGGACTGAAATTAAAACCTCCAACCATACCGGACCTGATTGGTTTATGTGAACCACTCACCATCGCGATCTATCTGAATTCGTGCCTAAGTCACGGTCTACTACAATCATTGACTACCATTTTTGTTTTGCACTTTTTGTCTCTATTTAACTTAAAACTTTAGAAATCAAAGTCAAAGTCAGCTTTATTCGGTGCAACAAATCTCACCATAAAAGCATACTATAAAAGACATTCATAAATTTACAATATTATTCCAAATAATTTTAAAAACAAACACAAGAAAAAGGTAAAAACTGTTTAAAACACATATGTGTCCCTATAACCCTCATTTGGTCTTGGATGTTTATAAAGGGCTAAGGATTTACGAGCTAGTCAGGAGTTAATACATACAAACAAGGGAGATAAAGTGCTAGTGTGAGAAGTACATAATATGACCCAGGGCAGAAGACAAACGTTTTGACAGTATATCAATAATCAAAACAAGACAATATTTTAAAACAATCATCCAGAATTTTCATACTGCAGTGCATCAAGATGTGAATAATCTTTTTGTTTCCTGATCGCAAGCTGTATCAAACAAATTACAGTACTTATCGTTTTCATATTATCTAGACTACATACAAAGTTAAATGCATAGTTAATATTAAAAAGCATATTAGATAAAAATAAGGGTTTTAAAACAGATTTCCGGATTTCCTTATAAAAACTACAAAAGAGAATAAAGTGCATCGTCGATTGCTTGGATTTACCGTCACAAGGACATTTCGGTAGTATCTGACATCATTTTTCCAGTCTAGGGAAAGCAACTAAATAGTGTAACGTACTCATCCTTAGCCTAGTAAGATAAAATCTCTGTTGTAGATTTTTCACCAGTACTAGGTACGGCTGTAGGCCCCTCACAGATGGCCGAACACAGTATGATATGACAGTGTGTTTTTGTCCAGCAGACCGAACTCTTTCATTTTCCTTTAACCTTAATTATGTATACTTAAGGTCCTGTTTGCTAAGCTCCAGTATAAGAAGTGGGTCACTTCTAGCCATATCAGGATTACAGTCTTTTAGAATATTGTGAATGTGCTCCAGCCAAGGGATCTTCTTACTATGATCAAGTGCTAAGCAATCCCTAATTAAGTCTTTTGTGAGTTTTGTTTCATCCTTTGACCAGATGCCGTGCCAAAAAATGAGACCTGCAATATTTATTGTATCACTAATATATGGAGTTGATAATTCTTTGTGGATTATATAGTTTGCAGTCCCATAGGGGACTGCCAATAGTCTTTTTAAAAATGTATTTTCTTGATTCTGTAGGGAAGCAATATTGGACCTACCCCAGATAGCAGCTCCATAACAGGCCCCTGAAATGCATTTACTACGATAAAGAGATAACATTTGCGGGTAGGTTTATTTCCTATCTTCGCCGGAAATCTAAAAATGCTCTCGATTGATCTTAAAAATATCATGTAACATAAATCAATAAGGGAGTTCCATAAACCATTCTTGTTAAAAAGCAACCCCAGATAAGAAAAAGATGAGACTCTATTAATTAAGACTCCTCCTACATCGTGTTGTTTCTTTTTTGGATTTCTGCCCCCGCATGTCATTACAAAAGTTTTCTTTAGGTTTATTTTCAGGTCTTTGCTTGTCATACATAAAGCAAAGTTTTCTATAAACTTTTGAAGGCCATTCGCTGTCCTTGATATAAGGACAGCGTCATCTGCATATAGGAGTACAGGGGTTATACGAGTCCCAACTTTCGGGGCATCTGCACTCAGGTTTTGTAAAAAAGGCTCTACATTGTTGACATATAGAGAGAAAAGGAGGGGCTCTAAAACACAACCCTGTCTAATGCCATTTTTTACACTAAAATCCTGTGTGCATTCCCCCCTCTTTCCATATCGTACCCTAGATGTTAAATGGGCATACATTTGCGATAAATATATAATTATATCCGGGGGTGCCCCTAACTCGTTTAGTGTTTGCCATAGTTTGCTGTGATTTTCTAAATCAAAGGCACTGGTAAGGTCAACAAAACAAAGCTGTAACGCCCCCTCCTTAGCCATAGTATACTTTCCTATAATAAATTCTAGATTTAAACACTGTTCTATTGTCCCAATTCCTCTTCGAAAACCATACTGTACGTCAGACAGTATTTTCTCCTTGTTGGTCCATGTTTCAAGTCTTTCCAACATTATACGGCCCATCAGTTTTGACGTGGAGTCGAGAAGGGATATTGGCCGATAACAATTTGGCTTCCCTCTATCGCCTTTTTAAAAAATTGGCACGATTACACTTTCGGCCCAAGTGGTTGGTAAAAGAAACCCTATAGTGGCATTAAAAACATTTTTTTAAATGGGTATCCAAAAATCTATATCATACTTAAAAACATCTATTGGTACACCATCCGGGCCTGCAGCTTTACCATTTGCACATCTATGTAAAGCTGATTCAATTTCATCTGATGATATTGGCAGGGAATTAACAGGTTTTACCATTATAAAATTTCCTTTTCTAGTTTTGCTTGTTTTTGCACCCTCTGGGTTAAAAATCCCCTCGAAATGGGCCACCCAATCATCCGGGGGTACCACGATGTAGATGTTTACCATTGTATTATCTTTAAAAAACAGAAGATTAACTGTTTTCCAGAAAAGGGCTGGGTCTTTTAACTCCGCAGCCTGGATTAATTTCTCCCACACCTCTTCGCGAATCTCCCTTTTCCTTTTTTGCAGTGTATTTTTATATAGTTTCCGCAGTGTGCAGACTTTGATACTATCTCTGGGTGCTTGTTTTAATGCCAGCTTCAACTCCTCATTCAGCTTGGAACATTCATGGCTGAACCATCTCGCGTTAGAATCTTGCACCTTGTAGTGTTTTTTATTGGTTAAATCATCAGCGATTTCGCTTATAATTTTATTAAAAGCGGTTATAATCTCCTGACTCTGAGAATTGCTATCCAAACAGATTACTATATCATCTTGTATTTTTTCATTCAATTTTGTCATAAATAAGGACGGGTTTACTCCTGCCCATTTTATTGATACTCCATTGTTCCCCTGAGTTTCAATATCGTTTTCCATTCTCTTGCCCTGTTCTTTTTGGCTGAGTTTTAATCTTACTGAGACTATTAGTGGGTGGTGGTCACTGAAAAGGCTGGGATTAATCAATACATTTTCCACCAGTTTACTACAGTTTGCTGACACGATAATCTGATCTATGATTGACGATGTCCTTGCTCCTACGTATGTTGGTAAGGTAGTTTCCCCCCCCAGCCGTGGGATCCAAAATCTGCAAATTATATTTATGCACCACATTATTAATGGATTCCCCATACTGGTCGTGGGGGAAGTGGGGTATCCTCTCTCCAAGATGGTCACAATATCCACAAGGCTCGCCTACCTCATAGGTACATATACCAGAGTTAAAATCCCCTGCCCATATTAAAACATAGTCACCACCTATCCCCTCAAGAAAATAATCCAGATCTTTTTCAAGGCTCCCAATTACTTTGCTTTTTGATTTATCAAAGACATTATTATATAAGTTGATTATAATAACAACCTGTTTACCTGCCGATTGCAAACACAAGAGCTGATAATATTCTGAAGATATATATGTTTTCATAAGCTTCAAGGGTGATGTGGTAGCAATTAAGGTGGCTAAGCCTCCTTTGGCTCGTCCCGCTCTCGACGGACTAGCATCTGTACAGACAATTTGGTAACCATTTATGAGGAAAGGTTCCGTAGCCCATGTTTCTTGGAGTACAACTAATGGACACCCATCTAACGTTCTCAGCCATGCCTCATCATTAATGTTATTCTTAACCCCTGCGACATTCCATGTCATTAAATTTAAAAATTCGCTTTGAAATTTTCTTTTTTTATTTTTTTTTATTTTTTATTTAGCCAAAAGAGGAAAAAAGAAACAAGTTACATAACATAACATGACATGACATCAAGGCAGAATAAATACAACAAAAAAAAAACATTTACGGTCTGTAACACTTAGTCCCATTGTAAACAGAGCCACATACGTTCTATTCTATTTAGGGAGGAGAGGCCCCAGACATTAGCTAAAGCGATCTCCATCTCATATACCCCTCTTAATAGCTGCCAAAACTCTGCAAGCGTTGGAGGTTTTGTCTCAATCCAAACCCTAGCAATGCATAAGCGACAACAAGCCATAATAATGGAAAATAAAGCAGTTGATATAGAGCCTGAATCCTCTATTACCCCCAAAAGAATCTCTTTCTCAGAGATTCTAATGTTACGACCCGACATATTACATAACTCCTTTGCAATCAATGCCCAAAAGGTAACAAGTGCTGGACACGTGATAAACATATGTCTGATATCCGCAGCAAAAAGTAACCATTTAGGGCAGTGGGTTTTTGGTGTCACATTAGACACTACCCATTTAGAAATAATTTCAGGCGTGTAGTACAAAAGGAATAGCATACGATGCTGCTGAAGTTTTAAATTAATAGAAGTAACAGAAGTATTAATAGTTAATAATGACCTGTGCAAATCTACTGTGGTAATGCTAATACCAAAATAGCGATTTAATTTTTCTACAGCCTGAACAGCATCATCAGCTACGCCTATAATTAAGTATTTATACATTTTTCCTATAAAACCCCTGCCCTTAAGTTGTAAAATTGACCTTGCAGATTCCCCCAGCACATTAACAGTCAATAAACCTTCCCCATTGATAAAAAAATCTCTAATTTGCAAAAATTTAAAGAAAGAATGGTTCGGAATCCCAAATTCATCTCTAAAAGAAGAGAATGATCTAAATCCATCCTGATCATACAATTGCCCTAGCTGAAGTACACCGCAGTGATGCCAGATCTTCCAAGCAGAGTCCCCAAATAGAACCCCCAAACGGGGATTTCCCCTTAGATAGGTATTTGCATGTAGATCAGGAATATTATACGACTTTGCAGTGTCACGCCAGATCCAGATAGCGTGTCTCAGTATCTTGAAACGAACACGTTTAAAATAGTTCGGGTCGAACATCCTGGGGAGTAAAAATGTATACTCCGACCCACATACTAACTGATATGCAAGCCACATTTGAGACATACCAAAGCCTTCCATCAGGCTCTGTAAGCGCGTAGCAAAGGCAGCCCAAAAGTATAATTTAAAATCAGGTAAACCAAAACCCCCCCTTTTGTAAGGTAATTTGAGAAATTTGATAGCCCGTCTAGCCCTTTTATACCCCCAAATGAAACTGCCTATGATGCCAACCAGTTTTTTAAAAAGTACGAATGGAACCCGGAGAGGAATACTCCTGAACAGATACAAGAACTTTTGGAGGACATTCATCTTAATAATGTTACAACGCCCCCAGATAGTTAAGGGAAGTTGATGCCACTTGCGCAGGTCCGTAGCAACTTTCTTAATTAGTGGTTCATAATTGAGTTTCACTATTTCTTCCGTGTGACTATTGAGACTGACGCCTAAATATGTAGCTTTTTGAGTAACACCCAACATGGGTAAACGTGGGGTGTGTTCGATATTAGTTATAGTTTGAGTTTTATTTGTATTTAGTTTATACCCTGAGATTGATCCAAATTGCTGTGCTTCCAAAACAATCTCCCTCATTGCTTGAACCGGTTCTGTTGTAAAGACAGCTATGTCATCCGCATAAGCGGTTACTTTAATTTATACTTGATTGTAAATAACCGGGCTGATGTGCTGGTTCCGTAACAGATGACGAATAAAAGGTTCAATGTATATTGCAAAAAGCAAAGGTGAAAGAGGACACCCCTGCCGGGTGCCCCTCTGGATGAAAAAAAAATCCGATGTCAGTCCATTAAGCCTAATAACAGCCTGTGAGTTTGCATAGATTTTCTGGATAGCCGAGACAAACTTGCGACCGATTCCCACTTCCAGCATTATAGTCCAAAGTGCCCTCCAGGAAACTCGGTCGAAAGCCTTCTCGGCATCCAACATTAGCATTGCTACTTTTCCACCCAAGCATTGAGCAGCGTCAAATACTGCTATAGCAGTGTTGATATGCAATGTAGTATCCCGCCCGGGAACAAAGCCGTGCTGTTGATCCGACACTATTAACTGTATAGATGGGGCAAGTCGAGAGGACAGAATTTTGGAAAAGATTTTAGCGTCGTGGTTAATGAGTGAAATTGGACGATAAGAGCCTCTCTCAGCTGGGGGCTTCCCCTTTTTAAGAAACACAATTAAATTAGTCTGTTTCTAAGATGGGGGGGCGTCTTTGCCGTTCAGTATGTCATTTGCGACCTTTATAAAGATCGGACCCAAAGTTCCTAAGAAGGTTCTATAAAACTCCAAAGGTAGAGCATCGCCCCCAACAGCTTTTCCTGGGGGTAAAGCCTTAATTGCTTCCGAGATTTCAGATCCATCCACGTCCCTATCCATAGAAAAGGTAGCAAGAGAGTTTAATGCATTCAGGCCGCTCTCCTGTAGGTAAACTGCCAACACTTGTAGATCACAAGTCGTATCATCACTATAAAGGTCTGCGTAGAATTGCCTAAATTGCTCCAAAATCTCTACAGGTTGGTGGTACATAAGGCCATCCCCCCCAGTAATGCTCTTAATTTGCGTGTAAGCCCTAGAATCCGCCAACTGATAGGCGAGTACCCGGCCAATCCTTTCCCCATATTCATACTGACGCAGCCTAAATTTGTGGTACTGGCTAGCAACTTTCTCCTTTAGCTCCCGAGTGATCTTAGCTCTCGCTATTATGAGTTGCTGATAAATGTCAGCTTCTCGAGGGTCTTTATTCAATATAGCTTGAATATGGCGCTGTTCCAGTTCCAAACATTCCCTACGCCCAGCCAATGCAAGCCGTAATCTAATCTGATTTTGACTGAACAAATACTGCTGGGTAATGCCCCTAACATATGCCTTAAGACTATCCCAAACCATAGACCATGCAGCAGTATAGGCGTTGAAATCTAAAAAGTCCGCTAATTGTCCTTGCATGTACTGAATATAATCGTCATTTTTTAGCAGACTCTTAGGGAATGTGAAACCCCTCGCCGTCCGCTGTATTGTTGATCCTAAGGGTATTGAAAATAATAGGGGTTTATGATCCGACATGATTTTTTGGCAGATCTCAATATTAAAATCTGCTAAACGGGCTGGTTTGACAAACACCATATCTATCTTCGAATATTGGCGGTGTGGTTGCGAAAAATATGTAAAGCCATTAACTAGTGGGTAAACCTCCCGCCACAAGTCAACCAGCTGGTGTATGCGAATCAGATCTTTAATAGCCGCCCTAGTAGATACCATTCTCACCCGTCCCATAGTATTTGAAGAGTCTAACTTCTGATCTAAAACGCAGTTAAAGTCTCCCATGAGTGTAAGTTCACCGTCCCAACCCAGCAACTCTGAATTTAAAAAAGAAATGTCCGCTGGGCAATCATTATTCGGGCCATAAACCACACAAATTGTAAATTTATGATTGTAGGCCAATAATTGAGCAATAACCCATCGCCCCTTACAGTCACTAAGTGAGCGTAGTAGTGTGAATTTAGTATTTCGAGCTTGTAGGAGAGCAACACCACGAATTGAAACAGTGTGGGAAGTACAAACTATCAGCTCAAATCCCATTTGCTTGAAAACATTACGGTCCTTAAAAGCCAAGTGAGTCTCTGTAAGTCCGATAATCTGTGGTTTGTATGCTTTTAGTTCTGTGGTAAATTTTAATTACCTAGACTTAATTTATGCGGTAAAATACAATACGAATAACTCAGTAAAAATAAGAGGCAGAATCCGTGGTATTTGAGGTTATAAAAGGTAATTTATTCCTTACAAAGGAATGATGGTTCGAACCAGGCAATCGAGTTCCGTCACCACGAAGGTTCAGGAAGGGATCAGCAATACATTATTGACAAGTTGTCATATTTATATTGAAGTGCATTACAGTAAAGACAGATGCAGGAGGCGTAACAGCTGATAAGAATATACATACGTAATGAAAAGGCGTTACAATAGGCGTGCATAGAGGCGTATACTAAAAACGTCATTATGATGATGACACATGTGGGTGGATCCATAAGAGAATCCTGCAAAGTCAGCAAAAATATATAGCAGAGATGCGCGCGCAGCCGCATGACGTGTGATTGACGTGTAACTAGAGGGTGAAGAGAACTTGACATTTAGCCCTACATGAGGAGACAGAAGTCTGGGGTGTCAGGACAACCTAGTCCTAAATCATATCTAATATCTTGTGTTTAAGGAACTATATTATCTGGAAGGAAAGGTCTTCTCGGACAGATCCTATTCTATACTGACTGCTAGTGCGTGTACAAGCGTCTAAGTGTCTACATGAGATGCGAGGGGGCATGGGCCTACCATGTACTTGTAGCATGTACATGGAGCCGTTGGGGTCTAGATAGGGGACACGATTGACCATAAAAATTCATATTTCCTCATTCCCTCCTTGTCCCCTACGGACCCTCATGAAATATCAATCCTCAGGAATCCATCAATCTGTTCATGTAACATCATTTGCTCTTCTTTCTCCTTCCGGGATCTTGAATGAAAACTTGAACGTGGAATACACGATGTGGCACACAGGCCGCAAATCGCTGGTCCACATTGTAGGCACAGGCAACAACTGAATACTATGAGAAAGCCAATACCTAGGAAGGATAGGACTTTCCGTCCCCAGGCTGACAATATGCTCCAGAACCAACCGGACCATGTCCAGGTGCCTGGATTCTGATGTATCTGGTTTGCAATCTTGTGAAGACGAGTTATGGCTTTATATACGGATGGCGCGTTTTCTGGGATGAAAACGCAGCAACTTGATCCAATGACCCTACAAGCTCCGCCCCTATCTGCTAGAATGACGTCAAGGACAAGACGATTTTGAAGAACAACAATCCGCATCGCAGACTGCTCCTCGGTTAAGTTGCCTAGGGCAGAGGTAGTTTCATTCACTACTGCTTCAAGGGTTCTGGTTAATCTACGTATCAGTTTACTGTTTGAGACAACACCTATGTAAGGAAAGAGACCTTTATTGAAGTCTGTATATTGTTCCCATGCTGTTTCGGTGTAGTCAACAATCGGGATATCTCTCTGGGGTCTATGGTGTACTAGATTGGTATTTCTATGGTAATCAGGAGGGGCTAGGAAAACAGGTGGTAGAAGGAATGCAATGTAACAGGTACCATCCCAGTCTGGAGGTAGGCGTATATATGCGGTATGACCACATATGAAGTAGGAATGACGGGAAGCTCTAAATGTAAACTTGCCTTTATCACTGAATTCGATCACAGTAGTACATTTACTATGACCCAGGTGTACTGAACCATTCTTTCTTACACAGAATTCACCTTTGACTGGTAATATGGACATAGCAGGCAGGACTAATGTAGCTTCAGATTCTATATTCAGAATCATGATGTTAAGTGTAAAATTACCTAATCCATATACTTCATTTTCTAGATCAGTTCCTGTTCTTTTGGGAAGTCCCTCCTTGTTAGGATAACAAGCTTTAAGCAAAACTAAGTTCAGGTTTCCCCATACCCAGTTGCTCTGGTAAACTACAGTGTTTGAATCTAAAGAGTTAATCAAACTAAACCATGCTCCGCAGGAACCATTGTGCGTAAATGGGTACGGAAAGAGAGGCAGAACTCCTTTGTACTTCTGATAGGGAGGGAGTCGGCCACATATCCAACAATTTGTAGCATTGCTGGTCTGGTGGGAATGGTGTAACATACTAATGAATGTGTTGTTGCGCAGCGCAAATCTATAGGACAACTCATGTGGAGGTAGTTCACTAAAAGAATGTTCGGCTGTAACATTGTAAGCACGCTTGAAAATAGGATAGTACATGTGCAACAGTATACTTGCAGCAATAATAAAAAGACTTAGAAAAAACATAATCAACAATGTCACTATACAGTGACTATGAAGTGATTTACAGTATGCATGTTTCTTGAGCTGTTTCTGTCTATTTCTCTCTCTAATTCGGTCTAGAGGATACATGTCAAAGACTTAATTCAACCGATTCACCTTGGAGAGGACTTAAACAATCGAATTGTCTGACTTGCTAGACCTTAGTTTCAGTTTATAGTTTTGAGATTCGGTCTTTTCAACTAGGGGGAGTTTTGAATCAGTCTCTGGAAGGGGGCAGGGTTGAGAGTTCAGATCGGATGGTAGTCCATGGAATTTCTTGATATGTCTCGAGTGTAACCAACCCTTGCGACCCTCGACCTTCACTGCTGTCCTCGTCGTTAGAAGAACCAGCTTTGGTTGTTGCCAACGAGGCTCCAGCGGGCTCCTCCTGTCGAAGTTTCTGACGAGAACTAGATCTCCAGGAACCACTTCATGGGGCTTTACCTCGGTGTTGTCGAGAAAGGCTGCAGCTACCTGTGAACGGCAAGATTGTAGTGCAGACATCAAGGAAGCAAGGTAATCTGTCAGCATATTACAATCAACATCAGTTATTTTACGAGGTATAGGCGTCCCCCACATATTTGGTGGCCTACCGAAGACCACCTCGTACGGGGATAGCCCTGTGCGAGAATGTGCTACCATTCTCATGTAAAATAGTGCAACCGGTAATGCTACTATCCAGTCGACACCTTTCTCTCTACAGATTTTTGAAAGTCGTATTTTCAGGGTCTGATTATGACGTTCCACGAGACCTGCGGCCTCGGGATGTCGGACACAGTGGAATTTCCATTGATAGCCTAACAAGAGTGAAATGTGTTTCATTAGCTCGGATGAGAACGGTTGGCCATTATCTGAGTACACGATACGGGGCAAACCATACCGTGGGAAGAATTCACGAACTAATTGTTTGGCAGTAGTCGGGGCAGTGTAATCTGAGACGGGATACGCCTCTGTCCAACGGGAAAGAGCGCATACAACTACGAGAACATATTTGAATCCTCGACATCGTTCCATCTGGATATAATCCATCTGGAGGACTTCAAAAGGGTGATCGGGAGGTTGAAATCCACCCTGTTCTACAGGTACGCCTTTACCTGGATTGAACTGACAACAAATCATGCAAGTTCGGACTTTCTGTTTGGCTGCAGCTCGTAAGTGTTTGTTGAACCAAATGTGTTGAATACTGTCTAACATAGCTTTTTCTCCTAGATGTGCTGGACTATGTATTGTGTTAATGATAACTTGAACCATTGAGTCGGGGAGAAACCATATAGATTTTCCCTTCGTCATCCATCCCTGATCTGTTTGGATCCCTCCTAATTCAGTCCATTTCTTTATTTCTTCTGGCGTAGCATGTGTCTGTATGTCAATTACATCAAGGGCGGGATCCTTAACTGTCATGCAGTGTGTCGGCGTCGGAACTATTGTCTTTGTCAAGTCAGTTGCATGAATCCGATTCTGAGCTGTCTGTTTAGCTGTTCGGTCTGCTAGGTCGTTACCCTGGGAAATAATATCGGTGACTTTTGTATGAGCTTTACACTTCATGATAGATATTGAAATAGGCAGATGTATTGCATCTAATAGAGCTTGAATGAGGGGACCGTGTTGAATGTTGGCACCGTGAGAAGTCAAATAACCTCTCTCTCGCCAAAGGACTCCGAAGTCGTGTACAACTCCGAATGCATAACGTGAATCTGTGTATATGTTAACTTTTTTATTCTTGGCTTGAATACAGGCTTGTGTCAGAGCAATAAGTTCTGCTGCTTGAGCTGATAATGTGTCAATACAATTTGTTTCAATGACTTCGGTGTCTGTCGTGACTGCATAAGCGGCCACTAACTTTCCTGTACTTGTTCTCATACATGAACCATCTACATAAAGTGTCAGGTCTGGGTCTGGTAATGGGACGTCTGTCAAGTCTTGTCTGGGTTTCGTCGTAATAGTGATGACTTCAATACAATCATGCGCCAGTGGGTCTGTTCCACTTAATGGTAAAAGTGTGGCAGGATTTAATGTACTACAACGTCTGATTTCTATGTGTGGCTGAAACAATGTGAGTTCGTAACCTGTCAGTCGTGCTATAGTCAAGTGTTGTGTCTGTGTCCGGTTCAAGAGAACTTCTACTGCGTGTGGTACTTGTACTGTCAATTGATGTCCTAATACTATGGAATCGCTTTGTCTGATCGCTAGAGCTGTTGCTGCAACTGATTTCAGACACGCAGGAAGAGCTTGAGCTACGGGATCTAATGTGCTAGAAAAGTAAGCACATGGCTTGTGTGATCCTGCTTGTTCCTGAGTGAGTACTGACAAGGCAGTACCTTCACGTTCTGTAACAAAGAGTGTAAAAGGCTTACTGTAACATGGTGTCGCTAAAACAGGTGCTTGGCATAAAGCTTTCTTTAAGTCTTCAAGAGCTTGTGTATGTTCTGGAGTCCAAGGGAGGACAGTCGATGTCGCTGCCTCCTGGGTTGTCAACTGAATGAGTGGTTTTGCTAAAAATGCATATTGGGGAATCCACTGCCTACAGTACGAAGTGAGGCCTATAAAGGCCCGTACCTCCTTTTGGGTCTTGGGTGGTGGCATGTTTACAATTAACTGGATGCGGTCAGGTGTGAGCTGTCTCCCCCATTTGGACAGCAAGTGCCCTAGGTACATAACTTGCTGGGCACAAAATTGCAGCTTTGAAGGGGACACCTTGTGCCCCTTGTCGGCTAGGAAATGTAAAACCGTCAGTGATGCTTTTTCACATTCGGGTTCGCTTCGGGCGGTGATCAGCAGATCATCGACATACTGAAGCAGTGCAGTGTTAACTGGCATGTGGATACTGTCAAGTTGTCTTTTCAGTGCTTGGCTGTAGATGCTAGGACTTTCTGTAAATCCTTGAGGTGCGCGTGCGAATTTAAAACTTCGTCCATTTAAACTGAATCCGAACAAATATTGGCTTTCCGGATCGATTGGGACGCTGAAGAAGGCGTTCTTGAGGTCAATTACAGTAAAGAACGTTGCCTCTGAATCAATAGCTGTCAGTAATGAAGAGATATCTGGGACCACGGGATATTGTGGTACAATGCATTTATTCAATTCTCGCAGATCAATAACTAATCGATATACTGGGGGTGCTTTTGGATCTGTTCGTTTAAGAATCGGAATGATCGGAGAATTACATACATTGGAGTCGGTTTCTACAACCACTCCTTGTACAATGAGCTCGTCAATGATTTTCAGTAAAGCTACTACAGCATCTGGAGGTAATTTGTATTGTCGCATTCGTGGTAATACCATTCCTGTTTTGAGTGTAACTCGATATGGTGTAATGTGCATACAACCTACATCAGTGGGGCCTTTTGCCCATAAATGTGCAGGTAGATTCTGTAACCGGTGATCCATGTCTCTTGACACGTAGTGACCTTTAAAGTCACGCAAAAATAGTCGTACTCCGTCCGGAGAACAACATATTATAGCTCCTAGAGCTTTCAATGTTTTAATACCTAACAAGTTTTCTGGGCAGGATTTTGTAAGCAATAGATCTGTAGTCCGTGTCAATGGACCAACTGTAAATGCAAGTGGTTGCGATACTTCGTTAATAGTAGGTTTTCCTGAAAAACCAAGGGAAATATTTTGTGAGCCTGAGAGGGGTGCCCCTGGGACTTCGTCGTGACTTATAGTTGTTCTGCTTGCCCCTGTATCAAGTAGAAACTTTCTGTCCTTCCCTAATACTTGACTCTGTACATAAGGACCCTCTTGATCTACAGGAACCTCAATAAGGGGTAAGCCAACTTCCCTCTCTAGGCTATTTCATGTGTATCGCTGATACTCTGGATAGTCATTTTGTGCATACTGGTACATCTGTTGTGTCGTGTTTTGTGTTGCGGCAATAGGCTGTGGCTGTGGTACCGCTATGGTCTGTTGTGCAGCTTGCATAGGCTGTACATTCTGAGGTGCTTGTTGTTGGATCTGATCCTGTCTAGGCGGACGTGGTCTCTCCTTGGTTTTACCCATAGAGATATTATGTTTCAGAACTGCACAATCATTTATATAATGACCTGGCTGTTTACAATAGTTGCATGTCCCTTTAACGGGAACCGCTGAATTACTGGACTGTGTCGCACCCTTTTTATGACCGTCAGCTTGAACTGACTGAGCGACGAGCATTTTCATTTTCGTGTCTTTCATACGTCTTTGTTCGTGTTCTTGTTCTTCTCTAATTCTATTCTGGTGATACTGTAACATTTGTAACATTTGCGAAGGAGTGTTAGCTTGCCAAGTGCTCTCAATTTTCAATACTCTGTTTTTAACCTGCGGCAGGGAATTCTCGACTAGTTTTGTTACAAAAAGATGTGGATATGACTCGCTACTTGCTTTCAGGCCGCTATTAATACCAAAACATTTTTCAAATCGGGAATAAAAATCACTAGTGTCTTCATCGGGTTTCTGTTTACAAGCTGAGATTGCTCCCCAATCTTCCTTTTTCGTAGTTAATAAACGTGGCAATACTTGTACCAATAATCCTGGCAATGCTTTTGTTCTCTCCCCAAGCCCTACGCCTGCAGTTCGGGCAGTTTCTTCGTTTTCTAATACTGTCCAATCAATCTTTTGGTCTCCCACTTCCCACTCTTTTTCTTTGAGTTTCTCGTAAATACCGGCAGGCAGTAATACTTTCAATATTTTCATAATGTCTGGATAGGTATAATCACCCATGAGTAACATGTCTTTTAGTTCACGGTGAAAACCTGCTGGATCTTTGTCATGGCTGGGCACTAATTTTTTCATTTCCAATAGTTCTATTTTGGTTATGGGCGTGTACACAAACACGCGTCTAAACGTATTGTCATCATTTCTAACTGGGTGTACTTCGCGTAAGGGATTCTGTCTGTCTATGTAATACGTTTTTCTCTCCACGGAAGGAGCTGGATCATGTTCTGGACACAAAAAGGCACTATATCTATGTCGGTATTCTAGAATTACTTTAATTAGATCGGTACCTAGACCTCTCCATTTATTCATGAGTAGTTCTATCAATATATCAGGTAGGGGACCAGGACCGGAGTGTTGGCCTTTATATAATATAAGGAGATGTTGTATCATGTATATACTAGCTAAACGCTGTTCGTCTGGGGCGAGATTCAGAAACGTGTGTGCTAGCGTATCATCACTGTATTTTTCAGAGCTGTCAGCCCATTGTACTGCTGACCTAGCTAATTCTTGTTCATCCATAGAATCGAGCACATGGTACCCCCTTCGTTCTCGAAGTAATTTATCAGTAGCCTGAAATAGGTGTTCAGGGGTCCTTGGATTTGTGATAACTGTTTGAAAAATTCTGTTACATTCTGGATGTGTCGGACGTATTGTTTTATTAAAAGATCTTCCCTTTCCTACATAAGCTATCGTTGGTCTAGCTGGTAATTCAAATTGTCCTGTGTTCGTTTCTGACTGTTCCTCCTCCTCTTCCTCTGATTCAGTTTTATCTACTTCTACTCTTCTTTCATGTATTCGTTCTACTTCTTTTCTGATCCTTCGGCACATGACTTCTATACACTTCTGTTTATCATGTCTCCCGTCTGTTATATTCTGACCCCATTTGGTAAGTACTTGCATTTCCTCCGAATCTACCTCAGGCCTATCTCTGTTTCTGATCAAGCAGTTTATGAAAAAGCGTAACAATAATTTTTGCATGTCTACTTTCTGGTATTCCATGGCCTCGGCAATACTCTCAGGACCTTGCCCTGTTTGGACAAAGCGGTATATTTTGTCTAGATGTTCAACCATTCCTGGTAACGTCATTAAATAGTTTGCAGCTCGTCGTAAACGTACTGAAGACAGCAACATTCTGTCGTGTTTTCCTGGCACTGGATCATATCTACAATCGGAAAGAGGCTCATTTAATATATTGTCATTAGCTCTTTGGGGTGTGCGTTGGTATGCTAAATCCCTATAAGTCAATCTAGTTGTTGGCGGTGGCGTGGAAAAACCTCCTGTCGCACCTCCCGAGGTGCCAAGTCCAAAAGGATTTGTTGGGTGTAGGGTAGAGAGTGTGGGTGCAGGAAGGACTGTAGAAACAGATGGAATGTTTAGAACGTGAATAGGAGTTTGTTGCTGCGGAGGTGGGTGCAGCTGATTTTGGGGTTGAGCGTCGTTAACAGGTGTTGTGCGTGGCTGCGCACCATTAGCATATTCGGGGGCTGCATCATCTAAATAGGAAGAAAGGAAAATGTCCTTTGCGGTCTTGGGATGTACTTTAATCGGGAGTAATGGAGGTGGCAGATCCTTTGGTACCTCCATGGTGGCTTTAGGCAAACCCTCGGCCAGAAGAGGATACATACCATTCATAAGAGTGTTTCGTTGTCTGTCTACTTGTTCTGTTTTTACTCGGATACCTTCGCCAATTAATATGTTTTCTCGGGCTCTTTCTGAATCTTCCCTACTTTTCTCTTCCTTTCTGAGCGCTTTCTCTGTGCGTCTATGCGATTCTTTACGCCATAGTTCAATGGCATCTTTCTGCGACTGTCTGGCTTTCTTTTTCCATAATGCTTCTTCTATTCTCATGATGCAATCTGCATCCCATGTTCCAGTAGCGGGCCATCTCTGACTCTCTGCTAAATCCTTGGTGTAGTCCACCCATAGATCAAGATATAATACGGCATCTAGGCCATGTTTATGGTACATAAAGTACCCTGGGGTGTCCCTAGGTGGGATGGGAACAGCTTCCTCGAGTATCCCTTTTCTAGTTTTTATCTGTCTTAATTTTGAAAATAACGGCATCTTGAACCTTGCTACTTAATTCTTACTCGGTCTTGAACACAATAATTACAATAAACACAATAATAAAGATCGAACAATCACTCATACCACGACATTTAAAACATATCAAAACATTTTAGAACGAACAATAATAATTAGAATGAAACTAGTTAACTGCATAATACTAAATACACTGTATGTACTGCCAAACAGTACAGATACACTGCTAAAACAGTGCAGACCAGGTCTGTGTACCCAGACCCGTCTTGACCGGCACAAACTAATGTGCACGTCTAGATGCGTCCCCAGCAACGGTACTCACCGGGAAGCACGGAACGGAAGGCCTCGGAAGTCTGGACTGGACTAGACCAAACTGGACTGGACTCGACTCGTGACTTAGATACTTCGGAACTTCGGAATCTGGTGGGCCTCTGTATACCTCGGATCTTGCTCTCTCAGCTAGGCTCTGGTCGGGATTCTCCGCACTCCTCACCGCCTCGTCTGGGTGTTGATCGCAGCCTCAGTCGCCCCCGTTGGCCTGAGGGAGATACAGGAAATCCTGCGGGTACGCGTAATTGTCCGTCCGGCTGTGGCAGGAGACCGGGTCTGCAACGCACCTCCGGCGCGTGGGGTGTGAGAGGTGTCCCTGTTCGGGCGCCAATTATGTGGTAAATTTTAATTACCTAGACTTAATTTATGCGGTAAAATACAATACGAATAACTCAGTAAAAATAAGAGGCAGAATCCGTGGTATTTGAGGTTATAAAAGGTAATTTATTCCTTACAAAGGAATGATGGTTCGAACCAGGCAATCGAGTTCCGTCACCACGAAGGTTCAGGAAGGGATCAGCAATACATTATTGACAAGTTGTCATATTTATATTGAAGTGCATTACAGTAAAGACAGATGCAGGAGGCGTAACAGCTGATAAGAATATACATACGTAATGAAAAGGCGTTACAATAGGCGTGCATAGAGGCGTATACTAAAAACGTCATTATGATGATGACACATGTGGGTGGATCCATAAGAGAATCCTGCAAAGTCAGCAAAAATATATAGCAGAGATGCGCGCGCAGCCGCATGACGTGTGATTGACGTGTAACTAGAGGGTGAAGAGAACTTGACATTTAGCCCTACATGAGGAGACAGAAGTCTGGGGTGTCAGGACAACCTAGTCCTAAATCATATCTAATATCTTGTGTTTAAGGAACTATATTATCTGGAAGGAAAGGTCTTCTCGGACAGATCCTATTCTATACTGACTGCTAGTGCGTGTACAAGCGTCTAAGTGTCTACATGAGATGCGAGGGGGCATGGGCCTACCATGGTAACGAAAGTCATGAATTACTTGCATGGAGACAGTAAGGCCGGGCCCTTTGCTCTGCAGCTGGAGGGATGTTTACCTAAGCTACTTAGACAGGAATGCATTTCTTGAAGAGCGGAGCAGATAACTTGAAGGCTGAATACAGTTTTGGCAGGCAACAGGCCGGGTTAGGCACCGTTAGCCGCGCAGGAAGTAAGACAAAGTTCATGGATACAGATGCAGGTCCAGGCTGGAGCATTCAGAGGCAGAAGCAGGAAAAGCTCGATGGCAGAATTCAGGGCCTACCTTGCCAGAGCTGGAAAACGTGAAAAGTATACCATATAAAGACGGTGGCAAGGCATACTTAGGAATGGAATATCTGACCCATTCATGGCAGATCTGAAAGAGGACATATTAACGTTGGACACAATTGTATTTGCGTCTTCATAGCTTGAAGTGGAGGGAACATACATGTACTTGTAGCATGTACATGGAGCCGTTGGGGTCTAGATAGGGGACACGATTGACCATAAAAATTCATATTTCCTCAGTTCCTCCGATACTAATCGACGCTTAGTAGGAGAATTCAGACCAGCTACATTCCAACACATTGTACAAATTCTAGACATGATCTTCCAATTATTAATCTTAACCACAGTCCCTCCAAGCCCCAAACTTGCCCGACAAAAGGGTTCCTATGTAAACTTTTAACACTCCTTTGGCTATTTTAATTTTTTTTTTAAACCCCTTATTTTAGCCTCCTGCTCGTTGAAGAAAATGTGTGAGTGCCCATCTTTGATCACCTTAAGGCGGGCAGGATCCTGTAAAAATACAGATGCACCAACAGCCTTAAATGGATCCATAAGCTGCCTTAACTGCCACCTTCTGTCCATAGTTTGTTTACAAAGGTCAGAGCGGACAAAAATCGACATAGAATCATATTGTATTGGGGTTGTTGGTCGAGCCTTAAAGAAAATACCTTGCCTCAATAAAAAATTCCCTATATACACCAAAATCGGTCGAGGAAATTTTGAAGATCGAGAGGTGTTAACTGAAAGGGGGAGCCGGTGTGCTCTTTGAACTTGTGAGTCCATGTCCCAATCAGCAAGATCGGTAAATATCTTAGAGAAGAGATTAACAATAAATACCCGAGCATCAGAACCCTCTCTCCCTTCAGGTACCCCAAAAACCCTCAGGTTCTGGCGTCTTTGCCGATTTTCTAAGTCCTCGACTTTAGATTGTATAGTCGACATCAACTGTTCTTGGACCTTGATTGAGGCGCATGTAGCAGCATTAACCTCCTCCACTTCAGCAACCCGTTGTTGGAGATCTATAACTTCAATACCAAGGTTTGAGACCTTTGTAGCGACCTCATCCAGAGCATGTTTGATCTCCTGTCTGTCCGTTCTAGCTTGTTGGAAGTAGCGCTGTGTCTCCTCATGTTGAGCTGCCAGCACTGAGAGTACAGTAGAAAGAGTAGGTTCCGGTTGCGAAGCTGTCATAAAGTCCGAAGCTACACCGCTACAGTTCTCAGCTGGCTCAGAGACCACCGCCGGACACACAAATAACTGATCCAGAGTAGTTGAAGATGGCTGCAATTCTACTGCTCCATTCGATTGATCTTCCTTTTCTTGTATTTTATCTATAAATAGGGCTGAAGTCGGTGCACAAGAGATTTGAGTAGTAGGAGTAGCAGAGGTCCCTTCGCTTTCCATATCTACAAGATATGTAGGAGATGTTACACCCTCACCATCACTGGGTTGGCCATCACCCACCGGGGAAGATAACACTACAGGGGTGTCCGGAGTGACAGGGGCTGATCTAGTTTTCTCAAATCGTGTTGCCGGTCCTATTGATAGATGACTCTGCCCAACAGGTAAGCCAATATTAGATAGTCTGGCGACCAAGGATTTCACCTCACCTTTTGTAGACACCCATTTACGTAATGGGCTTGCTCCAAGATCCTTGTTCGGGGTATTAACAGACGGTTTTCTGGAGCCTTTACCGCCAATAACAACACCGGCTGCTTGTACCTTCCCCTGACCGCGGCCCTTTCCGCCCCTGCCTCCAACACCGTAAACTTTTGCACCTTTAATTTTATGTGGTTTTGACGGCCCCATTGAGATTGCAGCTGGGCTTTTCACTCCCCCTGCCGCGCCTTGTGGTTCTAGTTGCTCAGTACCGACACGATCCGAGTTAAAGTCATGAGGTGAAGATAAGCCAACATCGTCAACACTCCCGAGCGATGAACACGCAGCAATATGACCATTATCAGTACTTTCCGAGTATTGAGCAGTGCTAAATTCGCCCCTGTCCTTAACCATCCCACACTCAATAGCAGCATTTAGTGTCTCGGCTATTGGAAAGCCCGGAGTGGAAGCCTCTAAGCCGGTAGCTTGAAAAAGAGCTGAGGCTTGTCCAGATTTCAAAAAGTTCATGATGGGCTTGCCAAAATTACTAGTAGTACTAACGTTCGTAGGAAAGCACGCAGAGGTGCCGCCATGACCCCCCCTGTCTTGTCTAGATATCAATAAAGGGCTGCTTTGTACATCGCTGCTTACCGCCGTTGGCTCTTACTCCTCGTTGACCTCCGTAGCGGCTTCATGTGGGGGTTCTGATTCTACCCCTTGTCCGACCCGGAATCGCTGAGTGTTCCGAGGGGGGCCATCCCAGAGCGACAGGGCGCACACCACGCTATTCCTAATGGAGTCTTTGTATATCCGCAGCCGGGACGCCACCTCGCGCTACGAACGCCAAAGACTGTAGTGCTGGCTTGTGTCTGGCGGCACATCGAGTGCGTATTAATATAGCTTCAGTATCCTCACAACTTGGCTTTTTCCAAAGATTTAAGGATCACAGAAGTCTCCCGCTACTTCACTCGTCTGGTGGGGCAAAATCCGGAGCCATCAGTCGGAGCTACGGGAGGCGTCCTTCAGCGGCGGAGCAGCGTCCGCCATCTTCCTTTCCGGAACTCCCCTACAGTGATCTAGATCTTGAAATTTCCCCAAGGTAGCTCTACTTATGTTAGAGGTAGGGGCATACGAAGTATTGAAACTCGTTTGTTTAACCTGTTTACATTTATACATTGGTACTGTTGAATTATCATAATCTGTAGGCTGCACTAAATTAGATGTATTAATATCAATATCTACCTTACAGTAGTCTAGGGTGCCATTTAAGGGAATTAATTCCCTTTGCATGGTTATATTGGTGTCGGCTGCTCCCTCTCTCAAATTGGAGGTTTGGTCCCTTTTTGTTTCAAAAGACCTAGGTGTGCCCCCTCTAAGTCAATCGCCATCGCTGCATCTTCTTAAAGCTGAAAATCTATTATGCAGCGGTATAGGTTTTGTAAGGGGTGGCCATTGACTAGTAATTAAGTTTGCTTTGCTATGGCTAGGCCTATAGAATTATCCCAATGGGACAGCCGCTATGTGATTAGCTTTTTCAGGCAAATACCCAGTTTCATCAATTTACAAAACATTCAGCAAACCACCCACCAAATTCCGGTCCCAGAAGTTTACAACAATACAGTCCCCCCCGAGTGTTTTTCTGGAATTGCCCACCCAATTCACCCTCCTTATCATAATTATGGCCTTTTGCAATGTATTCACCCCGACACCTGCATTAACGGAAAACCAATGAACATCTTGATTTTTCAAAGTCTCATATGTTTCCTTCTGCGTTACCGCTAGTTTTGGAACATTGTTTAGGATAATTACATAAGGGGTCGCCTGTGATGGTAGATTTAATGTCCCCTGAATATCATTATTGTCTTCTTTAGTTCTATTCATCCTTGTCCGTGGTATTTTTTGCTGATCCCCTATGGTCGGTGGGATATCACCTTTTTGCGGCCTCGGGCAAGGTGGAGTTTTTGATATCAATACATCCTCTACCGCAAAAATATCCTGACTTTCATTAAAAGGATGAATAACAGTTTTGTCCCTGTTTATTCTGACATTGTCCATCGACATAGAAGTAGGTTTAGTAGGTTTGGGGATGCTGGAGATTTTATTCAGAGACTTGAGAGGTAAGATTTCAGTCACCATTTCCGTTAAAAAGGCCACGTCTTTCTGTAACAATTTAATCTCCGACATTAGACGTCTTTCTATGCTGTCTAGTTTGCCATGACATTTTTTAAATAGTGTCTCAAGGTCTTGTGGCTTTGGATTAGTAGGGGTATTGTCCCCCCTTAGGGTCCCAAGATTTTTATCACCCTTTATTTGCCTGGGCTTCGATTTGGTTTTGGGATGTATTAATCGGTGTTCCACCTAATTATTTATTGGTTGCAGGCCATCCTCCTTTTTTTTTGCAGGGGGAGATGTTGAGGGCGTATCATCTGTTGAAACTGAGATCTCCAAGAATGTATTTAACACACAAGGATTTGTATTTTTTATGGGTAAAGTCTTTTGCTGGAAGGTTATCTACTCTCGGCTCTGCTTCTTCCTCTATGTTCCCCAATGTAGGCACATTTATGGCTGCAGACTTCCAGTCTTCATGGACAAATTCTTTTAAGGCAGCATAAAGAGCTGTTTGTGTAGCTGCCAATTGTTCCTCGACATGGACAATTTCGTTATTGATAATCCCCACAGCATTTCTTAAATATTTAGTGATTGGCACGCTCTTTGGGGGCGCTTTCCCCTGTGATAACGATTTCCTTTTTCCCATCTTTTGAACCAAGTAAAAAGGTTTTATATAGACAGGGGAACAAACAAAAGATGATGCTCTCTTACCAGTTTTACAAAGTGTAACGTTCTGCAAAAGAGGGAGCCCTGCCCTGCCTCGTCCGGCCGTGGACGGGCGCAACCCGGGCGCGGCCCGGGCACGCCCGCGAGTGTCCCGCGCTGCGGGAGCTTGGGAATCCCTTTGTGCGCCTCCTGGTGCTGAGTGCTTACGTCGGCGCTGTGCGCACCGCGGGAGGTGCCGGGCAATGCAGTCCGGAGTCCCCGCTCTGCTCGGGTGTCTCCAGCGGCAAAATCCCCCTCAAAAACAACAGGCAAGGAAAATTTAATGAGACCTTAGTGAGCTTCCCTTTAGAAATCAAAATCCCTTGTTCCCCTTATTGGATTTTTGACATTTTGCTGCTATTTTGTTCATTAAATTATTCTCTATTTTCTAAATTGTTGTGGGATTTTCTTTGTGTTGTGTTTTTGACTTTGACCTGTTTTGGTACTTCTAAATGCTTTACACATTTTCTTTAAGTTAAACCTTTCTGCTCTCACCCATAGCTACCAGGGGTTGAGCTTAGGTTGTAATTACTGAAACTTTTACCTTTCCCTGAAAGGTAGTGCCTTTATTGCGTGTGACAGACTTTCATTCCCCCCAATAAACAATTCACTTTCTTACAGTAACCCACTTCCTCAGCAGGCATGCTTTGTAGACCGATTAACGCATTGTAATAAGTGTTGCCACATTCACAGAGTTTTACGTTTCTATGGAGTGTGGAATGGAACTGGCCTCCAGCCGACCTCCACTAACTCTGCAATTACGGTGACATGGCAAGGCTCTTAAGTTTCACTAAACATAAATTCCTATTTATTTTCTGCAGTTATTAGCTACGGCCTGCAGGTCACCTGTTTAAATCCAGGCAAGGTTGATTCAGCCTCTCATCCTTACAAGAGTGGTAAATTGAGTACTCTACATTTAGTTACAATACAATGTGTTATTTACAGCGCACAATATAAAACAAGCATTGGCATAGCCAATAGGTCTCGCTTTTGGGACCTTATAAGTGTTTAGCCATGCAACAGTTGCATAACTAAATACTTATAAGGTCCCAAAAGCGAGACCTATTGGCTATGTCAATGCTTGTTTCTGTTTATTACGCACGGGTGCCACCATTACTACATAGAAGTAATAAACAGGAAAAAACAAACTGGCTCACGGAGAACATCAAAGCGGCCGCAAAAGTGAAATTGATCGCGATCAAACATCAAAGCGGCCGCGAAAGTGAGGCGCGCGCGCGCCTGCGCACATGTACTGTAGCTCTAGGCTACAGTGGTAGCACTTTTTTGAGCCCTCACAAAAAGTCTCGCCAGACCAGTGCATGCCCTGGGTCAGGCGAGACCTAAACAGTATATATCTTATTATTATTGCAATTGTTGTTTCGCCGAAGGCATTTGAATCGAGCACAGAGCCATCATTGTGTCTGATTGAAAATCTGAAGTGTTTGCATTGGACTCATATACTGATTTCAAACCAGTTGTGCAAATGTACTGATGCACTACCGAAAGGGAGCTCTCTCGCTCTTTGGTGCCACAGAAAATGGAAACCTATTTTCACGCCAAGTTAATTTGATTTGGCTGCACACAATCGAAAAATGATGTGATAACAAACAAGTGAAAGTTTGTCAATGAAAACAAGAAATTCTATTTAGAAAAGATGTGCTTTAGATTGGGGTTGGGAGGGGACGTTTGAAATAGGGCGTAGAGATATTTTAAGACCCAATAAGACACGACAACACTACCAATATCTGTAAGTTTTGCAAGGCGTATTCTGCATTTAACCTAGACAAAGGAGATAACAACTTGCTTAGAGTAGCTTTTTGTTTTTTTTCAGTTTAAAGAGGATTTTATTGAAGAACGAAAGAAGTTGCAATACAATAATAATATACACTTGTGATAAAAAATACACTATAAAACATTTCAGAACAATAGAAGAAGTAGAGAGAAAAAAGAGAAAGAAGAAAAGAAGGAAAGAAAAAGGGATATCATCAAAAACATATTACAACAATATATTAAATAAGTGGCAGTATAAGGAACAAATATGATTTCATAATACAGGAATTAGTATTTAACAAGAGATAGAACAAATTGGCAAAGTTACATACATTAATACTATCAGAATTATTAATAAAAACAAGAACATCAAGGAGGTTTAGGTACTTCCTCCCTGCAGGGGTTATGTAAGGGAATGGATTGGGCAGACAAATTTAGAAAAGAAGTAATGGGTAGCCATAATAAGTCCCTTTTAATCGCAAGGGAAATAGGGTGGACATATGCTCTATCTAGCCTATGGTTATAACAAACCCCATACCACCATGCTTGGTAGGAAATAAGGGAAGTATCTTTCCAAGCTTTCGTGATTTTTTGAAACGCCACAGCAAGAAGGAGATCAACAATGGAGGTATCAGTGTTGGAGGAGGACCACATTTGTGAGAGACTCCCAAGAAAAATATGAGAAAAAGAAAAGGGGAAATTGGTAGAAAAAATGGAATTAATTTGTTGCCAAACTTTGCCCCAAAAAAGGTGAACAGCAGGGCAAGTAAACAACATGTGTTTAAGATCAGCCACTAAAGCCGAACAGGACCAACAGATGGACGGGATAGAGGGGTCAATGTGGTGTAGTTTGGATGGGGTAATTAAAAGTCGATTGTATATAAAAAATAGCGTTTGGGTTGTATTTGCCGCTCTAGACGATTTCCTTATTTTGTTCCAAATGTTATCCCAAGTAGTAAGAGGAAAACAATCCTCTAAATCTGATTCCCAAGCACACTCCACAGCAGATTTCACTCGATTAGCAGACGAATCTCGCAATTTTTTGTAAATTTGAGAAGCAGATGGAGAGGAATGCAAAAATGGTAAGGAAATGAGAGAGGAATTATATTGAATGGAAGTACCCGTAAGAGCATCAAAAGTAGCTTGAGCCGCCGATTTTAATAGAATATATTTAGGATAAGAAGAGAGAGGGAGAGAGAAACGATCCTGAAGAACAGAAAAGGGGATAAAAGAACCATCATGAAAGAGTTGATGAGTCCATTTAAGACCTAGAGATAGCCAATCATTCCAAAAGATAGATCTATTTTTAATCTTGATAAGAGAGTTATACCAAATAGGGGATTGTAAAAAACGAGCACGGTCATCCAGGTTATGTAAAGTAATAGGTTGAAAAGTCTTGCAAACATGTTGAAGAATAGGGAGAGAAAATTTCTTTGGAGCTTGTGACAATGAAACAAATTCTTCAAACGTAAAGGGCTGAAAAAAGGAAGTCTCAACCTCTACACACAGAGGACAAGAAGAGGGGTCAGGAGTATGATCAGAAATGAAAAAAGCAGAATGAGTAAGAAAAAAGGAAGTATGATACGACGAAAAATCAGGAAAATTGACACCACCTAAGTGTTTAGGAGATTTAAGTCTAGAGAAAGACATTCTGGCAGTTTTGTTTTGCCATAAAAATTTTGATAATACGGAATAGATATTCTTGTAATAAAACTTAGGAATGTGAACCGGAAGATTCGACAAGAGAAATAAGACTAAAGGTACCAACATCATCTTGATAGAGTCTAATCTACCCCACCAAGATAAGAACAAAGGATGCCATTGTTTCGTAGAGGCAGTAAGAGCTGTTAGTAAATTTTTAAAGTTCAAAGCCACTGTGTCCTTAATAGAAGGTGTAAACCAAAGACCAAGATATTTGATTTTGTTCGGGCTCCAGTTAAAGGAAGAAGTTAAGAAATCGGCATGAAAACAGAATTTATTAAGAGGAAGGATTTCGCACTTGTCTACATTAAGCTTATAGCCAGACACTGATGCATAGTTCGAGACTTCTGATAAAAATGCCGGGAGAGAAGTATGGGGATTCGAGAGAAATAACAAAATATCATCTGCGTATGCAGAGATCTTTAACTGTGTAGAACCAGAAGGGAAACCAGAAAAATCCGCGTTCATACGAATTTTAGTTAAAAAGGGTTCTAATGCTAATATAAATAGGAGCGGAGACAGTGGACAACCCTGTCGAACCCCACGAAGAAGAGGAAAGGAAGAGGAAACAAGGCCATTGGCTAGAATAAAGGACCTAAAGAATAAAGCATTGAGACATAAGAAAGAAACTTAGGGCCGAAACCAAACCAAGAAAGGGAGGAAAAAATAAATTGCCAATTGACTCTATCAAAGGCTTTCTCAGCGTCCAATGCAATCGCTGCCAATGACGACTTATAAGAATGAGATTTACTTAAAACATTAAAGAAAAGACGGGTATTGTCAGATAAGTGACGTCCCTTGATAAATCCACATTGTTCTTTGGCGATTAATTTTGGAAGAATTTTTTCTAAACGAAGTGCAAGGATCTTGGCAAAAATTTTGTAATCTAAATTAATTAAGGGAATGGGCCTATAATTCTTACAAAAGGTGTGATCTTTACCATCTTTGGGGAGAAGACAAATAAGGGCCTCCTGAAAGGTACCTTCAGATTTTTGGGATGTTATAAAGGATGAGAATAGTTGGTGAATTCTAGGAAGAAGTAAGGAGGAGAAATGGGAATAAAATTCTATAGTAAACCCATCAGGGCCAGGGGCTTTACCCCTCTTTAGAACTTGAATAGCCTCCAGAATATCTTTGTGAGTAATGTCAGCCTCTAAAAGGGAGAAATCAACCTCTGAGGAGGAAGGTGGGGCAATGGAAGATAAATAACGAGTAATTTCGGATACGACCGGAGAGGATTCCGGAGTATATAAACGCTGGTAAAAATCCGTAAATTCAGCCAAAATATCTTCGTCTTTATGAACCACAACATTAGAGGAGGTAACAATGGATTCAATTTTAGTACGTTCCTTCCTGACTTTGAGGTATCTAGCTAAAAGATTACCGGCTTTATTTTGGGCAGTGTAATACTTAGCACTAGACTTAAGTAAAAATAAATTGGCAGAATCAGTAGAAATTTTATTAAAGGAGAGTTTAGCCTTAATAAGATTATCTAGGTCGGATTGTTTCTTAGAGAGGTAAAAGGAGTGTTCTAATTGTTTGATTTGTGTGTTAAGTAGCTGAGTCGATTGAGAGGCTTTACGACGTTTACGGGCAACAAATGTAATAATGAAGTCTCTAGAGGCGGCTTTAAATGTATCCCAAATAAGGGAAGGGGTTAACTGAGGCGAGTCATTGTCTACAAAAAATGAAGAGGCAAAGTCCATAAAAGTTGGTGTAAATTGTGGGTCCAGTAAAAGAGAGTTATTAAACCTCCATCTCCTAGTGCCTTTCACGGGGGGGAGTAATTCTAGACTTAAGGAGACTGGAGCATGATCAGAGATTAAGATAGAGCCTATGTCTGAATGAGTAATAAGCTGAGTGAGGGCTTTGGAAATGAAAATATAATCTAACCGGGACTGGGAGGAGTGAGGAGGTGAGTAAAAGGTGTACTCTCTAAGAGTAGGGTGGCAAAGCCTCCACGAATCAACAAGGGCTCTTTGGGAAATAGTGGAGGTAAACAAAGAATGCATGTGGGAGGGGGAGAACCTAGAATCAGATCTTCTGTCCAAAAAGGGGTCTATAACCATATTACAGTCACCACCCAAAAACAGATAATCATCAGTGACTTGCATGAGCAAGGAAAGAATATGGGGCCAAAAGACTTTATCTGGAACAGTGGGAGCATAAATATTGATAATAGTCAGAGGAATTTTATTAATCAACAGAGAAACTGCTACCCACCTACCATCTGCATCATTATCTTGATTGACAAGCTGAACATCTAACATCTTATGGCATAGAATGGCGACACCATTGCGCTTCCCAGACCCAGGAGAGGCAAAAAAATGACCAACCCAATTACGACGCAATTTAGGAATTTCAGTATCTTTAACATGAATTTCTTGTAATAAAACAATATCCCCTTTTAAATTTGCTACATGAGATAAAACTCTTTGGCGTTTAATAGGTGACCCAAGACCTTTAACATTCCAGGATAAAATATTCAAAGTCATTCACAGATAAGGAAGAAAATGTAAATAAAAGGAAAACAGAAAAGCATAAGTAGAGAAAAACTGGATAGTAATCCTTACATTAGTAAGAGAAGGAAAAACAAAGCATTGCAGGGAGAAGAGATAATATCAAGTACAAGAAAGAAAAGCAGATACATAATTTAATAAATACGACCAAGGAACCACCATAAACACATTATACTGAAAAGGGAAGAAAATCAAAGAGTACAGAGAGAAAACGAGAATGAAATAGGAATCAACAAATAAGAAAAAGGGGTAAAAAATAGATTGAAGGACCTGGATAAAGAGAAAGAGAGAAAGAGAAAGAAAAGAGCAGTAGGTAAGAGTAAAAGGAAAAAGAATGAAACAATGGTAATGAAAAAAGAAATAAGGAGCAAGAGAAGAGAATAGAATAAAGAGAAGAGAGCGACAAAGCAAAAACAACCAATTCCATAAACATAAGAACACAATGGCAAAAGACATACCATAGGAGAACAAGAAAGGATGAGGGTGTTGGAACCACATCAGGGAAATGGAACGCCGAACGGGAAACCACAGGGCAACAACGGCAGGGAGGACGTCATCCAGGAAAATTGAAGAGGATAACAAACAGGGGCCCAAATATCCAAAACTAAGGGGAAAAAGACAAAATACAAATGTTAACAATGTGGAACAACAAAACCATATATAGTAAAACAGCAAACATTCTACATGAGGGAAACAAAACAGTTACAATCTGGAAACATCCATAGATTCATGACGACAAGTAGTCAAAAATTGTTGGAGAACAGCCGGGTCTTCATAAGAAACAGTCTTGTTATTATATGTCACTTTAAAAAGGCATGGATGAAAAAGGCCATATCTCGCATTAAGACTCCGAAGAGCAGGTCTCATTTCCAGGAACTTTTTCCGACGATCTGCAGTCACTTTGGCATAGTCTTGAGTAAAAAATAGATTGGAGCCATGCCAAGAGATCTTTCCTTTTTGTTTGGCAGCTTGGAGTACTTTGAGCAGGTCCGTATATTCCAGAAAATATAAGATAGTACCTCTAGGTCTCGCTGAGGAGGAGGAAGAAGCAGACAACCGGCCCAAACGATGAGCGCGTTGAATGTTCAAAGGAGGAGATTCAGGAAGACCAAGAAGAGACGGTAAGAATGACTGGAAAAATGAAATTGGATTGGAACCTTCAAGGCCTTCAACCAGACCATAAATACGCAGGTTGTTGCGCCTGTTGCGATTTTCCAATTGTTCGACTTGTTGTTTAAGACGATCAATTTCTGTATGTAAAATGGGTACCTGATGTATGGTATCCTCAGACGCGTCAACTCTTTGTTCAAGGGCCACAACTCTCTGGATGGTGTGAGACCAGTTGTCTTCAAGGCTTTGTAAGCGCGAATTAGTTTCTTCCATATAAGGCTTCAGAGCACGAATTTCATCAAGGAGAAGCTCCATAGAGACTGAAGAGGGTGGATTAGTAGGAGAAGGGGGGTTAATTTTTGCCCGTTTGCCAGAGGGCGAAGCTGCTGGTAGTTTGGAGAGTTGTTTGGGGCGAGTATCCGCCGAAGAGGAGGTTTTAGGATCAGAGGATTCCGGAGGAGCTTCATCCATATTATCTCGTAGGACATTAAAAGGGTTGTTATCAGCCAGTGGCGGGGAGATAACTTGGTGAGCCCCAGCACGAGCACCACTGCGAGCACCACGCGGCATTGCCATGAAGAAAAGGAAGACAAAGTCTCTTTTGGTGATAGAAGAGACGGTCACAAGGAGAGATGATTCAGACAACAATACCTGTCAAAGTTGGAGGAAATTCGCAACAAAGCGATGATGAAAAGAAAACGAAAAACTGAAGAAAAAAGATTCTGTAGGAGGTAGTCCAATAATTGTCACAAAGAAGACCAGGAAATTACACCGCAAATGAAGAAAAACCTTTGTTCATATGATATAATATCAATCCCGTAGTGAATGGTACTGATAAAAAGGTAACGAATGCATCAGGAAACTATCGTCACAAAAAACAAAATGGCGGCCGTTGTTCTGACTGACCGCATTTTCCGAAATAAAATCACCTTAACGGCATGGAAACTCTCCGCTATTCCTCACACCGATAGCTGAGGTATTCCGACGGAGGACATGCCGATTTCTGCGACCCAGTACAGAGGAAAAGAAGCCTGGAAGCTCTCCACTGTCTACGTCGCCGCGGAGCTCCCGAAATCAGCGGCCATCACCAACGGCTCCGAAGCCACGCCCCCCCTTAGAGTAGCTTTTTTGACAAACGTAGATTAAGAGTTTGTAAAATACTGTTCCTAGACTTAATATGGAGTCATTAGTAATGTGTGAATTACACGTATCCAAAGTTTCAAACATAATTTTATTTGCATTTTTCTGTAAATGGGAAATTTGGGATACTACTATGGAAACACATACGGCCATAAATGTGATTCCTAAAACAATATCTTTGTATTATCGTAGTATGCAATACAATACTTAGATTTAAGCAATACACATATATCAAAAGCCATTGTCTGAAAATATAAACAGACAATTTGTACACCAATTATCATAAATAAATAAAACATTTTAGTAAAGACCAATCATGCTTAAAAAGCATATGAATTTGTTTTTCTTTTTGGGAGTTTTATATAGCGCTTAGTCGCCCAGTAGGTATCAGAGTGCTTTATATGAGCACCAGTTGCGTTACAGATGGACACATTGATTTTTGTTTGGTGCGGGGAGATTAAGTGATTTGTACTTTTATGATTCACAAGAATCGAATAAAGTTTTTCAAACGAAACAAAAGTGATTTGCCTAGAATCACAGAATGTTGAGCATCCCTGCCGAGACTCCAACCCAGTTCCCCAACTTCGAGGTCGACCACTCTAGTCGTTAGGCCACATCCAAATTAAGGAGCATGGGTAAATATATAAATAAGCAGGAACATTATTACTAATGTGCATGGATGACTTTGAAACTTTTCAAAAGTGAAAGGATTTCAGATGGATTATAGGAGTTCTCTTGGTGGCAGACATAAACAAGTCAGAGGACATTCGCTAATTGCCCAAACATTCCTAAGAAAGTACTAAGAGAGGCACAGGACATACATTTATTTTATGTCATTTGTAGAGCGCTTGAATCACCCCGGATGGGGTATCTCCGCGCTGAGGACAGATAGAGGTGATGACTGAGTGTTTAGAAGAGTGATATTTTAATTTTTTTCCTAAAAGACAGGTAGTTAGTGCAGAGACGAATATCCAGAGGTAGCTGTTTCCACAATTGAGGGGCAAGATAGGAGAATGCTTTGCCTCCTAGTCTGGTTTGTTTTATCCTTGGAATGGTGAGGAGACCTAGACGTCCCCCTCAAGCAGATGGCAAATACATTAGTGTTGTTGAAACCCCTGTAGCACCAAGAAGAGACAAATCCGATACTGTCGTTCTGTAGAGAAAACCTGCACCACTGGGAGAGATAATTACAAGTTAAGCAGTGGATGGTGTACGCTGCTCACGTTATAAATCAATGACATGAATGAAGAAATGCAAAGTACAGTGATAACTTTGGCAGGTGCCTCTAAACCTCTTTGTTTTCAATGTAACATTTTAAAAAACTCAAATAAAATTTTAAAAAAGGTAAATTCCCGAGAAACACAATGCTGCATGCATTGGCCATGAGTGTAATATTCTAAAGCCACAGATATCAACATAAGAAACAAAAATTGACAAATTTAGTAAACATGGCATACTGTTCAATATGATGGATCTGACCTTTCACCCAACCCTCTAAAAAGGACCTTTAGAATGCATGCTGATGAGCAAAGGTGTATGAAAGTGCGTAACTGTTTAGGAGAAATCTCGTGAAAGTAAAAACAAATGTTGCACATGTATGCAAAACAATGCTTTAATAGCAAAATAAGGTTTATCTTTGTCTTGGTGACATAGGGGCATATCAGCAAGGAACGGCGATGAATAACCAAAGCGCGCAAAGCGCTTTGTTATTCATCACTGTCTATCTCTGGAATGTATCGCCCTGGTAGCGCGTTATTAACAACGCGTTGCTCCAGGGCGATAAAAACTCCAGAGATAGCGGGGGAAATCGGGGTTTTGCAGGGAACATCGCTGGCTTTCCAGCGATGTTCCCTGCAAAAGGGCGATAACCTTGCTGATATGACCCTGTGGTCGTAGCGGCATAATCCACCCCTATTTTAGGGAAGGGTAAGTCAGGATTTTAGCAGACGTTAGTTTTTGGAGAAAACAGCGTTTTTCTCCAACAACTAATGTCTGCTAAAATGCTGGGGCAGCCTTGTAAATATCGCAATGTGCACATCAGCGATATTTGCAAGGCTGTACTGCCCAGTGACGCCCACTTTGCATCTCTAATGAGATGCAAAGGGAGGAGTAGGGACAAAGTGTGCTAACATGCGATTATGCATGTTAGCACCCTCTTGTAATTAGGGCGATAGTTTTATCTCTGCTTTTTTGGCTTTTAAAGCCAAAAAAAGAGGAGATAAAGCCCTTGTTAATATGCCCCATATTTTCTGAGCAGACCAGGCTACATCTACACGATCATTGTATTACATGGTGTGTGTGCTTAATTAAAGAAATGTTACACATACTTACTAATGTTAAAGTTTAAGAAATGACTCCAGTGTTCATGTCATTCGAAATTACAGAATTAAGCACATTGCACCCAAATATTTTTTTCCACCAATTATTATTCTTTTTTGCGTAGGGTTTTATTACCTTCAATCGAATGTTAGACTGAAACGTTTGGTAAAAAAAAAAGTAAACTAAGAAGTAGGACAATCAATCACTGATAAGAAAATATTAGGATACAATCAACACTGCTTGAGAGAAAATGATCACAAATCATGTCTATCAATGAATACAGAATTGGGAAGAAATGAACTGATTACTTAGGAGCAGCGTTCATCACTGGGAGCCCAAATCTTCCTCATCATGAGACTCACCCTGAAGTCATTCTACTCCATTGCTACCTCCCTCAAAAATATGCTTTTTACACTTAAGCCTGCAAGAAATTACCTTATATACTTTTTTTAATTCATTTTTTCCTCTGCCACCCTTGGCTTTAAGAACACCATAAACACTTCCTGCATTCACGAAAATACCAAAGTTGATTATGCATTGTTGCATGAGTACAATCAGAAGACAGATAGGAGAGATTTGTGACTATGACGATTAACACATGTACTCACTGTAAAGAAGATTATCAATTAATAATCAGGCGATCACCCTCATGATAACCTTTACACACTGATGGTTTTCCTTACTTTTTGGTACCTATCCTATATTCCGCCTCACCTGAATACCAAGGGTTTAGGAGCTAATAAGAGCTTGTGTACTTCATATATGGCAAACACAATGAGGAAAGGTTCTTGACAGGAAGCAAAACTTATCTATTTGGCAAAACTAAACGAATCGGGTCATCATGTGGCAGAGAAAGCTGAGGTCACCTGTGGTACAATGAAGGAAGTTCTGAAACAACTTGGTTGCATGCTGTAAGGTGAAGTCATACTTAAGTGCATAGGAATGCACATTTTCTTTACATGAAACTCTGGACCATAAGTATGACGAAGTGGCGGAGCGCGTCGTTAGCCTCCTGAGCTTAACGACACGCTACGCCACTTTGGAAACGCAAGGCTGCACCACATTTACAAGGATGTGGTGCAGCCTTGCGTTTACCCCTGCGAAGGCGCTAAGTTTCACAACTTAGCACCAACGCAAGCACCCTTGAACCAGAGTACAAGGGTGTCTTTGTGCAGGGTAGGATTGGATATGTGTAGGAAGGTGTCCCTTCCTGCACATAAACAATCCTAAAATGCCATTTTGTAACTTTCATGTGTACTGCTTCATACAGCACGCATAAAAGTTACAAAATGGTATTTTTTAAAAAGGTTTGTCTATGTAAAGGAAGGGAAACATTCCTGTACATAAACAAACCATGGCATTTTGCTTTTTCCTTGTGTGCTGCACAAGGCAGCACACAGGGAAAAAGCAAAGACCAGGAGAAACAATGCATTTCTCCTCGTTTTGCCACCTTAAGACCAGGGGTTTCCTGGTCTTAAATTTGGCGCTGCCTCCTATGTACGCCGCCCTTGTACATAGGGGGCAGCATCGAATACAATGGGTGTTGCGGTGGAACGCCCACCGCAACACCCACTGCACGCCCCTTTCACACATAGCGTGAAAGGGTGCCTTATGTACAAGGCAGCGTTAAGCCACGTTAAGTGTCTTAACGCTGCCTTGTACATAAGGTAAGGCCCCTATTGCCACAGGACCATCACAAAAAGTGACGTTCCCGTGGCAATAGGGGATTGTACATATGCCCCTCTGTGTCTAGTCAGGCTCAACTCAGAAAATAGGACCACATTCCAGTCCTTCCAAAAAACATTTTGCCATTGGTCCCACTGACTAAGGGATGGAGCTAAGCATTAGAGAACATCAGCAGAAAAATAAAAATAATCCCCTTTTCCAAAGTGAAATGGTATTCATAAGGGAAGTAAGCCGTACAAATTAGGAGGCATGCGTTTCCTCTATCTTGTTACTGACCTTTGTGTTATTCGCCAGTAATGGCATATTGCAAATGTATCCATCACAGTGTATGTCAAATCGCAATTGAGTTAAAAGACCTCATTCACAACAACATCAAGTTCTCACACATTGTTTTTTTATAATTGCAGAACAATGCCATTTTTTGCCCTTTTAAGCTCCTTTCCAAAAGTCCAACCTTCCAGGAAGTTAGAGTTCACGTTTGTCAACATAGGGAAGGCTCAAGGTTCTCTCTGCCCTTCTAGTTGAAAATGTTATTGAATGAAAGCACTTGAAAATGATCTCCACTGGAAGTCATTTCAGTTTACTATGCCTAGCAAACGATGAGACATTTTGCATTTTCTAAACAAAGAGGGGTTAAAATGGATTTTAAGATGTGACACTTTAAACAGTACTGAGGACTGGCACATCTTATGTTTAAAATGCTCCTATGATGAATTCTTATTCTTTTCTGCCACAAACCTGTTTAATTTTGGAACTCTAATCATGTACTGGCATACCTTCATACATATGACATTTGTGCTTATGGCTTGTATTTATACTTTCTTTTCCCACTTTTTTCTCTTTGATATTATATTCTTAAATATCCCTTACTCTATTATTTGAATTGGTTGCAACACTTTAAGATGACAGCCACTGATTTCATGATCCAAACTACATTCCATTTCAATGGGCCTTTTCCACTTGGCCCCTTATCACTTCCAATGTGGCTGCCATTCTCTTTCCCACCCACGCTCAGTTGCAAGGCATTTTTTTGGTCACTTTCCCTTTCCACACACAGAGGAACACCTAATGCCACAGCGTCGGCACTGCTACAGCTGATTGTGGAATTCTTTATAATCTGAAGATAATTGTTGGATTTCTGACATTTCTTACCTCCTGTTCAATTGTCTCTCAATTATTTTCCTGACAACAACCAGACACTGCGATCCTTTGGACATGGTTGAATCCGGCAGGCTCCTGCCTCTGGTCTGCATTCGATTCATTAGGCACTCAAGCATTCATCTTTCTGGACAATTCCCATAATTACCAATTGTTCTTGAATTTATAAGTATTTTCTTTACCTCCAGTGTTCCCTACTTTTTAAATGCAAAACAAACCACCAGTAAATGTGCCCAACCTTTTGGCCGCATTTCACTCAACTCTGCCTCCAAAGGATAGCTTCTTCATATCTCTGGTTCGTTTTTAGAGGACTAGCTACCCATTCTTGTGGAGAATCTCTTTTTATAATCTCCATCTTCTCTAATCATTTTGGGCCTCATGTAGGTAGCGAAATACCGGTCGGTAACGGCCGATTTTCGGTAAATATGCCGTTACCGACCGGTATACAGACAAGTGAGATGTAGGAGTCCAAAAACCACTTTTCGGTAAATATGAGGCGGTAAATACCGATTCATAGTTACCGAATTCTAAAATACCGATTCATATTTACCGAATACAGAATTAACGAATCGGTAAACATGAAGTGGTAAATATGAAGTGGTAAAAATTTAAAATGACATGTAGGAGCAGTCGGTAATTAAGAAATCCATTAAAATCGGTAATTAAGAGTCGGTAATTAACACGGACTAAAAGCAGGTGGTAACCATCAACAATGGATAAAAGCAAACCCAAAATTCAACAGCGTGGACAACATGGCCGCTATGTACGTCATTGCAAGGCGCCTACGTCTACAGGCAGCAGGACTGAGGGTGTGGCGACGGGAGGAACAAATCTACAGACAGCGCATCACACTATTACAGCTGACTGATGCAGAGATACATGAGAGGTACAGGCTACACCCCGAAACCATCATGGACTTAATCAGGGACCTACACCCACTCCTGGACCAGCCAGTTAGAAGGGCGCACGCCATACCCCCACATGTGCAGGTGCTCTGCAGCCTACATCTGTTGGCATCCGGCAGTTATCAGGTGGTGATAGCTGCGGTGGGTGGGGTATCCCAAAGTTGCCTGTCCCGTTTCTTCAGGAAGTTCCTGGATGCCATGATGCAGAGAATGCACCACTACATAAGCTTCCCGAACTCACAGGCTGCACTGCAGAAAACAAAAACTGACTTTTATCACATGGCACAGTTCCCCCATGTCCTCGGCTGTATTGATGGTACCCACATCCCAATCTGTCCACCAGCAGATACAGAGCACATCTACAGGAACAGGAAGTCCACCCACTCCATCAACGTGCAGGTGATCTGTGATGCAGGGAACATCATCACAGATATTGTTGCAAAGTTTCCTGGGAGCACCCACGACTCTTACATCTTCCAGAATAGTGGGATTTACACACGACTGAGTGCCGGAGAATTCGGAGAGGGATACCTGCTAGGTAAGTAACAGTGACGCCCCTTGAAACATGCAAACATAGTGTATAGAGGCATGTTACTGATGGTTCCCTTTCACCCATCCAGGCGACAGTGCATATGCATGCCGGTCATTCATCCTCACTCCCTACCTACACCCAGCTACCCAGAGTGAGAGACGATACAACGTGGCACACAAAACAACACGCAATGTGGTGGAGCGCACGTTTGGACTACTGAAGAGCAGGTTCCGCTGCCTGCACAAGAGCGGAGGCGCACGCCAGTACAAACCCATCACCTGCTGCAAGATCATTGCCACTTGTGCAATGCTGCACAACCTTGCCACGAAAAAAGGTACAGATGTGGAACTAACATATTTTGAGGACAACGAGGATGAGTCAGGCCAGCCAGAGGGCAACGCAGCTAGAGTGCCAACTGCAATCGATGGGAGAGAGAGACGGGCAGAGATCACATCCAACTATTTCTGAGTAAGTAAGGGGACACAGCGAGTTGTGAGCAGTCATGACGTAGTTTAATGTGGCACCACGCCATGAACACATGATCAGGCCAATCTGGCAATATATCATCTATACAAGGAGTATGTCCAGGGTTACGTCACCCATTGTGAAGTGGCTAGGCAGGGCGACATCAATGTTTGCGCATACGCGCTGCAGTGGTGGATTGCACGGCCTGTGCATCCTCACTAGAGCCAACCCCAAGCCGCCTGCTGCTCCTGCGTGTTTCTGGGACGGGGGGTGTGATGCTGCTGGTGGTGTCGATGCTCTCCGCAGGATCCCCTGCAGCAGTTGTCGACGCCTGACTCGTCAATAGCACCCCTAGTGCACTTGTCACCTGCACCATCCCCCGAGACAGGTCGCTGCAGCACTGTGTTAGGCCCTCCTGCATCGTCACAGAGCGCCGGCACAGTAGGGAAGTGGCAGTTGCCAGACGGTTGAGTGCCCTGCTGGTAGTGTCCCTTCTCTGGCGTTCCCGGCGCCGTGCTTCGATGTCAGCATCTAATTTGCTGCACAACTGCTGGATAGACTGGGACATGTCCCGAATGCCCGCAGCCATGCCGCCAATGTTTGTGTCCATGTTGACTATGCTTGTCTTCATCACCCGCATGTGCCTCTGGACTGACATGACTGCCTTTGATTGCAGGCGCTGTTGCTTTAACATTTGGCCCTCGAGCCCCAAGAAGACACCATGGCCGTCAGTGGGTGCTGGTGGACTCTGGACACGCGACCTGCGGCGCCCTCTTGTTTCCGTCTGTGCTGCCTGTGAGGTGTGGGGCACAGTGGCATGGCTCCCTTCCTGGGGCCCGGTGCGGTCTTCAGGGCCCATGCTGTCGTCTGACGAGGTGTCCAAGGCTCGTAGCCTGGCTGCTGGACGCCTCCTCTGTCTCACGCATGCAAGCGGAGATGTGGCCGGTGAATCGAACATGAGTGGCGAGGCTGGCTCTGGTGGTGGTGATGCTGGCTCACGGTGAGGTGATGCTGGCTCTGTGTGCGGCGATGCTGGCTGTGTTGGTGGTGCGGCTGCCAGTGGGCCTGCTCCCCGGTCTGTACTTGTGCTGGCTGGAGGTGTTTGATGTTGCCGTGGTGCCGTCTCTCCTGCAGCATGCCCTGTCCTGCATGATGTCACATCTGTGGACAGAAATACAACATTGGCTCAGTGTCCCCGAAGGGCTGCATTGCAAGCGGCACAATAAATAATTTCACATTCCAACATGTCCCCTGTCTCCTTGTGCCTCGAGTGCGTGACATGCCTTGTTGCCCTGTAACATTTACGTCATGGTTAGTGTTGCCCTGACTACATCTCCCGAAATGCATTGCCTGTCTGCACTGACACGTGTGGACTGCAGTGTGATTCTCGTTTCACATTTGGGGGATGTGGGATGGGGTAGGGGGGGATACATTGCTGTGCTTTCGTCTTACCTTGGTGTGTTGCGGCTCTGGCAGAGCTGTCGGCGTCCCCAAGACCCACGACGCTCTCTTGCTCGATTGTGGCCGCCACCAGCTCCTCCAGTTCGGTGAGGGCAGGTGCCCTGTTGGTTCCACCTCCGGTCTGGCTGGCCTCCTTCTGGATGTCGCCCATCTTCCTCTTGGTTACAATCCTCAGGTCATACCAGCGCTTTTTGAGGACCTCAATGTCCCTGTGGGTCACTCCCACAGCATTGACCTGCGCCTGGATGGCCAGCCATATGTTGCGCATTTCCACCTCAGGCACTTGCAGGGATTGCCTGCCGAACAGCTTCTGGTGCTGCTTCACGACCTCCTCCACCAGCACCTGGAGTTCCTTGGGGCTAAATTTCAGCTTCCTCCTCCTTTCCCCTCCGTCTTTCTGTGTTCTCTGGCTGGACATGCTGTTCGTTTACCCGCTCGCACATGCAACTGCTCCCTGCCTCTCCTCTGCACTCCAAGCCTCTCCAGGGTCGGCTAATTATGTCCACCTGCCTGGGTGTGGCCACTTCGGCTAATTGAGTACACCTGCCTGGGTGTGGGCAGTTCCAGGTTGGGTGGGCTGTCGTTGCACTGGATTCGCTGTTTCGTCAAGTCATGTGATTTTCTTTACCGACTCCGTACATACCGAATCGGTATTTTCCGAATCGGTAACTACCACCTCGGTATTTTGCGATTCGGTAACTTCCACCTCGGTATTTTCCGATTCGGTAAATACCACCTCGGTATTTACCGATTCGGTGAATTCCGATTCGTGATTACCAAATGTTACCGAATCGGTAACTGTTACCGAATTTTTACCTACATATAACTTACCGATTCTAATTTACCGATTCGGTACGGCTCGGTATTTTAGAACCGGTAAAATTTATTTACCTACATGAGGCCCTTTATGTCTTTTCTCTACAGCTCTTACCTTGAAACGCCATGTGAGTATAGATTGTTTTGTAGTCACACTTTCATAATGTGTCTACGAGTCATAATCTCTGACCTCCACTTTACTTTTTCATTTTATTCCGTCTATTACACTCTGGTTCACCCTATTCAGAGTCAGGATGAAGATCCTATATTATTCAGAGACTGAAATGTTATCAACCTATGTATGGACCCCTTCAGTTATATATTATGGGTCACAATTACTAATAGTTCATGCAACGTAGCACAACAAGGCAAGTTGCTGCACTGCATTGCGTGGATGGTAGACAACTGAAGAGCTCCATATTTACCAAGATATGGGGCAGTTTAGCTCTTCCTATGCACTTGTACACTCCTGCCTGGCTAAAGCCAACATGGGAACTGTTGGGCCATGGTGCAAGGGTGCCTGCACCTGTGCTGCTACAGGCCGAATAATTTTTGTGCAGAAAGGGATATCTTCCTGCACAAAAACAATCCTTAGAGCAGTGTTTTTTTTCAAACTGTGGGTAAAGATTCAGTGGTGGGTAGAAAGTCTATTTTTGGTGGGTCACAGGAAGTCCAAGCAAAATATAAAGATGCCTTTAAATTCTATATTTATCATATAACATTTGCTGCGCTTCAAAGACAGAGTTCAAATGTAAGACTATGGGGTATATTCACAAGAACGTGTGCTAAACATCACCAAAAAATGCTAACGCAACTTTACACATTGCAGCCGATCGTGGGAAAATAACCCCGTGTCAACTTGGAATTCACAACACGGCGGTACCATGCAATAGTCCGCCGAAAACGCGGCCAATGTCTGCGAGACAACCACTGCGACGGAGATAAAAACACAAACCTCAACGTGTAAAAGACGCAATGTGCCCAAACGTGATGAGAAAACAATGACAGCCAGCAAGAAGCCAGCAACACCCACGCGTAATGCGGGAAAAAGCACAGGAACAGCATACGGAAAATGACACTAAAAAACAACATCAACTGTGGAGTACCACTGATGCACCCTGACCGACTGCAGAGGACAACATGAACCCCACAATCCCCACGGAGGAACACCCAGGAATACAGGGCCCATGGAAGGGCAATGAGAAGAGGAAGACGGGGTACAGTCGCTAGGAAAACCCGATCATCGCCACAGATTAGCCAGAACACCACCACCAACTGTACGTCACCTCCAATGTGTCATTGGCAACAAAGAGGCAAAGATGGCACATCACCTCGGACATAAGTATAAGTGCCCCTCAACACTGACAACATCCCGGTACAAAAAGCAACACCTCCACAACAGAACATAGGACACAAATGTGCACAACATGGCAAATCACATCTGGCAGGAAACTGTGACATGACAATGTACAAGTACAACCTGTAATCTGCAAATATGTTTTATTCACACATGTTGTGCTCTTGGGCATTTTGTACTGTCCCATGATTGCCAGGGACGGCCACAATGTGACGTGCTCATGAGAAGAAATTGTCAATGATGGTGTTCCCACGGGCCATTCCTGACGCAGCAGCAATGGGATGTGGGCCACCTGCCCCATTGTCATCATCATCATCGTCCAGTACTTCTGGAACTGGGATTCATGGGGCATTGGTGCGTACACAGATGTAGTGCAGCACACAACATGCAACAATCATCTTGCACACGATGTCCGGGCTGTACAGGAGCTTTCCACCTGTGCCGTCCAGGCACCTGAAACGGGACTTCAACATTCCAAATGTGCATTCGACGATGCTCCTGGTGCGTATGTGGGCCGCATTGTACTGCCTCTGGGCAGGTGTGTTCGGGTCTCGGAGGGGTGTCATCATCCAAGGGCACAGTGCATATCCTTGATCACCTGTGACAGTGCAGGGAGAAAAGAGTCAATACTTGGCATGGTACGTCCACTAATCCAGTGACGCATGTGCTGGCTGTCTGTGGGGTGAGTGTAAGCCAGCCCTCAGGGAGTAGCTGGTGCTGGCAACAACTCCAACAGTCATAAGGCACTCAGAAATGCAATGTCAGAACTAAAAGGGGAGATGACTTGAGTCGCACAGGGTTAGTGGCCCTGGATGCACAGCGACCGTGGGAGACTAGGGTAGGGTCATGAGGGCAGAACAGGGTCTCATATGTGTCATAAGTGCCTTCCGCAGAGTGTCTCAGGGGAGAATGGGAGGTCTACCCCCAGGGCATAATGCAGAGGGCACATGCCAGCTGTGTCCGGCAACATGGCGGATATGAATGCCACAGACTCATGTCAGACACCAAGTCCGTACCTGCCCATTGCTGATGACAATCCCCAGGCCACAGGCACAGACACCAACGATGTTCCTCCGGAGGCTGACAGTCACTCACGGCGCACAGGTTTAGTGGCACCACGTGTCGCTGGTTTGCGTTGAACAGGGTTAGTGGCACCACGTGTCGCAGGCCTGCGATATGGAATTATGCCTCACTGATCAAAGGGAGTCTGGTGCTGTGGCCGCTGCCACAGACTTGGGGTTACTGCCATTCAGGACTTAGGACACAGTTCCACATGTGGGACCTACTGGGCCGAAGGGGACACCGGTGGAGTATTTCAATGAGAAAGGAGTATGTGGGCCAGCGTCGGAGGGGCCAGCAATGATCTGCGGAGGCTGCAGAGGTTGCGGGACTGGTTCTTGGAGCTTGCACTGGCACGTGGGGGGCCCTCTTTGACACACGATGATGTCAGCAGGTGAGCAGTGTGGCCTTGGAGTGCTGGGCGGGCAGGCCTGGTCTGAGTATCAGCGTCCTGGGGTGCAGCAGGATCACAGGGTCGCAGGCCCCGCGGCTAACGGTGTTGGCCTCGTGGCGGACTGCAAGGAGCTGCCCTATCAGTGACATTGACCTTTCCGGGAGAGAACCACGTTGTGCGCCACAGGGTTTTTTGTCCACACCCCTGCACAGCCCTGGCATACCCGGGGTCATCCCACTATGCTCACGCACACAGGGGGGACGCAGCGAGTGACATTTCAGCTATCTGACCCACGGCCTGGGCTGATATGGTTGTGTCCACTGTTCACTACTCTCCAGTCACCAGCAGTTGTGGTCTGCATGGACATTTCTGTGGTTTGCATTCCCATGTCTGTCCTACACATCCACGCCTCACTTGTCGTTGTGTACATTCCCATTCACGGGCAGGCGCGGTGCGTCCAATGGGGCGTGGGGGCGTAGCCCCCCCGCCCGCGCCTCGCGCCTCGCGCCTGCAGCTCTCCCTCCTCTCCTCTGTGAATGTCAGGCTCTCCCTCCTCTGTGAATGTCAGTCAGCATGACGTCGGACCGTGGGTGGTCCGGCGTCATGTTGACTGACATCATTGTCAGACGCCTTTAGGAAAGGCAGCACAAGTGCGCATGAGTGGGCATAGAGCTTAATTTTTACTCCGTGCCCAGTCATGCGTACTTGTGTTTTTGCTGCCTTGCGCATGCCCATTAGGAGCCCCTCGGTCTCCTAATGGGCAGGCGGCGGGCGAGGAGTAGGCGGTGCCGTCAGCCAATCCTGGTGCTGCTGCAATGCCAGGATTGGCTGAGGGCCGGGTTGCAGGCAGTCACTGTTGCGTCACGTGGACGTGGTGTTCCGGACCGTTTGAAGGAGCAGAGAGGCGCCAACGCGGGCCAGGATAAGACGAGGGAGGCGGTCACCGGTCAGGTAAGTGTTTTTTAATTTATTTTAGGGTGGTTTCCTGACTGTGACCCGGGCCGTCGCTGCCTTTGGCCGCAGCGCCGGCCCCCGTATTATTTATTGATGTGAAGTGAATCAAGTGATTTAGTTGGGTGGGATCTTAATTCCCTGCCTGGGTGCGTTTTCTTGTAATTACCCTGCCGAGTTTCCTGTCCCTGTTCGGGTGGGTTCTCGAGCTTTCACTGACACTGTCTGTTGGTTCTCCAGTCACTGCGTGCGTGTGGTCCAGTGCTCCCCACTCCTTGCTGGTTTCTCGTGCTATCATTGGCTTTGTGCGGTATTTGGCGCTTCAGTTTTTGGTTGAGAGGGTTCTATCACTGGGATTGAAAGTTTTGTGTTTTACTGACTGGGTAGGCTGTCCTGTCGCTGGACAGCTGGCGTCTCATGATCTCTGTCTGCACTTCTTCTGTTGGTGGTACGCGGAGGGGGGGACTCTATGCTGTTTCTGGTTGTGTTTTGTTGTCACTTGAAGAACATCCATGAGCCCACGTCCACTCCATTAGCGTAGTGTCTTACAAGTTAACGGCCTGCATTGTTTGTGGTGTTAATTAATCAATGCAAGTCCAGTGTGTCTCAACAGTGTTTTATTTAAGAGACAGCGCCATTTACCACAACATTGTATTCCATTGTGTGGAAATTTATAGAGCGCTTCGTAACTGCAGAGTTTTCTGATTCTTGCCTTTTTGTATGCAACGGCTTGCTGTCCCATTCCCAGGTAAAAAAACAATGTTTACATAAATAAAGCAATTTGGTGTATATTATCCGCATTCCTGATTTCATTACTTTCCCTTCCTTACAGCAAGAGACGTAGATATCAAACGTGCAGCAAGGTCAGTGGCACCACAACCCCGGAATCAGAGGGGCCCATTGCATCCCCAAATTATAGCTGTTTTTTATTAACACATGTTGATTGGGGGTGCGGGGTGGTCCGTTCATATATTAGGGCCCTTCTCTGAGGTTACCACATTGCCTCAGGCTTACAAGAAAATAGAAAGATCTGCCGACTGTGCTTGATTTTGAAAGGCCGGGAAGGCCGGGGAAATGACGGTCATGATGTCCACCTAGGCCAGTTTCCCACTGCTCCGGACAGGCATGGTTGTCTGTCACCGCGGCCCCTGTTGTACACAAAGCCTTCCAATTGGCTATAAGGATCCCAACCTGCCAGCTCTTAAATTTGATCCCAGGAAGGTTTAACCCTAGTCCTCAGGCCACTGAGGCCAGCAAGTGTTTCCAGGCACTCTGGTTTAGATGGTGTACTGTGGCTCACTTTCTCAATCATATTTAGGAATGAGCACCGATTTTATTCTGCAATTAAGATTTTGCTAAATCTTTAATTTTCGAAGTGCAGTGTGTGCATGTGGTGTTTGTGTGTTTGCATGTGTGTGTGTAAGAGAGAGAGAGTGTGGAGAGAGAAACATTATACTTTTTCAGTGATATGTATGCTCCATCACGGTAGGGGTTCTGGTGACAAAGTACACAAAGACAGCTTTTTGTATTTGTTATACTGCATGTTTATTTCAGGTTCTATTAGCTTTAATAACGTACGTGTCTTCCACAGAATAATGTTTATTGAAAACAGTATGTGAAACACTGGACAGTGCGGTTCGGTTGCAATAAGTAACAATACCAACATGTTCAGTTATGTTAGTCACAAGGTGGATTTTTTCTGAATACTTTGAGACACCCATCTGTAGAAGATGGAGCATTTCTGGCAGGCCTTTGTCACTGAGCAATTGAAATGTTGTTCTTATAGGGCAGTAAAACCACGGAAGACAGGATGCCTTGTCTGATGGCGTCATTGTGCAGGTCAGGTGCAGCACTTTGTTCAGCCACTCATTGGTATTAACATTGACGAGGTGAAAGTGGACTTTTGCAAATTAGTCAAGGGGGGCTTCTGTGACCTCAAATTTGCTTGAAAATGCACCATTTGTCCACTCCTTTTTCAAAAAAATTTCTTCGGAGGTAGCTCCCCCCAATATCCCCCGCAGGTTATTTGTGCTAGCTCGCTAAGCTCGCTCGCCACAGCGCAGTATGACAATTATTTTACGCCCTACCACTTTCAAATGTCACCAGCCGCCACTGTTCACGGGTCACTTGCATCGTTCACACATGGCTGCATTCCGCACCTCCACACGTTCATCTGTTGTGTAGCTGCGGTGTCATGATATAGCTGTATTGTGTACAGGGGTAGCCCAGGATCACCATGGAGTAGTGTTGTCATGTCTGGTAGGTGGTCATGTTGATTTACATGTTGTGTTTGGTTTGATCACGTGTGCATTCCCACATTTGTGCATTGTGTGATGATGGCCTTGAGGTGTGTGGTGTGTTGATTTGGCACTTACCAACGAGCAGTCCAGTTCCATATGTGCCTTCCTGGAAGCGCTGGTTGATGATGGACTGTCGGAAGATGTAGGAATCGTGCACACTGCTGGGGTAGTTTGCGATGACATTGCTGAACATACCCCGGTGGTCCACTATTGCCTGCACATTGATGGAATGCGTGTGCTTTCTGTTGCTGTAGTGGTGTGCAGTATCCTCAGGGGCACAACAGGGACATGTGTGCAGTCTATTGCCCCCAACACTGCCGGGAATCCAGCTATGGTGTAGAAGCCTTGCATGGTCTCCTGCGCAGTGTGGGGGAAGCGAAGGTACTGGGGTATGAAGCTGATGATGGCATCCAGGACAGGTGTGATGAACTTTGATAGGACTGGCTGTGAGACCCCTCTGACTCTGGCAGTTGTTGGTTGAAAGGTACCAGAGGTCAACAGGTGCAGCACAGCCAGCAGCTTTGTCTGCGGAGGGATGTTGGTTCTCCGCTGTGTTGGGACGGTCAACCTGTGGGCGATGTGGGTCATGATGCGGATGATGGTTGACCTTTTGAGCCTGTTGTGGGCAATGAGTTCCTTGGGTGTTAGGTCTGTTAGAGTGGTGCGTTTCCTGTAGGTCTGTTGTCTTACTATGAGCTGCCTCTGTGGTGGTCCGGGTGAGGGGGCCGGTCCGGGTCCTGGGGGTGGTGGAGTTCCTGGGGGTGGTGGCAGTGGGTGTTGTGGCTCTGTTGGGGCTCTGAGTTGCATGATGAGTAGCTCCATGGCGTCATTTGTTCTTCGGGTGTGGCTGTGAGCGGGGCTCTGTTGCCTACAGCAGGTAGTTGTCCAGCTTTACACCTGCAGGAGGCAGGTGTTAAATACCTGCTGCTACCGTGGCTTATCGCATGGTTTTGACTCACATCGCGGTTCTGGCAGTTCGTTGTGAAAGTGGTGTTGTGTTTTTTTGTGTGTTTTTGCACGGGGATGCCTACTCTGCATCTCATTAGGGTTAGTTGGTGGTGTCCACCGTGGAGATACATTTTGGGGCAGTTATCATGGGAATACTGGCACTGTCTGCAGTTTGCAGCAGCTTGTGAATGGGGTGTTAAATCTATCTCCACTTTTGATGCGTTAAGGTGGAGATAAATTGGAGATAAGTCCTTGTGAATATCCCCCTATGTCTTCTTAGAACTTTCTGTTTACTTTTTTGACATGGGGATTGGTGTTTGCAAACCCTTCTCATTTTCCAGTCAGAGAAAGAAAGTAATGTGCATTATGTGACAATCTTGCTGTGACAATCTTGCTGGGGTACAGTAAGTGTGAATGAAATGTATGTACTTTTTTTGTAACATACAACGAAATGTAAATACCTGTGAATGAATTGTACACATTCAGCAGTTAGGAAGGCAAACATGAAGCACATTTTCTTAAATTTCAAAGTGTGATGGAAACGAAGATATTAAAAGGTTCAAAATAAATCAAAACAATATACTTGTTGACTCCCAAATCATAAAGAGTCACAGAAACCCGATTTCCACACATGATCGTTTGTGCAATATAGTAATAGTAGTACAACTGTATGGCTGGGAAAATATACTGGCCATCTCAATATAAATTGTGTTGTTTGTAAATGACAGTGTGCTACCACACAATGCGTTAGTTACTTAAAAAAATTGCACACCTCATTTCTATTAAAGTTAGGTGGGTCACAAAAGTTTGTCATTCTAAAAAGTGAGTTGTGGTTTTAAAAGGCTTGAGAAACACTACCTAAGAGACATATTCCTCTGTCTATGTGTACTACAGAACACATATGTGGAGGAACTAACAAGGAAAAAAGATGCTATTTTGCCTCTTTACTCATCTGTTGGGTATTTACAAACCCAGGCTTATGAATCATGGTAAATCTGAAATTGCATCAAAATACTTAGGTAGATACATAGGATAGCCCATGCTATGCACTGCATTGCATTACTTTGTATTTACTAAACCATGTAAAGACACCAAGATCAACTTTGCGTGGCCTAGTAAATGCCAAAATATTTAGGGATGCACCACAAAAATAATGTAACCCCAACGTAAAATCTAAACAAATTTAGGCCTAAATTCATTACTTTGTGGTCTGTATTTACAACAATTGAATGTGATGCACTTATAATACGTCTTAATAATATTTGTGTGTCACTTTTGTTTGAGCACCAAACAGCTTTACTCTCATTGACACATTTTCAAATCAATTTTGAGTTTGTTTAAATGTTTTTTCTTTTATTATGTTGAGTTATTAAAACTTTTGTTAATTACGTTTTTAATATATGATCTCTAAATGAGGAACCCTATCATTGATAAACAGAGTGGTAACAGGCAGGTAGACTTTTGAGGCTTGTTTGTCTGAAAACCAAGTGATTCTGGCACGGCGTTGCAGACATGATCTCTTGTGTGTTTGGAGAAAAGTTCCAGCACATTAGGGCACTTAAAATGTGGTTGTTTGAAATGTACCTTTGTAGTCTCCCAGCATGACCATGACAACCATGACAGATATCCTGCCTGCCTTATTACTAACCCTGGGCGTAGTTCGCGGAGTAGCACTACGCGAAGCTACGCAAAGTGCACTTCGCACTAGGCGAGCTACGCGTAGCACTTCGTGAACTGCGTAGTACCCTGTTCGCACTGTGCCAGATGTCGTTTTCAATGATTGCACAGTGCGGACAAGCAACCAGCACTGTGCAATCATTGAAAACGGCATCTTGCACAGTGCGAGCTGTAGTTTTTTGCCGCTCGAGTAGATTTTTACTCGAGCGGCAGCTTTCTCAACGCGGACTGGTAGTTTCTCATCGTGAGCGGTCGCGAGCATACGCGACCACTCGCAATGAGAAACCTGACCTCCTCGCGTTGAGAATCTCGCCGGGAGGTTTATTTTCCACGCTCGCGATCGCCAACTTGATGTTGCTGATCACGAACGAGGAAAAAGTCTCGTCGGGATGTAATTTTGCTTGCTCGCGGTCGCCAACTTGACATTGAGGACCGCGAGCAAGCAAAAAATGACCGCTGCACTACGCACACTACGCTACGCATGTTCGCACTGTGCTACGTGCAATTAGCATAGTGCGAAGTAGCGTAAACTTCGCAAACTACACGAGCGTAGCGTAGTGCTTTGCCCAGGCTTACTTATTACAAGTGCATAGGATATATTGCACTTGTAATAAAGTAGACAGGATGTGTTGGGGGGCGGATGACTAGCTTTTAACTGCAAGTTAGCTCTCTCAATGTAATCAGTAACATATACGGCTCCTTACCGCGAAGATCTGTGCCATTCTCCCCATTCCCACGCTTCTCGCACCACGCAGCTGCTCCGCCCGCCCCGGTCCATCACGGCCTGTGCCGATTGTGTGGAGGGCGCGGCCGAGCAGACTGACGTATTTCCGGGTGGGAGGAAGGGGAGGAGTTCGAAATTAACTCCTCTACTTAAACTGATGATTAGGCGACCGCGCATTGACACGCTGAATGAGAGTGTGTGCTAGCGCTTCTACTTTCGCTTTTAATCTGTGCACCACTGTTACTTTTGCTTGAGGGCAGAGACACTCGATTTTAGAGTTAGCGCTCACACGTAGCAGAGGTATTTTAAACTTTTAACCATTTTACCTGTTTTAATCAATTTACCTGTTTGCCGCTTTTACTGTGTTTACTGTGTGTTGGGGGCGGATGACTAGCTTTTAACTGCAAGTTAGCTCTCTCAATGTAATCAGTTACATATACGGCTCCTTACCGCGAAGATCTGTGCCATTCTCCCCATTCCCACGCTTCTCGCACCACGCAGCTGCTCCGCCCGCCCCGGTCCATCACGGCCTGTGCCGATTGTGTGGAGGGCGCGGCCGAGCAGACTGACGTATTTCCGGGTGGGAGGAAGGGGAGGAGTTCGAAATTAACTCCTCTACTTAAACTGATGATTAGGCGACCGCGCAGCGGATGCGCGCAGCCGGCGCGCCTTTGGCGCGCCGAAGGCGCGCCAAAGGCAAGCCCGTCTGCGCCCGTCCGCGCCAGACCGGGTCCAGGGGCCGGCCATGCTGCCCATGTCATCACTTATACCCCGGACGCTCTTAGAGCACTACAGCGACCCTCTCTTACCCTAAGTCCTACTATTGTTAGGCGTCTGAACACTGTGGGCATCAATTGCCTAGCTCTTTCCAACTGCGCTGAGGCAAAGCCCCCTGCTCACGCCAACCATAGCGTGACCTCCCTCAGGGTATTATATTTGAATACTCGGTCCCTGGTGAGCCATCAGTCTGACATCTTCATACTGCTCACCAATGAAAAGCCGGACATTCTCCTTCTGACGGAAACCTGGCTCACTGCCGAGTCACTTCCTGATATCCTTGCGGCTCTCCCCCCAGATTATTATATTCTTCACGCGGACCGACTGGGAGACCGCTCGGGTGGTGGAGTAGCCGCCATCATATCTAAACGCCTCAACGCTCTCTCCTCCTCCTCCCTCCCCATACCGGAGGTGGATAATCTGCTACTCAGCATGGGAACTGACTCAGGTGCCCTCACATTGCTCCTCCTTTACCGGCCACCACACCCCATGAGCACCTTTGCCACTATGCTGAGCAAACATCTAACCTCCATCTTGACACATCATGCTAGCTTCGCACTTGTTGGCGACCTCAATTACTGGTACAACGACCCTAATGCCGGCTCTCACGCCTCTGAACTGTTTGAAATGCTTCATAGTCTGAACCTGACGCAACAGATCCTTTGCCCTACCCATCTTAAGGGCCACATCCTGGACCAGATTTGGTCACACAACCTAGTGCTGTCTCAGCCTATTGTTTCTCCCGTTGTCTGGTCAGACCACTCCTTAGTCGACACGATTATTACCCTCCCTGGCAGTCTCCCGGCCCCTCGTATGGCTGGCGGGCTCTCTCGAAAATGGAGCACACTGGACTCCCAGGCCTTTCTCACGACCCTAGCAGACACCAGCCCAGCCCGGGATCTTACAGCCTGCCCTGATATCGACACATTAGACAACAACATCACTAATTGGCTGAAGTCGGCCAGCGATCTATTCGCCCCGCTGACGCGATTCCCCCCCACTAAGCATGCCTCCTCTCATAGATGTTATACGCACGACCTTAAATTACATAAACTAAAAGTACGCCAACAGGAACGTATCTGGAGGCAAACTTACTCCGACGCAGCTAGATTACTCTACCTTAGTGCTCGTAGAGAATACAAAGCAGCCATTACTTTAGCCAAATCAGTCCACTTCTCGGACAGGCTCTCCTCTGCAGCTAACAAATCCAAGGAAGTGTTTAAAATTATGAATGAGCTTACCACCGATGACAGAACCCTTCCTGCTCAGACCCCTTCTCAAGAAACTTGTGATGCCCTCAACCTTTTCTTTATCGAAAAGATTAAAAAAATCAAAGACTCAATCCACTCTCCTCCCCAGCCATCCCTCCAGGTTTCCATGCCTGATAACCACTCGGTCATCACGACGCTTCCTGCTCTTAACGCTGACTCATTGGCTCGACTCGCTACTAGAGTCAAATCTGGCTCTCCTAGTGATTGTTGTCCACCCTCAGTCATGCGAGACATCTGTCTTAAATTACCAGATCACATCCTCCCTTTGTTGAACAGCTCCCTCAACAGCGGCTCTGTCCCTGCATCTTTTAAGGAGGCAATCTTGGTGCCCCTTTTAAAAAAACCTGGAGCAGATCCGGGAGAACTCTCTAATTATCGTCCCATTTCCCTCCTCCCCTACCTCTCAAAGTTATTGGAGGCCCACGTTACTCAACTTCTGTCACACTTTATTGAGTCCTCTGGCTTCCTTGAGCCCAATCAAGCTGGATTCAGACCCGCCCATTCGACCGAGGCGGTCATTCTCGCAGTCTTGAATACTCTAAGAAGTAATGCGGACGCTAGTTCTCCTCAAGCCTTGGTGCTCCTGGACTTGTCCGCCGCGTTTGACACGGTGGACCATAACATCCTCCTCCGCCGTGTTGCACAGGTGGGCATCCAGGGCACCGCCCTTAATTGGATCATGTCTTTTTTAACCGGCAGAACTCAGGCCGTACGCCTAGGCCCTTACACAGCCGGGAGAACTGCAACTACTTGTGGAGTCCCCCAAGGCTCCTCCATTTCGCCGTTGCTGTTCAACCTTTACCTTCGCCCACTCATTCAGTCACTCAGGAACTGGGATATCACGGTGTACAACTACGCCGACGACCTGCAAATCATCTTCCCACTGAACTCCCCTAATGCTGTTACTACCTTCCAGTCTGTCATGATCCACATTTTGGAATGGATGAATATTAATCAATTAAAGCTGAACCCGGGGAAGACTGAACTACTTCTCCCTGGTTCCAGTCCTGGTCACTGGGGCCCTCAGTTCTGGCCCACTGAATTGGGCCCTCTTCCGGTCCCGCTGAAAACAGTGAAAAGTCTCGGCGTGATAATCGATGCTGAACTTTCTCTAAAAGCCCAAGTGGGGGCTGTCATTTCCTCCTCTATGCACCAGCTCAGGAAGATCCGTAAGATCAGCCACCTACTTTCATCCCCTGCATTAATCCAGGTCATCATCTCCCTGGTCCTGTCCCGCCTGGATTTTTCCAACTCCATCTATCATGGTCTTCCTCAGTGTCTCTTGCATCGCCTTCAGGTTGTCCAGAACCAGGCGGCCCGTCTTATCTATAAAACCCCCAGGTGGCAGTCGGCTAAACCACTACTACAGCGACTCCACTGGCTGCCAATCGGCCAAAGGGCAGCCTTCAAGATGGCGTGCATCATCTACAAAGCACTTCACTGCACTAGCCCTGCCTTCTTGCAATCCTCAGTCACGGCATACCAGCCATCACGTAATCTACGTTCTGCCCACCTCCACTTACTGACTGTTCCCAGAGTCAAAACTAAAAAGTTCGGTGCCCGCTCCTTCGCCCTTCTGGCCCCTTCCCTCTGGAATTCATTATCTCTCCCCATCAAATCTAGTCCCTCCCTCCTCGACTTCAGAAAACTGTTAAAGACTTCCCTCTTCCCCCCTCCTTGCTAACCTGCCTATTGCTGTCTGTCACTCTGCCGCTGCTCTCACTCTTCTGTCATTAGCGCCAGGAAACCATCGGTGTCAGTGCGCTTTACAAGCTTCATTTAACATAACATAACAGGATATCTTCCAGGTTTTTGAGGGAGTAACCCATCCTCTAAAATCTAAGTAAGACCCTTAGTTTTTCCAGGAGTGGATGTCCTACTGAGGAATAACAACAGCCACAATGAGATGATTGAAATATCAAAACAGTACTGCTGTCTAATCCTCAACAAGCCTGCTGGTATTGGTTTTATTCTCCAGTAAAACCAAGACATGCCCATTTTGAAAATGACTGCATCTTTTTGTCAAGTTTATTTCTGTTCAACATAATGTATAGAGTTTATGGCAAAACAATAAAGAGGTTCAACTGCCAGTAGAGAAAAAGAAGATGTGAGAGAAAGAAACCTTGTTTAGACTGAAAGAGTTGGAGGTGATCCCATTAACAATAATCTTTGCAGAAGTTTGAAATTCAAGAGGTTTAACCATATTGATAAAAGTGTTAAAATATTTAACTTTTGAAATAGTAGGAAAGTGAAGTCCCACAATATCAACAAGGTGTGTGCATTTCACAAAAGATTTGAATAAAAAAAAATATTTTAGAGGTTTACATTTAGTAGAGGAGAGTCTGTTTGAAAGAGGAACTCATCAATAGAATAAAAACCCTGTACATTTAGAGGAACATTACCAAGCCAAGCAATTTCAGAAATAATCTCCCTTTATGAAATGTGATAATTTGATGTAGGCCCATATAAGCTATCTATGTGTAGAGTACATTTATCAAATTTAATCTTAACATAAATACATCTACCATTAGCATCATATTGTTTATCTAATAGCTGAGATTGAGTTATTTTAGAAGAGGATAGTGAAACAATTGTTTCTACCAAAAGTTAGAGAAGAAGGAAAATTGACAAACCAGTCATTTATCACAGTAAATGGAATGTTGCTATTTATGTGAGTTTCTTAAAGCAGGCAAATATTGGCATTGAGTCTGGCTAAATTGTTGCTTATTATTTTTTACTTTTGACCAGATGTTTAAGCCCTTTCACATGTAAAGAAACTATTGTAATCAGATATGGAATGCAAGTATCAGAAGGAGTAGACAGTAAGTCATGGCTAGTTTATTTAGATCATTGTCTTTCAAACATAACAAATAATATACAGATTGCAAAATTCAAAATATATTAAACATACGTTAATACCCTTTTTAAACAACTCCCTAAAACCCTTCCCATTGCACAAGTTGTTGCCAAAGAATGCATGTCAAATAGCAGTTTATCAGCTTATTTCGCATTTCCAATTTGATTTTTAAGAAAAGTAGTTCTTAACAAAATTGCTCTCCAATTCGTTGAAATTAGCAATCAAATAAAAAGTGGTATACTGCATTGAAAATCTAATCCATATTTACAATGGCCATTATTTTCCCCAATTTTTGCTACTAATTTTGGAACCATAAATAACAGCTTGCATCCTATTCTAAAATTAAATAGTACCTGACCCATTTTTGCATTTGGTAAAAAACACAAGGCAACTAAAGTTTGATTGACTTTGCCATAAGACTAATAAAGAATAACATTGGCTATATAGTATCTAAATAGCATAAATCGCTTCTTGCTTTTGGATTGTTTTTGCCTTATTTCCTTTTTTTTGTTAGATTCTGTGGTTGATAACAATATTTCTAGGTTGTTTTCCCTATTTTGTAAACTCTCCCATATTCTCTGTTCCCATACTCTTTCACTGTTTACACTTTTGCCTTGGCATAAAGTAACAATTTTACTCAGTTGACCCGTTTTAAACGACTCCCAAAAATGATAAGTGCATGAGTCTGTTAGCTGTCTCCTCGATTTTAAATTCACTTCCTACCTTATTGTCTGTTTCATAGTATTTTGTGACAGGCACAAAATGGGGCTTACTTATGATCCCCTGTGTCACTTTTGTGTCACCGTTGTGTCCCTACACCAGCAGAAGGAGATGCTTTTGATACCAGTTCTGCTGGTGAAGGGCCTGGAGAGGACCTTCCTGTGGCTCCTCCTGCAGTTGAGGGGGGATGACCTGACCCTCAAGTTGGTACTGGCTCCAAGTCCAGGGAGCAGTGTGTCTTCCAATTGCCTTAGCCTGAAGGGGTTGGAGGACAGGATGGAGGAGAGGAAGCTCAAGCTAGGGCTGGCCAGATTAAAGCTAGAAAAGGAGGCAAAGAAACTGGCCATAGAGGAGAGGAAATTGATGATGGTTCATGAACTGAGACGTAACGAGCCAGACCTAAAGGCTATGCAGTCCAACAGTGATGGTGACAGCATTTCAAGGTTGTATGACCTGACCCCTCATGCATTTAACCCCACATGCATTTACAATTCGGTCAGTACCCAAACTGCAATGTTACCACGCACTACCTTAATATACAAGTTGTTACAACAACCTGCTTTTGGAGTTCTGGACTTTGGAATAGTATAAATTACAATTAAAAAGATTTATTTTTTTAAAAGGGAATGGGTGGTTGGGTGAAGGACAGTGAAGTAAAGGATTATCAGTGCGTGATACTTGCCAGTGGAGGCCTAGGCCTACTAGCACCAGATACCTTTGCAGCAGGAAAGGCGCCTAAGTCACCTGCAGTGCCAGGCTGGAGCATATAACTCCTGATACATTCCTGTGGTGTGGTATGCGCCTGGGCTTATGTCTGGGCGAAGACCTGGCCAAGAGCCTGTCCAAGCCTGGAAGAGGCAGGACTGGGCCACCCCACCAGCCCTTTTGTGAAAGGTACTATTTTCTTTCTTTTCACTAATGGTTTTTCAGTTTACTGGATGCAACCTCAGTGTATACCCAGACTAATTGGCATTGGACCCAGAAGGCTTGCAGTACTTGTTGCCCCCACTCATAGGGGGTGGTACACTTTTTCTGCTTGTATTTAAACCAAATAATATTTTCCCACCTGAGGACACATCTACCAGCCTTCATGCTCTTCTGCTGGGAGATCTTTATAACCCAGTTGGAGCTTCTATTAGCCTGAAGGATCAACTGTGAATTGTGGTTCAAGGGTCTTTAAAGTGTCATTAACGTGTGTAATTGTGTAACCAGATGTTTCTTGACCCTGCTACCTTATAATTCCCTGCAGTAGCTTCTTGAGCCAGGGGCAGCTATAAAACCTTTGGTTGAGTTAAAATTAACTGTGCTACATAGCTATTTCCCCATCTATTTATGTCGCGTGAGTGGGAATATATCTTTGGTTTTTGTGTAACTATAGGGGTGGCTTCCTAAGATAGGAAAAGATGGAGAAACAAAAAACTGTGAGCAATGCAAGGGAGACTAGCAAGGCCAATAGCAAGCCAAATGTGCCGCAGAAAATTGTACACTTGATGAAATTGAGGTCCTAATTGAAGCAGCGCGAAGTTCAAAGGCAGCAAATCGTCAGTGACCAAAACTAAGCATGAGGACATAAAGTCCTATTTAACCAAATCCTCTAGTAATATTAGTAAGACTGGCAGGACCTTCCCCCCTCGAAAGTAGTACTGGGCCTCCAGCAACTGCTCCGTCTGTTATGATAGTATAGTGATTTCCCTTCTGGGCCCGTTTTGGTAGTTCCTTACGTTCACTGACAAAATATCGATATAAAAAATATAGAAGTAAAATATATCAATGAAAAATATAGAATGCGAAAATATCGACTCCCTATCCTTAAACAGCGAAGTACAAAACTATAGAGAAAAAATATTGATGTAAAAAATATAGTTGTACAAAATATCGAATTTTATATCTATATCTATCTATCTATGTATCTATGTATCTATCTATCTATCTATCTATCTATCTATCTATCTATCTATCTATCTATCTATCTATCTATCTATCTATCTATCTATCTATATATATACATATATATATATATATATATATATATATATATATATATATATATATATATATATATATATATATATATATATATATATATATATATATTACCTACTGGCAGTCGCCAGTAGATAGTTATAGTTAGGACCTATTTTCCATAGGAAATCCGCAACATTCTATTTGGAATAACGTTGGCGCCGATTGACGAATCTTCACGACATTTTCCAAACTTTTGGCCAGCTCCGGTTCGCTCCTATACTGAAATTTTCACGGTGATTCGTCAAGCAGGGGCCGAGAAAAAAGGAGGGTCCCACAACGTATTTTCCCCATGCATTTTCCCGTAGGACCTGTTGACGCAGTCACAGCCCGAACTGCTGAACGGAATTACACAAAATTTGGCAAAGAGGTAGTCCTCAGTTCAGACTCGTGCCTTTTGCTTAAATGGTGTAAATCCGTTCAGTAGTTCCTGAGAAAATTGAAGTTAAAAGATAGATATATCTGCGCGGAGCCTAACCACACATCTCATCGTGAGATCTGATTGGCTGTCAGTACTTCTTCCAAGAAGTGTTGGCAGCCATCTTGGGACCAATATACAGGATAGCACCTCATTAAAAAGCATTGCAGTTAATAGAAGGTTTTAAGACTTTAGTTAAATTATAAATAATTTGTTGATGGTACCATACACATTCTAGGAATTGCGGTGTGTTCTAAGGTGATTTTACCATGTGAAAAAGCCTTCTGCTGTGATATCATGAATCATGTTTGAGAGAAAACTATTTTCTCATGCTTTTTCCACAGAGGTTTGGAAGGTGATCTATAAGCTAAACTGAGAGCATAATTTCTGTAAATTCACATTATCTTTCCCAGTCAAGTGAGAATGAAGTCTGACATTCTCAGTAAAACATGTACATCCAACAAGGGCAGAGACTGTCAGTTGATTCCTTTGTATTCTACTGCAGCTTCCCAGAGTGTTCTAAAGAACAACTAGAGCGCTAACAGTCCTACTTATGACAAACGTATTGCACACCTGAAGCCATCATGATTGGAATAAAGTGGTAACTCTTAAAACATTTAATTTAAAAAGGAACAAAATGAGGGGGTTCACTTTGCCATAGAAAGTATGATTAGTGCTGCAGAAAGAAAAATTAGGGCACATTTTGAGTGACTTCTCAAATCCTCTTCTATTTCATTAAAAAATTCTGACATGCAGACTGAAATATACACTTTCAATACCAGCAGCCGACTTCCCTGGTGAGCAGTAGCTTTACTACAGTGATCTAATGAGCAACTAGAGGCTAACATTCTGAATTTATGGCACATGTGTGACACATCTGAATGCCTTCTTGATGGAAAGAAAATAAAAAACTGAAAGTATTTCCTACTGAGGAGACTGTAGTAATTGAGGAAATTAGGAAACTTCATAACAAATAAGTCTCCCAAAATGGCCACCAGAGACAAAAGAGCCCAAATTTAGCATTTTCCCATAGGACCTGTTGACGCAGTCACAGCCCGAACTGCAGAACGGAATTACACCAAATTTGGCAAAGAGGTAGTCCTCAGTTCAGACTCGTGCCTTTTGCTTAAATGGTGTAAATCCGTTCAGTAGTTCCTGAGAAAATTGAAGGTAAAAAGATAGATATATCTGGGCGGAGCCTAACCACACATCTCATCGTGAGATCTGATTGGCTGTCAGTACTTCATCCAAGAAGTGTTGGCAGCCATCATGGGACCAATATACATGATAGCACCTCATTAAAAAGCATTGCAGTTAATAGAAGGTTTTAAGACTTTAGTTAAATTATAAATAATTTGTTGATGGTACCATACACATTCTAGGAATTGCGGTGTGTTCTAAGGTGATTTTACCATGTGAAAAAGCCTTCTGCTGTGATATCATGAATCATGTTTGAGAGAAAACTATTTTCTCATGCTTTTCCCACAGAGGTTTGGAAGGTGATCTATAAGCTAAACTGAGAGCATAATTACTGTAAATTCACATTATCTTTCCCAGTCATGTGAGAATGAAGTCTGACATTCTCAGTAAAACATGTACATCCAACAAGGGCAGAGACTGTCAGTTGATTCCTTTGTATTCTACTGCAGCTTCCCAGAGTGTTCTAAAGAACAACTAGAGCGCTAACAGTCCTACTTATGACAAACGTATTGCACACCTGAATCCATCATGATTGGAATAAAGTGGTAACTCTTAAAACATTTAATTTAAAAAGGAAAAAAATGAGGGGGTTCACTTTGCCATAGAAAGTATGATTAGTGCTGCAGAAAGAAAAATTAGGGCACATTTTGAGTGACTTCTCAAATCCTCTTCTATTTCATTAAAAAATTCTGACATGCAGACTGAAATATACACTTTCAATACCAGCAGCAGACTTCCCTGGTGAGCAGTAGCTTTACTACAGTGATCTAATGAGCAACTAGAGTGCTAACATTCTGAATTTATGGCACATGTGTGACACATCTGAATGCCTTCTTGATGGAATCAAAGTAAAAAACTGAAAGTATTTCCTACTGAGGAGACTGTAGTAATTGAGGAAATTAGGAAACTTCATAACAAATAAGTCTCCCAAAATGGCCACCAGAGACAAAAGAGCCCAAATGTAGCATTTTCCCATAGGACCTGTTGACGCAGTCACAGCCCGAACTGCTGAACGGAATTACACCAAATTTGGCAAAGAGGTAGTCCTCAGTTCAGACTCATGCCTTTTGCTTAAATGGTGTAAATCCGTTCAGTAGTTCCTGAGAAAATTGAAGGTAAAAAGATAGATATATCTGGGCGGAGCCTAACCACACATCTCATCGTGAGATCTGATTGGCAGTCAGTACTTCATCCAAGAAGTGTTGGCAGCCATCATGGGACCAATATACATGATAGCACCTCATTAAAAAGCATTGCAGTTAATAGAAGGTTTTAAGACTTTAGTTAAATTATAAATAATTTGTTGATGGTACCATACACATTCTAGGAATTGCGGTGTGTTCTAAGGTGATTTTACCATGTGAAAAAGCCTTCTGCTGTGATATCATGAATCATGTTTGAGAGAAAACTATTTTCTCATGCTTTTCCCACAGAGGTTTGGAAGGTGATCTATAAGCTAAACTGAGAGCATAATTACTGTAAATTCACATTATCTTTCCCAGTCATGTGAGAATGAAGTCTGACATTCTCAGTAAAACATGTACATCCAACAAGGGCAGAGACTGTCAGTTGATTCCTTTGTATTCTACTGCAGCTTCCCAGAGTGTTCTAAAGAACAACTAGAGCGCTAACAGTCCTACTTATGACAAACGTATTGCACACCTGAATCCATCATGATTGGAATAAAGTGGTAACTCTTAAAACATTTAATTTAAAAAGGAAAAAAATGAGGGGGTTCACTTTGCCATAGAAAGTATGATTAGTGCTGCAGAAAGAAAAATTAGGGCACATTTTGAGTGACTTCTCAAATCCTCTTCTATTTCATTAAAAAATTCTGACATGCAGACTGAAATATACACTTTCAATACCAGCAGCAGACTTCCCTGGTGAGCAGTAGCTTTACTACAGTGATCTAATGAGCAACTAGAGTGCTAACATTCTGAATTTATGGCACATGTGTGACACATCTGAATGCCTTCTTGATGGAATCAAAGTAAAAAACTGAAAGTATTTCCTACTGAGGAGACTGTAGTAATTGAGGAAATTAGGAAACTTCATAACAAATAAGTCTCCCAAAATGGCCACCAGAGACAAAAGAGCCCAAATGTAGCATTTTCCCATAGGACCTGTTGACGCAGTCACAGCCCGAACTGCTGAACGGAATTACACCAAATTTGGCAAAGAGGTAGTCCTCAGTTCAGACTCATGCCTTTTGCTTAAATGGTGTAAATCCGTTCAGTAGTTCCTGAGAAAATTGAAGGTAAAAAGATAGATATATCTGGGCGGAGCCTAACCACACATCTCATCGTGAGATCTGATTGGCTGTCAGTACTTCATCCAAGAAGTGTTGGCAGCCATCATGGGACCAATATACATGATAGCACCTCATTAAAAAGCATTGCAGTTAATAGAAGGTTTTAAGACTTTAGTTAAATTATAAATAATTTGTTGATGGTACCATACACATTCTAGGAATTGCGGTGTGTTCTAAGGTGATTTTACCATGTGAAAAAGCCTTCTGCTGTGATATCATGAATCATGTTTGAGAGAAAACTATTTTCTCATGCTTTTCCCACAGAGGTTTGGAAGGTGATCTATAAGTTAAAATGAGAGCATAATTACTGTAAATTCACATTATCTTTCCCAGTCATGTGAGAATGAAGTCTGACATTCTCAGTAAAACATGTACATCCAACAAGGGCAGAGACTATCAGTTGATTCCTTTGTATTCTACTGCAGCTTCCCAGAGGGTTCTAAAGAACAACTAGAGCGCTAACAGTCCTACTTATGACAAACGTATTGCACACCTGAATCCATCATGATTGGAATAAAGTGGTAACTCTTAAAACATTTAATTTAAAAAGGAACAAAATGAGGGGGTTCACTTTGCCATAGAAAGTATGATTAGTGCTGCAGAAAGAAAAATTAGGGCACATTTTGAGTGACTTCTCAAATCCTATTCTATTTCATTAAAAAATTCTGACATGCAGACTGAAATATACACTTTCAATACCAGCAGCAGACTTCCCTGGTGAGCAGTAGCTTTACTACAGTGATCTAATGAGCAACTAGAGTGCTAACATTCTGAATTTATGGCACATGTGTGACACATCTGAATGCCTTCTTGATGGAATCAAAGTAAAAAACTGAAAGTATTTCCTACTGAGGAGACTGTAGTAATTGAGGAAATTAGGAAACTTCATAACAAATAAGTCTCCCAAAATGGCCACCAGAGACAAAAGAGCCCAAATGTAGCACAAATATCACACAGATGTAGCCCAAGTATAGCCCAATGACTGAATGTCCCAGAGTGTTTTAACGAACAACTAGAGCGCTAACCGTCTTACTTATGACAAAAGTATGGCACACCTGAAGCCATCTTGATTGGAATAAAGTGGTAACACTTAAAACATTTAATTTACAAAGGAACAAAATGAGGAGGTTCATTTTGCCATATAAATTATGATTAGTGCAGCAGAAAGAAAAATTAGGGCACATTTTGACTTCTCAAATCCTCTTCTATTTCATAAAAACATTCTGACATGCAGACTGAAACATGCACTTTGAATACCAGCAGCAGACTTCCCTGGGAGCAGTAGTTTTACTACAGTGATCTAATGAGCAACTAGAGTGCTAACATTCAGAATTTATGGCAAATGTGTGACACATCTGAATGCCTTCTTGATGGAACCAAAGTAAAAAACTGAAAGTATTTCCTACTGGGGAGACTGCAGTAAATGAGGAAATTAGGAAACTTCATAACAAATAAATCTCCCAAGATGGCCACCAGAGACAAAAGAGCCCAAATGTAGCCCAAATATCACCCAGATGTAGCCCGAGTATAGCCCAATGACAGAATGTCCCAGAGTGTTCTTAAGAACAACTAGAGCGCTTACTGTCTTACTTATGACAAAAGTATGGCACACCTGAAGCCATCTTGATTGGAATAAACTGGTAACACTTAAAACATTTAATTTAAAAAGGAACACAACGAGGGGGTTCATTTTGCCATAGAAATTATGATTAGTGCTGAAGAAAGAAAAATTAGGGCACATTTTGAGTTACTTCTCAAATCATCTTCTGTTTCATTACAAAATTCTGACATGCAGACTGAAACATGCACTTTTAATACCAGCAGCAGACTTCTGTGGTGAGCAGTAGCTTTACTACAGTGATCTAATGAGCAACTAGAGTGCTAACATTCAGAATTTATGGCAAATGTGTGACATATCTGAATACCTTCTTGATGGAATCAAAGTAAAAAACTGAAAGCATTTCCTACTGAGGAGACTGCAGTAAATGAGGAAATTAGGAAACTTCACAACAAATAAATCTGCCAAGATGGCCACCAGAGACAAAAGAGCACAAATGTAGCCCAAATATCACCCAGATGTAGCCCAAGTATAGCCCAAAGACAGAAGTGTGCAAAACACTTATTTTTTGTGTTTTTGCAGTTTTATATAGTGAAGACTTGTGAGGTATTGGAGTGCTTTACATGAGCATTGATTACATCACACAAGAAGAAATTCATTTTGGTTGTAGACATGGGGAGATTAAGTGATTTGACCAGAATCACAGAATGTCGAGCTGAAGCAGAAACTCCAACCTGGTTCCCTAGTTGCAAAGCCTGCAGCTCTGGAAGTAACACCACATACTCTCCCCTAAGTGCAACATTTAATCAAGTGGTCAACTGGATAAAAAAACATAAAGATAACAAATAATTTAGAAGTGCTTTGTCGCTATTTGAAAACTCAGAAAATATGTCCTCATTTTAGTTTTTTAGAGCACTAACCATAATTTTGATGCTAATAAGACCCTCTCATATATGTAATTTCTAAAGGAAATGCTCTAGGTATTACAGTTCTGATTACATCACGATGACGTCAGGCGTTCCACACTTTTGTATTAAATATAGAATGTTAGCAATCTAGTTGTTCATTGGGATACTGTTGAGCGGCAGAGGCCAAGGGCACGGACTCTGAAAATTGAAGGCAGGTAGGAGGGTGCAGAGGCAACAATTTGACCCCACTGGGCAGGCAGGAAGGGCCGTGGCAGCACAACAAACTATGGAGGGCATTGGAAGGGGGGGCAAGGGCAACAAACCAACAATACAGGACTGGCAAGAGAGGCTGTGGCAATATAATAGACCATTGTGGGCAGAAGGAAGAGGCAGTGGTAGTACAACCATACATTTCAACAGACCTGATTCAGCCAGGAAACGTCCAATGTTTTTAAGTTCAAATGGGCTTTATTTGATCTGTCTCCTGTTTACAATCTCCTCTTTTTCAATGTAACTTAAAGGGGAAACTTAATACCCTAGTTGTTTTTTCAAAATCTCCCTCTTACCAAGTTCAAAATGTTTGCAAGTATGGTACATTGGATCATGGAAGGCAGGAGGAATTGGGGTAGGGACATGGACTTGGATAACAGAAGACAGGAGGGACATGGAGAGGTGCACCTAACTGACCTAGCAGGGCAGGCATCAGGGTTTGCAGCAGCACAATACACCACACAGGGCATGCGGGACGGGAGTGCAGCACAACAATCCATAAAAAGCAATAGGGAGGGGACACGACATGCACATGGACAACAGAGAACAGAGAGGGAAGAGGCAATGGTAGCTAGCTGACCATAATGGACAGACAGGAGAGAAAGCTGCAGCATAACAGACCATAAAGGGCAGGAGGGATGGGTCAGGGGCATTACAATGGAACAGACAAGCCAGGAGGGAGGGAATAGGGGTCTGCACATGGAAACAGAGGGCTGGGGGCAAGGGGTAGGGCAGGAGCAGCAAGATGACCATGGAGGTCAGGCCGGATGGGCACTAGAAGCAAGACACACCATGGAGAGCAACAGTAAGACTATGATGGCATACACACAGACCATGGAGGGAAGGTGGGAGGGGGTCAGGGGCAGCTATCTGACCACACAGGGAAGGTGAGAGGGGCTGTGGTAGCACAGAAGACCATGCATGGCAAGCGGGAGGGTTAGTGACAGCACACTGGCTATGATGGGCAAGAAGTAGGGTGCAGAGGCATGCACAAAGGACCGTGGAGGATTGAAGAGAGGGTCAGGACCTGGGCACAGACAAGAGAGTTCAGGGAAAGGGGCCTCACAACAGACCGTGCAGGGCAGGCAGGAGGAGCAGTTGCAGCACAACAGACCAGAGAGGGCAGAAGGGTGTGGCAGTAAAATGGACCATGGAGGACAGGAGGAAGGGGGTAGGGGCAAGGCATGTGGACAGGCAGGGTGGATGTGGCAGGGACAGGTTACAGTCATCTGACAATGCTAGGTAGGTGGGAGTGGCAGGTCCATGGAACATGGTGGGCAAAAAGGATGGAGCAGGGGCATGCACAAAGACATCGGAGGGCAGGGGGAAGGAGAATAGGGGCAGCAAGCTAAGCACAGAGGCTAAGCAGGTCAATGATGGGGCATAGAATTGGGCAATGGAGGGCAAGAGGAGTGGACTGGTACATCATGCTAAATGGAGGGCAGTGGCAGCACATCAGACCATGCATGGCAGGAGGCAGGAGGCTAGTCCATGGATTCAGACAGACAATAGGGAGGAGGTGGATGGTGCAGCAAGCTAACTGTTCAGATAAGGTGGGTATTAGGAACTTTATTGTTTTTAAAATGTGTGTCTGTGCGAACTACTTAAAATATGAACAAGTATGCAGCATAATCTCACTTTTATTCAGGAACAAGAGGACGTTTGTGACTGTGACTCCTGGCTCACTTAGCAGAAACACCCCCTGACCCTCCACCCACCATCGCAAAATGTAATGCTCGTGAAATGGATAGGTGGACGCAGTGTTATATAGAACATAGTCCTGAAAGAACGATTGAAAATGAAAACTAGTTATATTGTATATGGTATAAACTATGCACCAAAAAGTGTGATATAAGATGAACCTGGGCGTGAAATATAATATGCAATACATTGTGCGCAATGACAGATTCTTTGGAGACCGCGAGATAGCACAGGCACTAGCGCGTGCTATGCTATATGCGCCTTGGAGTGTAATATGCACAGGGCAGTGTTGTGTAACCTAACTAGTCTCTAAAGTTGTAATATAAAATATGTGCTGGGGAGTGTAACGGTGCATATGCACTGTGACAAAGATATGGATCCCAGATTGTAATATGTATGGCATAGCGCTGTGTGTTATAACATAGGCATCGAGGAAGGCACGTTAGATGGGGCAATATAACCCGTGCCAAGGCAAGTGTGGCATGACATATTCACGGGGTGGTGTTACAGTGCACATGGGCTAGAGAGTGTCATAGCATACGCACTAGCTGGTGGAATACAACACAGAGGTGTGTGGCATCCGGCGGGCACTGGTGGGTGTAACACAGCATTGGGCTCAGCCAGGAGCACGCTGTGACTCTCAAGTGAGGTTCGTCTCCTTTCCAGAGCGTAAAATAAAAAGTATTACACATCCTGCTGTGAATGTGTGTTTTATTAACCGTAAGAGGGGTTGCTTGCATAGTTTGGTCGAATTTTTGTCGAATCCCCTTTGAATGGCTTGGTGTGTGTGTGTATTAAATGTGCCCATCAATACCTACCCATGTTTGTATAAATAAACAACAAGGGTGTGTTGAAGACAGCATGTGTGCAGGACTGTATGGGTGGATGAGTGTTTGCATCGGTGTGTTAGTGAGTGAATGACTGTCTCAATAGTGTCTTTATGAGTAACTACATATGTTTTAAACTAGTATATGTGACTATTGGTGTATATAAGTGAGTATATGTGAGAGTGAGAGATTGGAAGAGTTCCTGTATGAATAAGTATGTGTTTCTATAAGTGATTGTTTAAAAGACTAAGTATGTGTAAGTTTCTGTAGAAGTAAGTATGGTGGTGTGTGTGTATAACTGTATATGCAAGTAAATGGATGTTTGCTTCTTTATTAGCATGAGTGACTGAGTGTGTGAGTAACTCTATGGATGAGTGACGTTGTGTAACAGGATGTATAGGTGTATGAGTACATATGATGAGTGAGTACATGCATGAGGGACTGTATATGACTGGTGGTGAATGAGTGGATGTTTATGTGGATCTTATAATTACTGAAGAGGTTGTTGTAACTGGTATTGGTATGTCCATTGTTTTGAAAATGTTAGTTTCTACTTTTGAATGTGTGTATCAAAAATTATATTAGGGGGAGAGGAGGTCTGCCACACTATCACAAGGATGATGTCATCAGTGATATCTTTTGAGATGTCATCAGTGATGTCATGAGTGATGTCACTGACCATGTCATGAGTGATGTAATATGTGACGTCATCAGCAGTGCAGTGCGGGCGCGCGAGTTATAGTTAGCTGAACTAACTATAACGGGGGAATTTCAATGGTTTTGTACGAGTGAAAAGTCCAGCTAACTATAACGCCCCTGAAACCTATGGTTTCTTCAGTGAATTTCTAAGGTTTTTTAAATGCTAATTCCTAACTATAACATGCCTGAAACCTATGTTTTTTTCAGTGAATATATATATATATATATATATATATATATATATATATATATATATATATATATATATATATATATATATATATTCACTGAAAAAACCATAGGTTTCACACAAGTTATAGTTAGCTGTACATTTCACTCGTAAAAAAACAATGAAATTCCACGTTATAGTTAGTGCAGGCAACTATAACTCACGCGACCGCAATCCTCTGCTAATGACATATGTGTCTTTATGAAAAAAAAATATTTGTAATATATGTATAGCTAAAATTTAATGGAAGAAGACATGGGCAAATAAGTGTCTAAATACAGTATTAGCATCAGCAGAGGATTGCGGTCGCGTGAGTTATAGTTGCCTGCACTAACTATAACGTGGAATTTCATTGGTTTTTTACGAGTGAAATGTACAGCTAACTATAACTTGTGTGAAACCTATGGTTTTTTCAGTGAATTTGCAAGGTTTTTTAAATGCTAATTCCTAACTATAACGTGTGTGAAACCTATGGTTTTTTCAGTGAATTTGTATGGTTTTTTAAATGCTAAGTTACTTTACGCCGTTCGTGCCGTGCACGCCCACTTCACGCAATTCGTTCCGTGCGCGCACCGCGCGCCCACTTAACGCAGTTAGTGCCGTGCACGCACGGTGGGCACGCGGTGCGCTACGCGCACCGCGTGCCCACGTTACGCTGGATGGGCCATGTACGCACGATGCCCTTCGCGCACCGTCCGCACACGGAGGACATATTATGCGCTTCGTTGTGAAAGGTTATCTATTAACTGTTCACTTGAGTAATATGCCATGCACAAAAGGTGCACTGCGGGCACCTTTTGCACACGGGGGGGGGGGAATATGGATTTTTTATTTTTTTATTTTTTTATTTTATTTTTTGCCGTACGCGTACGGTAAGCGCATTCGGCGTTTTTTCAAAAAAAAAAAATTACATTTTTGGCCTTGGATGGCCTTCTGGGACACCATAACCAAGGCTAGGTGGTTAGGAGCTGTCTAGCCTGCCCCTTTTCATGATATCCAACTTTGTTTTTCCTCCCCCCCTCAGAGTGCGAGAGAGAAAATGGCGGCCGACACTTCCTGGTTTCGACCGATTCGAATGTTTACTAAGATCTAACAGCCAATCAGAATCGCGCTCGCGCACGGCACCGTACGCGTACGGTAAGCTTACGGTGCGCGCTCAGAGCGCGCTTACAGATATATATATTGATTTAAATGCTATTTTCTCAGGAACTACTGAACAGATTTACACCAGACCTACAAAAGGCACTTCCTTGACCTGAGGACTACCTCTCTGCCAAATTACAAGTAATTCTGTTCAGCCGTTCGGGCTGTAGCTGTGTCTAAAGGTCCTATGGAAAAATGCATGGGGAAAACGTGTTTAGGGACCCCCTTTTTTCTCAGCCCCCGCTTGACGAATCCCCCCGAGACTTTCAGGGTAGGAGCTGGGCAGAGCGCCGAAACGCGTAAGGATTGAGAGTGGACTCTTTTGCTGTGTCACGAGACAAATAAAGTCCTGTTGCAAACAAGTTGACGTTGTGGCTTTGAACTTTTTGTGCTACTAATTCAACAGGATCTCTATTCCTGCACACAAAGCCCGCCCTGCAGGGTCGGGGGCCTCCGGTAAAATGGAACTTTGTTGGGATGTTAATTGAGGAGGCATGACCCGCTGAAACCACGCACCAACCACCGGACTGCCATGGATATTAGTTGCTGGTGTAAGAAAGGGAGACGAGAGGGGAGATTCCTCTCTCTGAGAACGCCGCATTGCAAATAATACACAGAAGCGTGACAAGCAACAGCACTGTGCTAATTATTTGAGCAGCATGCACCTACAAAATGGGACACTGTTTTTTATTATATCCACGTGGCACTGATACTGTAACGCGTATGTGGCATAATGGACAGATTACGGTGCCACGTCAAGAAATGAGAGTGCTGGTGCATTCTGGGACCCGTAGTGTAGGCTACGACCATGTGGTATATATTTCACTCACCTGTGACCAAGGCGATACATCGCCGAAACGCGTAAGGATTGAGAGTGGACTCTTTTGCTGTGTCACGAGACGAATAAAGTCCTGTTGCAAACAAGTCGACGTTGTGGCTTTGAACTTTTTGTGCTACTAATTCAACAGGATCTCCATTCCTGCATACAAAGCCTGCCCTGCAGGGTCGGGGGCCTCCGGTAAAATGGAACTTTGTTGGGATGTTAATTGAGGAGGCATGACCCGCTGAAACCACGCACCAACCACCGGACTGCCATGGATATTAGGTGCTGGTGTAAGAAAGGGAGACGAGAGGGGAGATTCCTCTCTCTGAGAACGCCGCATTGCAAACAATACACAGAAGCGTGACAAGCAACAGCACTGTGCTAATTATTTGAGCAGCATGCACCTACAAAATGGGACACTGTTTTTTATTATATCCACGTGGCACTGATACTGTAACGGGAATGTGGCATAATGGACAGATTACGGTGCCACGTCAAGAAATGAGAGTGCCGGTGCATTCTGGGACCCGTAGTGTAGGCTACGACCATGTGACCACTTGGTATATATTTCACTCACCTGTGACCAAGGCGATACATCGCCGAAACGCGTAAGGATTGAGAGTGGACTCTTTTGCTGTGTCACGAGACAAATAAAGTCCTGTTGCAAACAAGTCGACGTTGTGGCTTTGAACTTTTTGTGCTACTAATTCAACAGGATCTCCATTCCTGCATACAAAGCCCGCCCTGCAGGGTCGGGGGCCTCCGGTAAAATGTAACTTTGTTGGGATGTTAATTGAGGAGGCATGACCCGCTGAAACCACGCACCAACCACCGGACTGCCATGGATATTAGTTGCTGGTGTAAGAAAGGGAGACGAGAGGGGAGATTCCTCTCTCTGAGAACGCCGCATTGCAAATAATACACAGAAGCGTGACAAGCAACAGCACTGTGCTAATTATTTGAGCAGCATGCACCTACAAAATGGGACACTGTTTTTTATTATATCCACGTGGCACTGATACTGTAACGCGTATGTGGCATAATGGACAGATTACGGTGCCACGTCAAGAAATGAGAGTGCCGGTGCATTCTGGGACCGTAGTGTAGGCTACGACCATGTGGGATATATTTCACTCACCTGTGACCAAGGCGATACATCGCCGAAACACGTAAGGATTGAGAGTGGACTCTTTTGCTGTGTCACAAGACGAATAAAGTCCTGTTGCAAACAAGTCGACGTTGTGGCTTTGAACTTTTTGTGCTACTAATTCAACAGGATCTCCATTCCTGCATACAAAGCCCGCCCTGCAGGGTCGGGGGCCTCCGGTAAAATGGAACTTTGTTGGGATGTTAATTGAGGAGGCATGACCCGCTGAAACCACGCACCAACCACCGGACTGCCATGGATATTAGGTGCTGGTGTAAGAAAGGGAGACGAGAGGGGAGATTCCTCTCTCTGAGAACGCTGCATTGCAAACAATACACAGAAGCGTGACAAGCAACAGCACTGTGCTAATTATTTGAGCAGCATGCACCTACAAAATGGGACACTGTTTTTTATTATATCCACGTGGCACTGATACTGTAACGCGAATGTGGCATAATGGACAGATTACGGTGCCACGTCAAGAAATGAGAGTGCCGGTGCATTCTGGGACCCGTAGTGTAGGCTACGACCATGTGACCACTTGGTATATATTTCACTCACCTGTGACCAAGGCGATACATCGCCGAAACGCGTAAGGATTGAGAGTGGACTCTTTTGCTGTGTCACGAGACAAATAAAGTCCTGTTGCAAACAAGTCGACGTTGTGGCTTTGAACTTTTTGTGCTACTAATTCAACAGGATCTCCATTCCTGCATACAAAGCCCGCCCTGCAGGGTCGGGGGCCTCCGGTAAAATGTAACTTTGTTGGGATGTTAATTGAGGAGGCATGACCCGCTGAAACCACGCACCAACCACCGGACTGCCATGGATATTAGTTGCTGGTGTAAGAAAGGGAGACGAGAGGGGAGATTCCTCTCTCTGAGAACGCCGCATTGCAAATAATACACAGAAGCGTGACAAGCAACAGCACTGTGCTAATTATTTGAGCAGCATGCACCTACAAAATGGGACACTGTTTTTTATTATATCCACGTGGCACTGATACTGTAACGCGTATGTGGCATAATGGACAGATTACGGTGCCACGTCAAGAAATGAGAGTGCCGGTGCATTCTGGGACCGTAGTGTAGGCTACGACCATGTGGGATATATTTCACTCACCTGTGACCAAGGCGATACATCGCCGAAACACGTAAGGATTGAGAGTGGACTCTTTTGCTGTGTCACAAGACGAATAAAGTCCTGTTGCAAACAAGTCGACGTTGTGGCTTTGAACTTTTTGTGCTACTAATTCAACAGGATCTCCATTCCTGCATACAAAGCCCGCCCTGCAGGGTCGGGGGCCTCCGGTAAAATGGAACTTTGTTGGGATGTTAATTGAGGAGGCATGACCCGCTGAAACCACGCACCAACCACCGGACTGCCATGGATATTAGGTGCTGGTGTAAGAAAGGGAGACGAGAGGGGAGATTCCTCTCTCTGAGAACGCTGCATTGCAAACAATACACAGAAGCGTGACAAGCAACAGCACTGTGCTAATTATTTGAGCAGCATGCACCTACAAAATGGGACACTGTTTTTTATTATATCCACGTGGCACTGATACTGTAACGCGAATGTGGCATAATGGACAGATTACGGTGCCACGTCAAGAAATGAGAGTGCCGGTGCATTCTGGGACCCATAGTGTAGGCTACGACCTTGTGACCACTTGGTATATATTTCACTCACCTGTGACCAAGGCGATACATCGCCGAAACGCGTAAGGATTGAGAGGTGACTCTTTTGCTGTGTCACGAGACGAATAAAGTCCTGTTGCAAACAAGTCGACGTTGTGGCTTTGAATTTATTGTGATATATATATAAAAACGCGTACTTGAACATGTACGAGCAACTATACATAAAGATAGAAGTAATGCTGTGGCAAAACATATGGAAGCATACCACAACAGCAATTGGAAACTGTTGATATTTTTTGGCATTGAAACTGTGAAACGGCAGGAAAGAGGTGGAGATAGAGAGAGAAAATTAAGACAAAAAGAATCACGCCATATCTTAAATTTACGATCTCTCACTCCGCATGGACTCAATCAAAGTGAAGAACTGTACACACATCTATAAAAGAACTGACAGCAATTCAAAATTTAATGGCCAGATGAAAAACTTTGTTGCCTTTCGATTTTTTAACAGTGATATCAGTTAGGGTTTATTATTTATTTTTCATTTTATTTTTTTCCTTACATGTCTCAGATGAGTAAAATTATAATCAGGATTTAAGTATGAGAATATAAAAACAGTAAATTCAATTTGTAGAAATATGAACTATTAGGAATCACTCTCCACTGGAGGAGTCTAAAAGATGCCTTTTAGAAATTATTTAGCAAGGAATGAATAATGAATTTACACTAATATCAGAAAAATGTAGGTATTAGTAGAAAAGCGTCACAATGTGATTGATGAAATATGCGGGTGCAAAACCTTTAATTAATAATTTTGTGTCAATTTCAGTTTGATTGTGGGTATATATTCATGAAAATCCTTAACATGTATGGGGTTTATCGGAATAAATTTGAGAAAGATAACATTTCACTACAATTCCCATAATGCCCCATTACGAGATACAGGAAATGACGTAATGTTAAACGGAGGTTTATAACATGTGATACACAGGATGGGCGTTACCGTGAGCAAGGTCTCGGTGGAGACCGAAACGCGTAGGTTTGTGTTTGTCTCAGGAGTATCAGTGCAAACATTAATTTGGAAAATTGGAGAAACAAGACCAGAGTGCGACCCATTTCTTTCTATGCCAGAATGAGTGCGATAAATATATATATATATATATATGTATATACATATGTAGCAATAACTTAAAATCTAATAAAAAACATTCTATTAGAGATTAAAACATTAAACTATTTAAAAATCTTCAAACTTAAATTCCCCACTCCAGTGAGTGCAACAATAGGGAAAGTGTTGGATAGCAAAGGGGTATAATTCACTGATCCCACTCCAGTGAGAGCAACAGTAGAAAAAGTGTTAGATAGCAGTGGGGCAAAAATTACTATTCCCACTCCAAAGAGTGCAACAGTAGAGAAAGTGTTGAATAGCGGAGGGGTAAAAATTACTATTCCCACTCCACTGAATGCAACAGTAGGATAAGTGTTAGATAGTGGAGGGGTAAAAAATGCATATTCCCACTCCAGTGAGTGCAACAGTAGGGACAGTGTTGGATAGCAGCAGGGTAAAAAATATATATTCCCACTCCAGTGTGTGCAACAGTCAGGTAAGTGTTGGATAGCGGAGGGGTAAAAAATACTATTCCCACTCCAGTGAGTGCAACAGTAGGGAAAGTGTTCGATAGTGGTGGGATGAAATGTACTATTCCCACTCCAATCAGGGCAACAGTAGGGAAAGAGTTGGATAGCGGAGGGGTAAAAATTACTATTCCCACATCAGTCAGTACAACAGTAGGGAAATTGTTGGATAGCGGAGGGGTAAAAATGACTATTTCCACATCAGTCAGTGCAACAGTAGGGAAATTACTTCACTCCCTTTACCCCTATTAACCCCACAACACACACCTAAAATAATTACACAAATTTCATATTTAATTTTCAATTAATTAATTGATATTAATTAACAACTAATTAATAATGAATTAATTAAACATTATTTCCCACCCTTTACCCCATAAACCCCACATCTCACACCTAAGAAAAATCAGACAATTACCATAATTAATTCTCAATGAATTAGTTAATCTAAATTGACAACTAATGATTCATTAATTAAACATAAATTACTTCCCACCCTTTACCCTATAAACCCAACAACCCGCACCTAAAATTAATTACACAATTTCCATAATTACTTTTCAATTAATTAATTAATATTCATTAAGAACTAATTATTAATTAATTTAAAATAAATTACTTCCCACCCTGTACCCCATAAACCCCACAACCCACACCTGAAACAAAATCACACAGTTACCATAATTATTTAGCAATTAATTAGTTAATATAAATTAGCTACTAATTGTTAAGTAAATTAACATAAATTACTTCCCACCCGTTACCCTTATAAACCCCACAACCCACACCTATGATTAATTACACAATTTCCATAATTAATTTTCAATCAAATAATTAAAATAAATTAACAACTAATTATTAATTAATCACTAATAAATTACTTCCCACCCTTTACCCCTATAGACACCACAACCTGCACCTAAGAAATATTACACAATCACCTTAATTAATTATCAATTAATTAATATTCATTAACAACTAATTAATAATAAATTACACATTTCCCACTTCCCACAATTAACACTATAAAATCTAAATTAAATAAATAAATGTGTTGTCAACTTTCTTTGTTTCTATCTTTTGTTTACTAAGAGCATGCAAGAGTGTGAGATGAAAGGTGATGATCTGTTTCCACTTTTTCCTTGGGGACTAGAGGGTCATGATCTAGGTTCCCAAAATCATCTTCTAATCTGGGAAGGTTAGGAGCTTAGGTGAGGCACTGTGAGCTTGCCAGAATATGGGAGACATATTCCGATGATGTAGAGAGACTCAGTCCCTACATTTTGATATCCTGTCATCCCAAGGCACAGCTCCGCTTTACCAGCAGAATCCCTGAGACAATTGCTGACTGCAAACAGATGGGTTAAGTACAAACAACCCCTTTATTTAGTCACCGTAGAATCCAGGAATTGATTTTTGGGCTTGGGACCAAGCGAGGGCTGTTCTAATGTGGCCAACAGTGGAAAATGTGCCCCTGAGGTGACCCCAAGCCAATACTCAGTAGTCAGTAATGATGTGGATCAGCTGCTGTTTTTGAGGGATGAGATAGGCGAGCTGAGAAAGGCTCTTACTACTCTTGCACAGACCCTGTTTGCAAAAGTAGATAAACTAACAATGTTGCTGGCTAAGATCAACCTGTAAGGCAGAAGAGATCACCTAATAACACTTTTGGGCCTGAAACTGATCTCCACAAGGCCCATACCATGAACTATACATCTAGCTTAGGAGCAGTTACTTATTCCTGTATTAGGAGTGGCAATGCCCCAAGAAATTTTAATCCAAGACAACATGCAAACTGTTACCAACTGGGTAGTGAATAGGGGTGGGCGGAATTTGCGGAATCGCGTTACGCAAATCTCCGCGAAACGGTAAAAAATCTCCGCGAACATGCAGAAATTCCGCGAACACACGGAATTGCTTGTTCGCGATACTTTTTTCCTGTTCGCGATCGCTGTTTGCGTGCTCGGGGTGAAATATCTCGCGAACATGCATATTGAGAACGCGAACAAGCAAAAAATGTCGCGAAGTCGCGGAACGCAGATTTTTGGGCAATTTCGCGTTCTCCGCGGAACGCAAAATTACCCAAATTCCGCAAATTCCGCGACCGGAGCGGAATTTACCGCCCAGGCCTAGTAGTGAATTGGGGATACGGGCTGGGAGCACTCTACTAAAACAGCCATCAAGGCACCCTCTGACCCTAAGACCATTAGTAGACAAGCCTTTAATACTTGTTGGCCAGGTTGTTAATTATCTCCCCCTGAAGAGTTCAATGACACGCTGGAAGCCATATGCCCAAAGAGAGGAGAACCAGCACACAATTGGGTAGTGAAATTTGAAAGGAAAGTTGCATTTTCCTGATAAAGGTTCCTAAAAGAAATCAAGGACTTTGGAAAATAGAGATTCACTGATCAACAAAATCACCCATTAACTATGTTAGATTTATTCTCCAAGCCCCAGGAGCAAATTAATATCTTTTCAACACATCCAGCCCTTACAAACAAAATCAGAGATGCAAATTGTCCAATGTTAACAAAAATGAGCACACTAAAGCTCAGATTTATCATTCTCTGGTGGCCTATTTTGAACCATACGAACAATCTAAGACTGGTACTTTTGAGTTAATTCCAAACATTCTGAATTCTTTGAAACAATAAAGTCTGTGTTTAGAAAGTAATTGATAAAGCCAAAAGCCAAAACTGTCTTGTGTTTCTGGTATACTGAATGAAGAGTGTCAGGTGGCAAAGGGGAGCTTGATCAAGGCTATCAAAAAGGGTGCCAAACCAGCCATAACAAGAGTCAGGGAGCTCTAAAGGACAGCCTTGATTTACTCCAAAAAGACATGGGAGGAGAGTCACTGGGCTGCCCTTATGGAAGCTCTGAGTAAAGGAGATTACAGGGCCTTCTGGAGGACTATTGCCACTGTCAGTGGTTATGGAGTTACCACCCTTGATGTCTTTGTCCAGGCAGATCAATGGGTTGATCACTTTTCTGCTCTATCTAGTGCTTGGGAAATTGCCAGCAACTTCCACGTCGATGAGAGGTTGACTCATCTGCTGGTTGTGGCATTGTGTGCAAGTGGTCCCCTATTGGTATTTTCCTTAAAGGAAACTGAAGTTGCCCTATTACACATACAAAAAAAGAAAAGGCTCCTGGCCCTGATATCATACCTGGGGATCCGTTCCACTCATAGATGGATATTTGGGTTCCCTACCTGAATATGCTTCGCAATGCCATAGCTTTTGGAGAGAAAATCCCGGAGACATGCCGTGGCACAGTCATCGTCCCAATCTACAAGAAGGGGCCAAAAGGCAATCCTGCAAACTGCAGGCCAATTAGCTTTATTGGCAACACACAGAAGATCATTTGCAGGCAAGTCCTTTTTCATCTCCAGGAGTGGATGGCTGAGCACCAAGACTTGCTGACATTCCAGGCAGGTTTTCCGGAGAAAACAAGTACAATCGTTCAAATGTTCCATTTTATGACCTACTGCTGGAAGTATATTTCCATTAATAAAGATCACTAGTATGTATCTTTCATGGACATGAGGGCTGCATTTGACTTAGTACATACATACATTCTCTGGAAGGTACTGGGCAAATACTGTCACAAGATCCACTTCATATGCTAGTTAAATCGCACTCAGGCACCTACGTCCATGTAAGGTAGAATGACCAAGGTAAGCTGACTACTAGGATTCCAATTAGTGAGGGGTAAGGCATGGGTGTATTTTGGCCCCCATATTGTTCTCTCTGTAATTGAATGGCTTGGTGGAATTATTGAATATGTGCCAGCATGATGCATTAAGATAGCTGGTACTAGCACCCCCTTTCTGCTGTTCGCTGAAGACCCTCTCCTACTGTCACAAACGCCAATGGGCTTGCAGGAACTGTTAAACCATTTTGGGGGGTTCAGTACGTCCAGGGGTTTGGGGGTAAATGCAAGGAATTCTAAGTTCATGGCTATAATTCTCCATCACTCATTTAGAAGCAAAACGGCTGTGGTTGGTGTAGGGATTGACCAGGCTAGGAGTTTTGACTACCCAGGAGTCAAGCTCATCAACATGCTTTCCTGGGACCTCCAGCTGTCTAAGAGTAAATCCCTCCTGTTACATGGATCAGCAGCCATTGTGAGAAAAGTGAAATCAACAACTAGTAAATCTGTGGCACCAGCCATTAAGGCCTATAGAGTTGTGCTCCTTGTAGGAGCTTTGTATAGGGCAGAAATATGGGGTGGTGGGGACTGCATGCAATTGAACATTTTGGAAAATACATTTGTGAGATCCCTTGTGAATTTCCCAGTTTACACATCATTAATACCTCTCAGGTAGGATATGAATCTAAAGAGGATTGACCACATAGCCAGCTTAAAAATCTCGCTCAGTTGGGCCAGAATATGGACAACACCAGAGTTGGCCTCGTATAAATCTGCCCTGGAGGAGCTAATCATATTAGATAAGCTCTGTATTACCCCTCGGCTGTGGAAACCTTGGGGAATATTCACAAGAACGTGCGAGAACTACAGCAAGAGTAGCTTAACGCAGCTCTCAACATCGCAGCCCATCACGGGAAAATAACCCCTTGTCAACGTGGCATTCACAACACGGAGGTAGCATGCGATAGTCCGCCGAAAACGGGGAAAATGTCTGCCATACAACCACCCCGATGGAGATAAAAACACAAACCACAACACCAGAAAACTTGCGATGAGCCCATCCGCGAGGAAAAAAGCAGGGATAAGCACCGCCCGGACCGCAACCAACACGGCAGGCGGGAATAAGCACAACGAAAGCTTGAAACAGTAAGACAGACCAAACAGAAAACAACAGCCAACCACAATGGAGGCAACCCGAGCCAGCCGACAACCCCACCAAACCCATTAGCAACAAAACATCGTACATGGCACCCCAAAGTGGACATGCATCCTGAGAGCGGAGGAGGTCAATGGCACAAAATCAGAACTCCAGCAATGATGCAAAAGGCACAAACAAGCAGAAATACGCCAACAACAAGAATGCAGCAATGCACACCGGAGGTTGGACTCCAGTGCCACACCAGGAGCTGGATGACATGGAGGAAATGGGGTCCACCACATCAGTCTGGAGATGGTGGCAGGACTCGGGGACCGCAAAATGCACCACAACAGCAACAGGGAGAGGAACCAGCAGGGACTGTGGGGACATGGGGAGATGGACACAATGGCACACATGCACAACTAAGCACAGCACAACAGCAGACAAACCATGCCCACGAGCAACAACACCAACCAGGTGCACAAGTCACACAACCCGACAATGTCACACCACTGAACAGGCACAGAAGTGAACACAACACCGCCTGAAAGGGAGAAGGATGAGCCAAATCAGAGCTGAAGGGATATCTCACACACAATGCAGCACACTCACACAGGAAGCAGAGCACCCCAACACAATGTTGTACAAAAAGCAAAATTGCGCACAACCAAACACAGGACACAAGTGCACTTGCCTGTGGCTGGTAAACGGCCATACGCATCTGGCAAAGCACGAAACAGGGACAGGATAATGCACATGTACAAACACACAGTCCTGATGGGGTAGCAATGCATGGCTGGCAGGGAGCCAGAGAGTCCGTGACACACATTGGCATGCAAATCAAGGCACAACACAGTTGGAGACAAGTGAAAGTACGGAAACTATATCAACAAGTGCGAGTCAGTACGGACAAGAGAAGAGCTACGACATGCAGACCAATGCAGCAGCATGTCCGAATGAGGAACGTAGGAAAGCGCCCATGTCAGTGCCAACCCGTGTTGATTGTCTGTGCCTGGAACATGAGTCTGGGCCAATGTAGCCATGTCCACTGACGTCTCTGGACTGGTGACCACATCCACAACATGAACATGCAACCATGTGTCTTGACAAGTGCAATGACTCACATCCAGTTGTGGCAGCAGGTACCTTGTCACTCGTCCATGAACGCGAGTGCAGCTGCGTAGGCCAACATCTCCAATGAGCGATCGTCGGCGACCACATCTGACATGTCGTCGGCGTAATCCATCAGCTGACAAGGACAGATGTGCTGACTCCAACCAGTGGACCCACTGTGCACTAAAGCCCAATCGGGTAGTGGCTCCATGTGCTCACTGCACACGACGATTCGTGCAATCTCCCAGGTCCAGTTTCCAGCCTGCATGCCGAACATTCATGCATGCCATAAGCGGTCATCCTGGTGACACCCCTGGTCGTGGTCCAACAGGGGGTGCACACACATGTCAAAATCCAGGCCAGCTACTGTTACGTTGGAGAGGCAGACATCCATGGACCACTCGAATATGCACGAGCGACAATGCAACACAGGCTGCACGCAGGTGACGTGTGCAAGGCAGAAGCTCAGCCTGTAAATGATCTGCAGCACTGCCAATGGCAGTGTCCCCAGTACATACAGCAGACGTGCACGGTACAGCTCCACGTGACTGGAGTAGACCATGTGTCCAGGATGGTCTGCCATTGCGTCAGTGGCACTGGTTTGCCCTGAGACAGTGCAGAGGGTGGAATGGCACAGCTTGGTGCAATGAGAAGTGTCTGTGTGCAACGGGTGCGGGCCTTGGGTGGGGTGGGAGTACGTGCGAAGGCCATATCACGCACGCCAACTACGGCCAAGGACCACTGCTTGTGGGATGTGTACACGTCGGTCTCACGCTGGGCAGAGAGAATTGTGGGATTCGCAAGCAAATGCCATCGCACCTATCAGGGTGTTCTGGGCACATGCAAGTTCCTGCTCAGAGCTGCAGATGTGCTACCACATGATAGTACAGACAAAGCACCTTTCATCCCTATGTTAACTTCGCCAGCTGCATGCATACAGGAGACGTACAGAGGCTGGTTGTGGGTGTGGTGTGACTTCTGCGACCCTGGGAATCATGGATGATTTGCCCAGCACGATGCACATGAGTGGAATCACTGTGTATCATGTTGCCACATAGCTGCTCTGCCCTGCCACGGGCACCCACCCTTGTGTGCGCTGCAGGTTGCATCACGTACACGCCTACGGGACACCATTACAATGCCTGTCTGCGCATGTCCAACGCCATGACAATAACACCGCGATGCTGGCCTTCGAAGGTGTGTGCTCACTTGGGTATAGGCCAATGGTCCGGATAGGGAGGACACAGGTGTCCAGCCCATGGCTGGCCGGGACCGCGCAGCAAATGAGGACAGGCAACAGACTCATGCATCCACAAGACTGATACACATCACACCTGGCATGCATGTGCCAAGACCCCGAGCGTTCTAGCGCTCCTACATGTCCACACACCTGCGGGCCCGCCCTCCTGGTACATGACACATTGCAACATCGTGTACTGTGGCCCTGGAGGCGACAACACCGCAATACAGAGACACACTTACCGCACTTCCTGCACCGGGTCACATCCGGACCACCCTGCTCCCCCTGCCGAAACAGCATATGGAGCCTATGCATGCCGGGGGCAGGAGCGGGGCTACATGTCCAGGGTCACTGCCAACGCTGAGATGACATGGCAACGTCTGCAGAAGACAGCACATGTGATGTTGCAGGGCCCATGCACATCAAGCTGACACAATGAACACACAAACACACTTGCTCAGATGGTGTGAATGGCTACGGGCACGTGCGCACGGCCACATTTCTTATCAGGCACACTTACCGAGTGACTCCTGTGTCGGATGTGTGTGCGGTGTGTGCACATCAGCCGGCAAGGCCTGCCTGGTGCAGTCAGAAAACGACAACAGTGTACATCGTAAAGGACACAACCATACAACCATAAGGGCCCCATGATTTGTGCTGCACAGAGTTAGTGGCCCAGATGCACCACGTCCTGCACGGGCCTGCCGCCACGGGCCGCTGACTTGGGGTGCACTGGGGCAGGGTCACAAGTGCAGTGCAGGTTCTCGTAGATGACTGTGGGCTTCTCGCGGAGTGTCTCTCTGAACAGTGGAAGGTGTGCCCCCAGGGCAAGATGTAGAGGGCAGGACCAAGCAGAAACAGTCACTATGACGGAGAAGAATGGAACAGACACATGTCGGACACCAAGTCCGGTCCAGCCAAATGAAGATGCAGGAAACCACCAGCCTCTGAACTCAGTCGCCACCAAGGTCCAACCAGATAGTGTCCATGACTCATTGCGCACAGAGTTAGTGGCACCAGTGCCATTAGGGGATGCCGCCTGCGATGAGGCGTGTCCAATGGTGTTGGCTCCTCCACATCTTGGCCAGGACACAGTTCCACATGTGTGACATACTGGACCGCAGTGTAGGCCTGAGGCAGCGGTCAACATGGGCCATTCACCGAGTGCTGCTGGCTTAGGTTGGATGGCCCCACCGGCCTGCATAGTTCAGGTTCGGTGGCACCAAGGCTCACGGACTTGCGGTGAACAGGGTTGATCGCAACAGGTCAATTGTTGATAGTGTTCGATCACCTCCGTTACTCGGATCCAGGTTTTGTCCGGAGTGAGCCGCAACTTCCTCTTACTCCTCTCCGTACGTTCTCTGGTGGGGACTCTGCCATTCGTGATTCACGTCTAGGTGCTGGACGTGGGACCTTCTGGCCTGCAGGGTAGTCCTGGTCCCTCATCCACATATGGCCAGCTGGCGTTGAACAGGGTTAGTGGCACCACGTGTCACAAGATGCCTATATGGAACTATGCCTCACTGATTGGGGGGGGTGGGTCTGGTGCTGTGGCCGCTGCCCAGGCTTTAGTGTAACTGCCATTCAGGACTCAGGACACAGTTTCACATATGGGACCTACTGGGCCGAAGAGGACGCCAGTGTAGTATGTGATTGTGGAAGGAGAAATGTGGGCCAGCGTCGGGGGGCCATCGATGGTCTGCGGATGCTGCAGATGTCACGGAACTGGTTCTTGGAGCTTGCACCGGCACATGGTGGATCCTCATTGACGCACGCCGATGTCGGCAGGTGATCAGTGAGGCCTGGCTGCGCAGGGGCGGGACTGACAGGTTCGTGGTCCAGCATGCTGTGGTACAGCAGGCGCACAGAATTGCAGGCAACTTCGCTCACGAAGACGGCGTTGGCCTCGTGGCATGGTGAGAGGTGCCGACCTGGCAGAGACGTTGAGCTTTCCGGAAGTCGACCACGCCTAGGGCTACGTACTTTTTATTCACACCCCTACGTTGGCCTGGCATACGCTGGGCAATCCCACTCCGCTCACGCTTACGGAGGGGACGTGACAGGCAACATTTGCACTAACTCCACCACTGGCCGGGGGGACAAGGTTGCGTCCACTGTCCACCACACTCCAAACACCAGTGGTGTGTGTTGCCATAGATATGGGTGTGTTCTGCATACTGCGGTCTGTCCAGCCCATCTCTGCCACTCTTGGCATTGTGTGCTTTCCCAATCATGGTTCTCCTGCCTCCTTCACACATGCCTGGTTGCAACCTCTCCCCACATTGGGCTAGTGTGTGGCTGAGGTGCCATGCCATTGATGGCTCATGTGCAGGGCTTGCCCAGGTTACCATTGTGAGTTGTTCTGTCATGTCTGGTGGGTGGGCATGTTGTTTGGCATGTTGGTTTTGATTTTGTGACATGTGCATTGCCGGAGTTGGTAGTTGCATGGTTGTGGAGTTGATGTGAGTGGTGTGTTACTTTTGAGCTTGCCAGGGGGCTGTGCATTTCCTGTGGTGCCATCCTGGGGATGCTGGTTGCTGATGGACTGTCGGAGGATGACAGACTCATGTACACTGGCTGGGTATTTGGAGGCGAGATTGGTGGTGGTTCCACGGTGTTCGGTTGTTGTCTGCACATTGCTGTGAGACGTGTGCTTTCTGTTGTGGTGATTGTGTGCTGTGTTGGCAGGGGGCACGGGTATGACATGTGTGCTGTGGATTGCCCACAACCCATGCATGCATCCAGCTATGGCGTATGGTCCTTGCTTGGTGTCCAGCGGATCCTGGGCATTGTGTTAGACGTATGGGTCTGGGGTGAAAGGCTGATGATGTTGTCCAGGTCAGATGTGAGGGACTTGGATGGCGCTGGCTGTGTGACTCCTCCGACTGTGGCAGGTGTTGGTTGGGGGGTACCAAGGGCCAACAGGTGCAGCACAGCCAGTAGCATTGTGTGGGGTCGAATGTTGGTTGTCCGCTGTGTTGGTGCTGTCAGCCTGTTGGGCATTGTTGGTCAGGATGTGTAGGATGGTTGTCCTTTTGGGCCTGTAGTGGGCAATGACATTGTCAGGTGTCGGGTCTGTGAGGCTGGTGCATTTCCTCGGGGTCCGCTGTCTTTGTCTGCACTGCCTCTGTGGTGGTCCGGGGGGTGTTCTGTGTGGGGTTTGGGGTCCTGGGATGGTGGCGGTGGGTGTTATGGCCCTCATGGGTGTCAAGGCCATATGACCAGTGGCTCCATGGCATCTGTTGCCCTTCCGATGTGGCTGTGGGCTGTGCTCCCTTTTGTGGTGCAGACTGCGGTCCGACTTAGCACCAGGTCAGGGCTGGTTTTATGTTCTTATCGCAGTTCTGTCTGGTCGTTGTGAATGTTGTGGAGTTTTTTTATCGCGGCTTTTTGCAAGGGAATGCCTACGCTGCATCTCATTAGCGATAGTCGCGGGGGTCATCCGTGACGATGTTTTTGCGGCTGCTATCACGGGTAAACTGGTGCTGTGGGCTGTTAAAACCGGCTTGCGAATGGGGCAATAGATTTATCGCAACTTTGGCTACAATAAAGTGCCGTTGACTCGGCGATAGTTCCTTGTGAATATGCCCCCTTGTATATCAAACTGAAGAAAGAGGGAGTGTGGAAAGATCCTACCAATTTGGGGAAAAACTCAGCTAATTGAATCAAGGGAATTTACTGAGATCATGTCATCTAGAAGGTATGGTGTGAGGTGAGGCTTGATAGCTGACTGACAAGTTTCTAAGTGATAAATGTAGCCCACAATCTGAACTTTTTCTTGATAGATTCACCCTTTCTAAGTCAAAGACTTTGTTAATTCGCTTTAGATTAGGGGCACTGCCACTTAAGGCCTTTATGGCTAGATGGGAAAAGCGGGTGGAACAATTGGAGAGTGTCCCTTTTGCTGTAACACCTTGGAAACCGAGGCACACTTTTTATTTCTTGCCATAATTATAAAATTCTGAGATCAAGATGAATACTCCTGATATGTCATAAGCTTGGCATGAGCCGCTATATGGTGGCATTGCACTTACTAAAATCGGATATATCCAAATCAGTTGTAAGCATGAGGTAGAGATGGCCTTCAGAAACCCAGTCCATGGGACTCTTGTGGTTGGGCTGGCCACCAGATACTCATGCCAGATCACATACCTGTTGCACAAGCTTAGTTAGCCCTACTACGCTATGACTGCTTTTATGTATTAGTTGGCCACCAAATGAGTATTTGTGACCTTAACTGGGAAGGTGGGCAAACAAAAACGAATCTTGATTGGCCACATTTTGCTACATCTTTCTAATCACTACTTTACTGCACTAGTTAGTTTTGGGTCGTATGATTCTCTAATTTGGCAAATGTGTGCAAATGGAAATGAATCATGATTGTCTACATCTAGTTACTTCTCTGTTATTGCTGCGTTTAGATTTGTTTGATAAGTAACCCTGATTAAGGTATTTGTTGCTCTAAGCAGAAGATCATTTTGTTCTGCCACTCCCCTGCAAAAGTTGTACTTGGCATTCTATAAATCTATGGACTTTATTTAAGTCGTCTTTCCTTTGCACGTCTATGACGCTTGCCAATGTAGACTTGTTTTAATGGACTTATTCCCTAATTGGGTGATGTGTAATGGATATTTTTAAGAGGTTTTTGACATTATCATGTTTGTTCTGTACTTTTAAGGTTGTTTAAGACCGAAATAAAGTAAACTTGATGATGATGATAATTATCAGGGCTTGCACAATTTGATTGCAAAGTCTTTGCTTTGCAGATCTACACCAACACCTGATTGACAGCTAGCTCTCAGACCACAGAGAGCTGGCTAAGGAGGCGGATTGCTGGGACAGCAGCATGGCCCAGAGGAAGGTATCGGGGGGGGGGGGTCACCACAAGGGTAGGCAGGGTCCCCAGCAGAAGATAGAGGGTGGATAAACATAAAAACAAGGAGTTCTCTAAAGAGACTCAAACTAGTTCCACGGGTCAGGACTCTCATCCCCAACTGAGAAAAAGAAGACTTAGTTCCCTGACAGTACATCTTCAGGTAAGGCCCCCTCCAAGTGCTGTGAGTGCCAAAAGGAAGGGCATTTCAAGGAGGATGCCAAGTATCCAAAGCGGGCACAGCCCCCCACGGGTGGGCAGTCACTGGGATTGGCTACTGTAGCGATTGGGGAGGAGATTGTCCCAGATAGTGTGGGGGACAGAGGAGAGGTTTCCCTAGCATCCCTGGGTGAGGAAGAGATGGTGTAGAAAAATTGCATGCCTAGTAATACTTGAAAGTGCAGGCAGTTGGACACCATCATTGGGCAGAGAGTGGAGGTACTGCGAGACACAGGAGCCAGCATGAAAACTGTCATATGTCATCAGGTGACCTCAGAGCAGGTACTTCCTAATGCATTCTACCAAGTTTGAAAGCTGATATACCACGACACTCCCAGCATTTAATGCTTCATTATTGATATAGTTTAATAAAAAATCCTGAATCAATTATGGGTGCTCTAAACATAGGAAACACAGCATTGTAAATAATTTTAGAGCATTCAATGATTTCTTTCTTTCATTACTTATTCTTTAGTCAGTTTCAATATTTTCAAATATAAAACACAATGTGCAAGGACTTCAACACTTTATCGAAGTGGTTGTTTCCAAATTCCTTAATGATAGATATGTTTACAGTAAACTAACAACAGTCCAATCTTTGACGAAGAAAAAACACAACAGCCGACACGTGTTTCATCATATCTGTGACCTTTTCAAGGCAGTAAGAACAATGATAAAAACATATGTATAATCTTAGTTTCTCCTAAAGTTGTATGGCTATCTTTATCCATTTTTAACAAACAATGTAAAAGATAGTGCTCGGAAATAGAAAGAGAAGAAGAAGGTTCAAAGCTGTGAAATAACAAGACGACACTGTCCAAAGAAATTCAAGGTGGGTGTGCCGGGGTAAATCAGCTTTGAGTGTTTTAACATGAGACACTTCTGTTAGTTAATCGTGTATCTACACCTGAGGTAGGGGGGTGTTCTTTTACGCTGAATGTCACAGAGACTTCTTTCTTGTTTTTTTTTAATTATATCAATACCTCATTGCCCACACAAATTTCTCTTATCATTGATGTGTGACTCTTCCCTCCACCACTACCTTCCATTAGCCTTGTACATTCCACCAAGTTGTTGCACATGACAACCATGAGAGTCACTATCCAGTGGCTCTGGTTCCCTTTGAGTGGAGGGGGGGGTCTCAGGGTCCTCGAGGGTAGCTCTGAGCCCTGCCACGCCTGAAAACTGTCAGTTGGGCAATGACCTGGAGCACTCTATCTGAAAAGAGGTAGAGCTACAGTCACACTTGGAGATGTTGGGATTGCTTGAATGGGTCTGTATGATCACAAGGTCCAACGCCATCGGTTTCAAGCTAGCCTGGCTGATGAGGGGTGATGCCCTAAAACCAGTCCTAAAAGGCTTGTATACTGGTCCAGGGTGGATCTGGTCTGGCAGTTTGGGCTGGACTGTTCCCATGGGAAACAGGGTCAAGGCTGATTTGCATTTGGCTGGGTCTAAACGGGAGTGGTGAGCAAAATAGCAATGGATTAAACCAAGATCTGTGACTGGGGGTGAATGTTTGACAATAATCAACATTCAGTCCATCATCTTTTTGTGTTGCATTTTCACCTTAAGTGGGAAGGGTATGCCCAGACGTGGGTCCGGTGTTAGCTACGCCACCAGTTTCAAGCTAGCCTGGCTGATGAGGGGTGATGCCCTGGTCCCAGGATGCTTGTTTTCCGGCCCAGGGAGGACCTGGTCTGGCAATTTGGCATGAACTGTTCCCATGGTGGACCTCAAGACCCCTAGAAACCACTTACGGCTGCTTCACATGAAGTGTCTCAAACCCCACTTTGGGAGGTCTGAACTCAACATGCTCCTGGTGACAGATGAAGGGTGGAAGAGGAGAGGTAACCTCTCCCTGATCTCCTGTCTGCCCATGAGCATGATGGGTCAGTAGAGGGTGTCAACTCTCCCCTACTCTATTCCCAGAACACCCCTGAGCATACACATGAATAACAGGCATAAACACTGGAAACAGCCCACCTGTTAAAAATAAAAGATACAATCTGTGAGACAAGGTGAGGGTCAGTATGAAGGTGGAGGTCTCCAAGATGCTGGTGTTACGGGTGATTGAGCCCTCAAACAAACTCTGGTCCAGCCCTGTGGTGGTGGTACCCAAGGCTGCCCCACTGGGCACTACTCCAGAACATAGGTTCTATGTGGAGCACAGAGAACTCAATTCCATCACGAAGACTGATGCACACCCCATCTCCCGGGCTGATAAGCCCATCAACAGTCTGGGTGCTGCCAAGTTCCTCTGTACCTTTGATCCTACATCAGAGTATTAACAGATTGCTCTCAGTGAGGGAACAAAAGAGAGATCTGCAGTCTTGACTCTAGAGGGTTACTTCCAGTTTAGTGTTGTGCCGTTTGGCTTAAAGAAGGCCCCTGCCACCTTTCAGAGGTTTGTCAGCAGAGTCCTAGCTGGGAAGAAGGTATTCTGTGGCACCTACTTGGATGACATAGCTGTCTTCATCTACAGCTGGGAGGAAAACCTGTGCCACCTTCAGGAGGTGATTCAGACCCTGCATTAAGCTGCCCTGACAGTCAGGGCCAGTAAGTGCCTGACCGGGCAGGGTTCCATGTTATGTCTGGGCCACATGGTGGGAGGGGGTAAGGTGCAGCCTCTCCAGGCCAAGATTGAAACTATCATGGACCGGGAACCCCCTAAAACAGACTGAGGTGAGGGCCTTCTTGAGCCTCACAGGATACTATAGGAGGTTTATTAAAGGATATGGCACCATTGTTGACCCCTTAACAGAGCTGACATCTAATAAGCAGACCAGAAAGGTAATTTGAACAGAGGCCTGCCAGAAAGCCTTTGACACTCTTAAGGAAGCCATGTGTACGGCACCGGTAATCAAGGCTCCTCACTTCTCTACGGAGTTTAGTGCAGATAAATGCTTTAGATTATGGCATAGGTGCTGTCTTCGCACAGTTAAATGAAGAGAGCCTAGACTAACCAGGAACCTTCATTAGCAGAAGGCTACTTCCCTGGGAACACAGGTGGAGTGCGATTGAAAGGGAGGCCTTTGGTCTGGTATGGTCACTGAAAACGCTGAGATCATATCTGTTTGGGATTCACTTCTGGGTTCAGACAGGGGTGAGGGGTGAAAAGCCCAAACTGTTGAGGTGGTCCGTCTCCATACAGGGAATGTACATTACAGTGGAACACCATCCTGGATAAAACCGCGTCAATGCTGATAGTCTATCCAGGTTCTTCCACCTTAGTGATGAGAACTCCAAAGAGGTTGAGTAGTTTTCCCCACTTTCAACTGGGGAGTCACATGTTGGACCTTAGGGTGTTCTCCCCCCAAACAATTTGCCTTCCTCCTTAATTTTTTGCTCATGTTATTTTTGCTGGCCTTAGGAGTTTACTACTGCTGACAATGAATAACATGCATGTACTCCCTCCTTAAAACATGGTAACATTGGCTTATCCCCAATTGGCATATTTAATTTACTTATAAGTCCCTAGTAAAGTAGTACTACATGTACCCATGACCTGTATATTAAATGCTGTCAGTTGTCTTGCAGCACTTATTGTGCCAACCACTTAAGAAGGCCTTTAAACATATCTCGGGCCTGCCACCACAGCCTGTGTGTGAAGTTTTAAACTGCAGTTTTCACCTCGCTGAATAAACTTTCTGCCAGTCCCAAACTTTCCTTTTTAATACATATAAATCTCCCCTAGGGTAGGCCTAGGACAAACCAGAGGGCAGGGTGCAGTGTATTTAAAAAGCTGGACATCTACTTTTTGGTTTTACATACCCTGTTTTTCACTATTGCAAGGCCTACCTTTCTCCTAGGCTAAAATTGGAGTTACCGTATTACATCAAATAGATTATAATGTCCAAATGAGAGCCGGTAACCAGTTCATGTTTGTTGTCTTTGGAATTGTAATGAAAAATCCTCTCTCATGGGTAAGTCGGATTTGAAATTCCGTTTTTAGAAAGTATGCATTTTCTCTTGGTTTAGTGACTGTAGACTGTCCCTGGGACACATGAATGGGTGTAGCTGACAGTTGGGCTATGTGAATTCCTCCCACACTGCCATATACAATACAGAGCTTAGGTGTGTCTGGATGGGCCATCAATGGCAGGATGGGGTGGAGCTAGGAACAGCCCCACTTACACTTGAATAGGCTGTGTCCTGTCTCCAAACACAGGGCTGCATACCTCCTGTAGTTAGTCTGGAGCCAGGGCAGGGAAGGCAGGATGCCTGGGGACTTCAAATGGAAGCTTCTCCCACTTCAAAGGCCAAACTGGATTTAAACATTGGACTTCAGACACCAACTCCTCAGTACACTTCTTAACATGTAGATACTCTGCCAGGAAGAAGGACTGCTGTACTACTGAAAGGACTGCCACTGTGGTGAACTGCTGCCCTGCTTGACTACTGCCTTGCTGGACTGCTGCCTTGCTTTGCTGCCCTGCTGCCTGCTACCCTCTTGCCTGGGTGAGAAGGACTGGACCTGCATCTATTGAACCTAGGACTCCAAAGTGAACCCAAGGACTAATTGGCTGGCTTCCTGACCAGAGCCTCAGGGACAGAAGGCTCCAACAACTTTGGAACCAGCACCTGGACTCCGTCATCTGCAAGCCCGACCCTGCCAAGTGGTGCCAACTCAGCCCTGGACTCTTAGAAGTGAGGCCTAAGTGCTCTGCCAGCTCCTCTGTGGTTCCAGCAAACCCACACATCTCCTCTGCTCCACGGCACAACCCTGAGCAGAACCAACCAATTGCCTCTGCTGCAAGGGTTTAATCTGATGCAAGGACTTCTCATGGACCTCGCAGCCTGCATCAGAACCACCATCTGCGCATAGCTTTCCTGACACAGGCCTTCACATTGCAAATTCGTCGTCGATGACAGCCTCGATGATGATGCAGGTTCTTGCATCACAGCCTCACAGCTCCTCGGAAGCAAATCATCTCTCGACTGCGCAACACATCCTCGATGACAGACTTTGCATTACAATCTCTCAACTAGATGAACATCAACGATGACGCACAACCTCACATCACTGCTCCGCAGTACCTTGTAACCAATGCATCGCCTTGGCTGCACAACCTATCCTCGGCACGGGACCACACAATGCTCCACAACCAGGACCTTGTTCAGTGGCCTAACTGGGTCCTTATAGCCAGCCCATACTCCATCGCAGTCAGCCTAAACTTGTGACTTTGTCCTGATTCGGCACAAACAGATATCCATAGTTGGTGCTTTGTGCTTTTGGTAATATTTCCTCTGAAACCTTAAAAGTTGCATATCTCTGGTTCAACTGATTGGATGTTTGACGTTTTGGTTTTGTTTCATTTATTAGAAATACTTTAATTTTTCTAATCTGGTGTGGGATCATTTTGTGGTGTGTTTTCACCATGTTATTGTTTGAAGTGTGGCACACATTATTTACATATTGCCTTTGAGTTAAGCCTACCAGCCCAATGCCAAGCTATCTGAGGGTTCAGCACAGGTTAATTTAGGGTTTGCTTGTGACTTCACACTGACAACAATTGTGGTTCCTGCTTGAGTAGGGTTTCACCCACCTCAACCAGTAACACAATTTCTTACAGTATGAGTTTCTAATCCATAGAGACAATTGTGGTTTAGTATGCAGTTCATTATTTGAGTGTCAAAATCTGTAGAATAGAGCACTGTATGGACCAAGAGGCAATTTAAAAATAGTGGTCTCAAGTTGCACCCTAACGTCTGGTGAATTGTCTCTGATTTTGCAATGTAACCTTTGTACTAGTAGGTTGCATCACAAGCGCTCCGGTAGCAGTGGGTTGCAGATTGACCAATCTAATTATCATTATTGGGCAGATCCATTATTGTGACTCCTCTCTGTGATTGGCTGCAAACACAGGGATCTTAGCCTGCAAGGAACAGCAGACAACCTTTACAGCTTGCATTTCCAAACAGAAAAAAGTTTTCCAAGCAGTCTTGGTTCCACAAAGGGAACAGGTACAGCTTTAAAAAAAAGTTGTTGCCCATGTGAGACTGCTGCATGTTCCACCCTGGAGACACCTGGCAATATTATTATTAATTTAAATCCCAAAAGGAAAACTGCCCAAGGAGGGATTGGTTACCCGTGGAAAATAAATTAATGCTTCCTTTGAGGAGTCAGTCACTTAACAAAGGTTTGTGACTACAATTGTGGTCATAAAACCCTGATACTTCTCATTGGAAGTAACATTTGAGAGGGGACTCCTCTTTCATGTCTATTTCTAACTGCAATTCAGGGGTCAGTAAACCAATTTTTGATTTGTAACAGGCTTTCCGAACTGCTAGTAAAGAGAAAAAAAATTCTGCTGTTGCAAACTGTGAGAAATTGGGTCTCTAGTTGGCAGAGGTTTGCACCCTGCCCAAATAGGAACCACAATCCTTGTCAGGGTAAGTCAGGTACACAACCTAAATTAACTTGTGCTCACCTTCTGGGCACTTGGCACATAAGCATTTATGCAACACTTACAGGCACATGCATCAAAGGAAAAACCGATGCATCATCCCAAATGCAAAAATCGCAATTTAAGGAATCTCTAAATTGCGATTACTTAAATTGCGATTGCATTTAAGGAATCCCAAATTGAGATTCCTTAAATGCAATGCATTAAAGTAAAAAAATTAGCGATTTTGCTAATAGGGGGAGCAAATTACCATGAAGTTGAACTTCATGGTAATTTGCAAAAACTTTGAAAAATGCACTTTTGTGCATTTTTCAAAGTTTCATGTTGCGCATGCACATGCCTTTAGGGCATGTGTGTGTGCAACATATGTGCACAGATCAATTTCAAGGGTGCAATAGGGTGTCATTTTGATACCCTTGCACCCTTGAAATTGCATGAGCAATTTGCGAGTACCTACTGGTACTCGCAAATTGCTCATGCAATCTCCAGTTCATTCCTATGGGCCTCCAGGCCCATAGGAATGAATGGGACGGCATTCCTTAATTGCGACCCGCAATTTGCGAGTCGCAATTAAGGAATGTGTAGGAATCGCTATTTTTATAGCGATTCCTACATGCATAGGCTTTTGCAATTCCTTAATTGCGATTCCTTAATAATCGCAATTAAGGAATCGCAAAAGCCTACGTTGATGCATGTGCCAGTTAAATTACAGTAATACAGTGCAAACCCCACATAAAGACTCCACACCAGTTTAGAAAAATAGACAACATGTATCTGAGTAAAAGCCATCTTATCGGAGACGGTTCACGCTGGACATCCTGACGGGTGATTACACGCTACAAACGACAGGTGAGATATGACGCGGAGAGATTGTAAGAATAGTAGCGTGTCAAGGGAATTCAGTCCCATTTTATCTCTCGGTTAAAGATAACAATAAGATTATAACAGAGAGATAATATATATGCAGCGCCATAATCGAGATATAAACAGACCCTCACTAGTGGCCCTACAAGTAACAAGCAGAGGCTAAATGTACACATGGCCCACATTTGACAAATATTATGGTTAGTGGCTATTGTGATTGTGGGTAGTCTAAAACTATTGTGGGATCTATTTGTCATTTAACATTAGGATTCCGCAATAAATGACTTTTTCCTTTCTTCCAACTCACTGATCAGGGGATCCAATAAGAAGAGTTCTGAGAACTTTCACGCAGCAAACTAACAAAGCTGTGATTTGCGAAGGAAGAAAAAAAGATTTAAGAAGATGTTTTAAGGAAAAGCCAATAGGATACGTGTAGAACTATTAGGTAATCACAAACAGACTGACTTTTTGTTCAAAACGATATAGATCGTTTGTTTGATACTGACTGCATTCCGACATGTGAGCAGTAATTACGTTTAACTCTTATTGACATACACAGGTGCACTAGGAATATATGAAGGCTGACTCCTAGTGTGCTCCCCTGGGAAAAGTTTCGGAATATCTGCCGTATGATGTCCTCAAGTGTTAGAACTAAAGATCAAGACTAAGTCCGACCAAGGTACACATAGTAGGCGTAATAACTGGGATATACAGAATAAGAAGTGTATGAACATAATAAGCTTAGTTATCGCTAACATGAAATAATAATTTTTTTCAGAGCACCAGCCAAATCAGGACTACAAATAAGTAGTCGTACGACCAACTACTATTGAATATGAGCATTGCCATCTACATATTAACATAGAACAGGTAGAGAATTCTATTTCTAATCTTTTCAGAAGTGGAAAATGTAAAGAGAGGGCAATTAGAACTGTCCTATAGAATATAACAATTTTCATAAGGGACAATGTTTTGAGACACACATGCAAACCATTGCAGAACTGTGGCTGGTAAGAATGCATGCACCATTTTGCCATATTCTTTCTACTTTCTGATTCTTTATTTATAACATATTCCTTGTATATATTCTAGAGAGAGCTGAATACAGTGGTACCATTGCAACCTTGGCAATTGTGTAAACTTCTTACGGTTTTTTAATCAATGGAGATAAATAATACATTCTCCAGTAGGGTATAGACATGGAAATATTAAATCACAACATGGTTTTAATTCTATTTAAATTTATTTTCAGAAAACAAGTTCCCCCCATCGCTGCCCGCGATAAAATACCCACAGCAACAGGTCCTGAGGAAGGTGGCAATTAAAGAATATTAAGCCACCGAAACATGCGTCGACCAGTTTGACCAGTTTGAGTGATACACCCTAGTATCCATCCCTATGTCAGAGGGCTGAATAGTCCACCCTCGCCTGACTAGTATCGAGCACGTTGGTGCTTCTCTTTCTGGGGTGTGGTATGAAAGATATGTGTGAAAGTGATATGTATGTAGTATGCCCAGAGGTGTGACTGGTGTGGGGATTTGTCTTAACCCCTTCTGTGCCACGCCCTTTCCCCCTCCTGTGCCGGGCGTTTTATTAGTGGGTGGGGTTCATGACGAGATAGTCTCGTCATGGGCACAGCGCGACCGTGCTCCATGACGAGACTATCTCGTCATGGGCACTGAAGAGGTTAAATAAAAGTTAAGACTTGTATGTTTTTGATAAAACCTTTTTTCAATTTTTGTATAACCTTTTGCTTTCTCATTCCAAAACACTTGTAAAAACTGGCTATACTTGTATACATTATGAAAATAGGTTTGTGCATGTATAGCGAAATAATAATTAATTCTGCATAGCTTGGTTTTTGCAACAAGAAATGAATTTTATGCAGACAAAAGAACAATAAACAAATCAGACAAAATACACATGCATAACTGGTGATCTTTTTCCATGTAAACCCAAAAAAAAAAAAAAATTAAAGCAATTTAGGTCTCGAGGGATACTGTATATTATAGTTCTTGTTTTTTGTTCCCCCTGTTCCCTGACCTCAAATCAAATCATTAGGGGGTACCTCATCTAATTGACTAATGGTGGTTTTTTAATCACAGGTTTTCCATTGTAAGAGTTCTACCTTTCGGCCAAGGTAAGCAAGTGTGCCCAGTTATTGTATGCTCTCTCTCCTTTTCCAGATTAATCTTTGTGTCCACACTTGAGGTGTCTTGTTCATGGGTAATAGCTATTAATGAACTATCTTTTCTTTGAATACTTATTCCTCCTCTTTTGGAACATATTTATTATCTTAAATTCTTATTAAAAACTTTTTTCTTTTTCATTCTTTTCTTTTTTTTCTAAATTAATCCAATTGCATATAAAGCACAATTGATTTTATAGTAGTGGAGGTAAGGATTAGAATAATATATTTTATGGTAAATGCCCCATGAGCATATGATGGAAGCCCTACAAACTTTTGGCTTCACTGACGCTGATTTCACAGCATTAATTGGACAGGTCGGGAACACTAACCGTAACACTATACTATCAAATACTGCCAATAGTGAATGTCAAGTACTTCTAAACTTAAGGAAAAAATGCAAGAGAATGGAATCTCATGCCACATTTATGCTAGAGTACCTTAGGGCGGGAGTTATTCCATCGGGCCTACGAGTCCGTAATGTTCCAACATTATTTGTGGAACTACGCAAATTTCTAGAGAGATGGTCTCATATAAGCAATAGATGCTCGAGAGACTGGATGATTCTCATTATAGAAACTGCAAGAGAACTAGTCGCAGCCCTCAATATAGAAATCCAAGCATTAGAGGACAAACTAAAAACTAATACAGCAGTGGACAAGGCAAAACTGAAGTTAGACAGTATAAATGCCGAACTACATGACATTGAGGAATACATCCAGAAGAAAAAAACGGAAAAACTCAAGAAAGATATAAAATGGTTTACTCAGGAAAAAGCATACCCGTACCTAAGAGTTAATTACTACCAAGAGTGGCAAAATGAGAATGACTCACACACGCAAGCACACAATAGTAAGAGAAAAGTGGTGACCTTTTCAGATACTAATTCATCGGAATCTGAAGGAGACGCTCCTAATAATTATGAGGACACCTTCCAAGGCCAACGACCCTATAGAGGGAGAGGTGGAGATTACCAATCTTATTATCAAGCCCCACCTCCTTTTTTAGGGAGAGGCCGAGGTTGGAACAGAATGCGCTACACGAAATCAGACAGGAGAGGGTACCAGCAAATGGACCCTCAACCTCCTCAGATGTATATGAGGACCAGGAATCAACAATATTGGAGGAACTGAAAAATAGACCTGGAACAGACACCATACCTATTTTTAACATTTCCACGCACATGTTGAAATCAGATGAATCAGCCATCTTGAGCAGAGGTTTATCCTTTGTACCAAATACATACTGCAACAAGTTTAGACTGATACAGGATATTTTTGCCTTTTTCAGAAAAATTCGTCTGAAGAAATTCTTTTTAGACAGAGAAGAGGTAGAATCAGATCATAATCTGTCAGGATGTAAACCGCAATCAACCTTTACGCCCACCTTGGAGATGGTAGGCCCAGAGGTGTCTGTCTTTGAAAAATCTGTCCTCAATGATATTAACAAACTGATGAGACACAATTACCATAGTAAACCGAACTTGACAATTGGAGAGAGTACTGCTCTCCAGAAACTCCAAGAAGCATCAGAGCTCACTATAAAACCCTGTGACAAAGGAGGAGGTATAGTCCTCATGGACACCAAGAAATATGAGGAAAAGGTTTACCAAATGCTGAATGTGGCGGAACATTACAAGCCCATTAAACCAGGAGCTCTCATTAAGTTGAAAGAAACTATTGACCGCACAACTAGTAAAGCATACGAGGAAGAAACTATTTGTGAGAAAGAATATTTATACCTTAATAAAACCAATGCAATAATTCCAGCATTGTATGGTGTGCCCAAAACACACAAAAATATCCTAAATCCAACACTGCGCCCAATAGTTTCTTCAATCAATTCCTCAACGGAACCATTATCCAAATACGTGGATACGTATTTGTGCCCACTAACAACTCAATACAAGTCCTACATCAAGGACACAGGAGACATCATCAACAAATTGGAAAATGTACCCTATGACCCTAACAACGAGATTTTGGTCACGCTTGATATCGAAGCACTATACACTAATATACCGCAACAACAAGCAGTAGAAGCAGTAAAAACCCTCCTGGAAAGAACACCAGGAGAGAGACCTAACAGCTTTATAGTGGAATGCTTGGAAATAGTGCTAAAAAACAATTTCTTTGAATTCAGAGGGGACCTCTACCACCAAATCAAAGGGACTAGTATGGGGGCATCTTGTGCCCCAAGTGTGGCCAACATATATATGGGTGAATACGAACGTAAACATATTTTCAATGAGATAGCTCCATTTTTTGAGAATGTACATAAATGGTATAGGTTCATAGACGATATTTTCTTCATCTGGCGTGGAGATGAAGAAACTTTAACTGTCTTCATCGATTGGTTGAACACCAGTGATAAGAACTTAAAATTCACTTGTAATAAAAGTACTATATCAGTGGAGTTTCTGGATATCATGATAAAAGCAGACAACGGTAAGATCTCAGTCAGTTTCTTTAGGAAACCAACATCTAAGAATACTATTTTGTCACATACCGGCTATCATCCAAATTGCCAAAAGGATTCAATCCCCTTTGGGGAGTTCTTGAGGATCAGACGTAACTGTTCTAACAGCCAAGATTTTGACAAACATGGGGATGACCTAAAACAGAGATTACTTATGCGAGGGTACCCAAAACGCCTGATCAGATCTGCTTATAAAAGGGCACGTTACTATAATCGTGACGCCCTATTAGCAGGAAGCACTCGCCCTAAGAATGACAAATTGGTGTGTGTTGTGAATCACTCAACCCTAAATTTTAAAATAAAGAGGGTTCTAAACAAAAATTGGCATATCCTAAATGCCAATGATGGACAAGAGACTATCCAAAAACCCATCCTTGCATACCGTAGAAATCGGAATCTTAAGGATAGCCTTGTACATACAAGGCCCAAGCAGAAACAATTGAATACTCAAACAACGTTGGTAGGACCTCCGATTTTGGGCAACCACAAGTGTGGTACATGTGTTGCCTGTGACAGTGCCATCGTCACTGAATTTTGGAACTATCAAGGAAAGACAGGCAAACTACGTGATTTCACAAATTGTAGGAGTCAAAATCTCGTGTATCTCATTTTGTGCCCTTGTTCACTAGGGTACGTAGGTGAGACAGGCCGAGAGTTTAGGACCCGCTACAGTGAACACAGATCTGCTATCAAAACGAAAAAACTACTATGTCCCATGGTCCAACATTTCATTGAGTCTCAACACAATGAAAATGAACTGAGATGGCTGATTTTAGAAAAAGTAAGAAATATCCCAGGTAAAGACACACAAGAAGTAAGAAAAACGCGTGAGACCTACTGGATCTATACTCTAGATGCAGTAAATATCGGTCTGAATGAGGAAATAGTATGGCACACAAGATAAAGACTTATTGTATGACACATATATAGGCAGATTTTGACCACACTACCCAGTAAAGATTGACACAACAATAATGATTATATCATCCTCTAGTACGTCCAAATGCAACAAGCCAAATCTTATTAGGATATGGGTTATAATTTGAGGTACAAACAAAAAATCGCCATATTTACTAACTATGAAAGTTTTATACGATTCATAATAATTAAAATAACCTTGAGTATACTCAATTACAATATGCCACTTGCCAAAGTGGGGGATATGTTATCCCACGACATACAACAATATATATATATGGTAGTATCAGGAGATCGTAACAACAATTAAGGACGCTAGTAATCATTGGAAAACATGCATCTGTAGTGGGGAATATCTATGGGGGGGACAAAAAAGGTCGTTCATTATGGCATTCGCTATATCCTGTTTAATTTTAGTTCCCACTAATTATCAAATAGCAATATAAGTATACAATGGGTGGCTGTGCTAAAATTGGAGACTTTTTGCTTACTGCATATCATTCTGTCAGAATAGCAACAAAGAAGTAAGTCTATTGCGTGAAATAAATGAACTGGTATCACTCCTGCTTAAGAGAGCGAACATATGCAGCGATACAACGTAGTCAACACATTAGGCAATAGTCACTGTCCCAGTTTAAGATGGTGGCTAAGCATAGCGATGTAAACAAAACAACTGGCATATCGCGTTATTGCCCCATATAAACGTATAAGCATGATGTAAAGTTTTCTTCCTAGTATTCTTGCAACATCATCCACAAATTGGCTTTATTAGTCTGAAACAAACCAGAAACCGCTAATAACCTACTTAGATTGTATCCTTAAAAGTAGTCAACATATTGAGCAACAGTTACTATCCCAGTCTAAGATGGCGGCCAAGTATAGCGTTGTAAATAAAACAATCGGTATATCTCGTAATGGCCTTATATAAACATACAAGCATTGTAGAAAGTTTTCTTTCCAGCATTTTTGTAACATTAGGCATATATTAACGCAAATGGCCTGAAATAATCCAGAGATCGCTTATAACCGACTTAGATTATCTCTTAAAAATCGCCACTCCAAGATGGAACCGCTGATAGTTCAACTAATAAGGAACAGACCTAGTTAGGAAACACGTTACGTAGGACGCAGTAATGCGTCGCAGGTGTATGGTATCAACAATTGAGGATCAAGATCACTACGAATATAAAAAGGCAACAGCATTACGAGCCATCTTATCGGAGACGGTTCACGCTGGACATCCTGACGGGTGATTACACGCTACAAATGACAGGTGAGATATGACGCGGAGAGACTGTAAGAATAGTAGCGTGTCAAGGGAATTCAGTCCCATTTTATCTCTCGGTTAAAGATAACAATAAGATTATAACAGAGAGATAATATATATGCAGTGCCATAATCGAGATATAAACAGACCCTCACTAGTGGCCCTACAAGTAACAAGCAGAGGCTAAATGTACACATGGCCCACATTTGACAAATATTATGGTTAGTGGCTATTGTGATTGTGGGTAGTCTAAAACTATTGTGGGATCTATTTGTCATTTAACATTAGGATTCCGCAATAAATGACTTTTTCCTTTCTTCCAACTCACTGATCAGGGGATCCAATAAGAAGAGTTCTGAGAACTTTCACGCAGCAAACTAACAAAGCTGTGATTTGCGAAGGAAGTAAAAAAGATTTAAGAAGATGTTGTAAGGAAAAGCCAATAGGATACGTGTAGAACTATTAGGTAATTACAAACAGACTGACTTTTTGTTCAAAACGATATAGATAGTTTGTTTGATACTGACTGCATTCCGACATGTGAGCAGTAATTACGTTTAACTCTTATTGACATACACAGGTGCACTAGGAATATATGAAGGCTGACTCCTAGTGTGCTCCCCTGGGAAAAGTTTCGGAATATCTACCGTATGATGTCCTCAAGTGTTAGAACTAAAGATCAAGACTAAGTCCGACCAAGGTACACATAGTAGGCGTAATAACTGGGATATACAGAATAAGAAGTGTATGAACATAATAAGCTTAGTTATCGCTAACATGAAATAATAATTTTTTTCAGAGCACCAGCCAAATCAGGACTACAAATAAGTAGTCGTACGACCAACTACTATTGAATATGAGCATTGCCATCTACATATTAACATAGAACAGGTAGAGAATTCTATTTCTAATCTTTTCAGAAGTGGCAAATGTAAAGAGAGGGCAATTAGAACTGTCCTATAGAATATAACAATTTTCATAAGGGACAATGTTTTGAGACACACATGCAAACCATTGCAGAACTGTGGCTGGTAAGAATGCATGCACCATTTTGCCATATTCTTTCTACTTTCTGATTCTTTATTTATAACATATTCCTTGTATATATTCTAGAGAGAGCTGAATACAGTGGTACCATTGCAACCTTGGCAATTGTGTAAACTTCTTACGGTTTTTTAATCAATGGAGATAAATAATACATTCTCCAGTAGGGTATAGACATGGAAATATTAAATCACAACAATGTTTTAATTCTATTTAAATTTATTTTCAGAAAACAGGTTCCCCCCATCGCTGCACGCGATAAAATACCCACAGCAACAGGTCCTGAGGAAGGTGGCAATTAAAGAATATTAAGCCACCAAAACGTGCGTCGACCAGTTTGACCAGTTTGAGTGATACACCCCAGTATCCATCCCTATGTCAGAGGGCTGAATAGTCCACCCTCGCCTGACTAGTATCGAGCACGTTGGTGCTTCTCTTTCTGGGGTGTGGTATGAAAGATATGTGTGAAAGTGATATGTATGTAGTATGCCCAGAGGTGTGACTGGTGTGGGGATTTGTCTTAAATAAAAGTTAAGACTTGTATGTTTTTGATAAAACCTTTTTTCAATTTTTGTATAACCTTTTGCTTTCTCATTCCAAAACACTTGTAAAAACTGGCTATACTTGTATACATTATGAAAATAGGTTTGTGCATGTATAGCGAAATAATAATTAATTGTGCATAGCTTGCTTTTTGCAACAAGAAATGAATTTTATGCAGACAAAAGAACAATGTATGAATGAAAGTTTATAAAAAAAGTAAAATAAATTAAAAAATAAACAAATCAGACAAAATACACATGCATAACTGGTGATCTTTTTCCATGTAAACTCAAAAAAAAATTAAAGCAATTTAGGTCTCGAGGGATACTGTATATTATAGTTCTGAGTAAAAGAAGACCAAATTGACAATAGTCTAGGAAGTAGAACTCAAGATATGAATTTTTAAAGATGAAATCCAAAAACAGTGCTTAGAAGTCTATAGTAGGTTACTTGAGGTTACTTCAGGTCACGCTTGACCAACGTAAATCCAAATTTCAGGCTGACTGCAATGGAGGCAGGCTGGCTACAGGACCCATTTAGGGCCCACTGAAAAAGTACCTTGGGTGGAGCAAGTGTCTGTGTCGAAGACTTGATGCATCCGTTCCAATTCACGCAGGCCAGTCGATGCATCAAAGTCGAGCCTCTCAGTTGAGTCCTGTGTTGTTGTGGAACTCTTTATGATGTAGGTGCTGCGTCATCGTTGAGCTTCTCAGTTGGGACCATGGGTCAGCTCTGCATCGTTGTTGGGCCTCGCAGTCGGGTCCCTCGTTGTCATCATGCCATGTGGGGATGTCTTCGGTTCGCAACTGCATCAGTGTCAAAGGGCACTGAGTTGGTTATGATCGGCACAGAGATGACAATGCATCCATTTTGGAGCAAACCAGTTGAAGAACCAACTTCTGAGGCCCAGGACTTTGGGCAGGGGAGGGCTCACAGATGGCACAGTCCAGCAGCTGAAGCTGAGTTAAAGGAAGTCTTTGATGACCCTGAAACTTCAAGAACAGGGGGCAAGCCTCTAGAGAAATTTGTGTTCAAGGATGCAGAGAGCAGGTCCAGTCCTTCTCACTAGCAGACAAGAAGCAGCAGGCAGCAGTCAAACACAGCAACGCAGGTAGCAAAGTGGCAGTCCCTCCTACAGCACAGCAATCAGTAATCAATATGAACTTTAGCATTGGTTAGCAGTGGTAAAGTGCCCAGAATCCTAAAGCCAGCAACAATTAAGTCAGCAAAACAGGAGGTCAGAAGGCACAACGTCAGGGGTAACCTGAATGCCAGGTCTAAAACAAATCCTGTGATTTATTGAATCACAGGCTTTCAAATGCCAAGTGGTTTCATAGATCTGGTTCACAGTCTCTCTAATAAGTATTATAACACGATTGTGAGAAGTACAACTGCAGAGTCTACAGATGCTGCCCTTTGAACTTATGGCAAAGATTTTTACTGATGCATACACCAACTATAAATGTATTTTTTTGTTTTCTGGGGACTGCTGATGTTAAAAAATATAGGTGTCTTCATTTGAAATCTGATTAAATAGAGAACTGCTTTGGTCTTAATTTTCTTGCTGATTTTTAATTTGGCCTTGAGGGCATGCATCAAGGAGTCGTAGCAGGCCTGGACTACCCATTTTTTTGACTGGACATTTCCTTGATGGTCTGGGGCATTTGGAGGCTAATTTGTAATGCAGGGGGAGCTGCTCTCACTTCTGTCACTTTCTACAGCTTCCCCAGGTAATTATAGCAAGGTGGTGGTCTTAAGGGGAGAGAGAGAGAAAGAGAGAGAGAGAGAAAGAGAGAGAGAGAGAGAGAGAGAGAGAGAGAGAGAGAGAGAGAGAGAGAGAGAGAGAGAGAGAGAGAGAGATGAGAGATCGAGGAAGGGAGCAAGGCTGGTTTGAACATTTTAGCCATGGCCGCCCTTTTAGGTCAAAGCCTACCAGACAATACAGTTGTCTGGTTTACTAACAACATCTTGGTGACATTCGGAAAGGTTTCCTGGGAATGCATTCCTCCTGTTGTTTGCCATTGGCTTTGTGGTTTGTAACTCACATTTGCTTGCTATTTGGTGGCTTTATTTTTTTAGGCTGTGCAGCTCGAGCTTGTCCCTTCCGTTACGCAAACCCTATTTACTATGTTCTCCACCAGTGCTTGATTTCTGCAAACAGGCCTTTAAATCATGGTCTGATCTTGTCACGCTTGCTGCCCATTCATGAGGTAAAATATCTTCTAGGGAGAGTGGTGTTTATTTTTCTTTCTCAGACTTCAAAGTGAGAAGATTTACGTGACAATCATGCTGGCTCCGTGAATGCTTGAGGAAGGCTGTAGGATGTTATTTTTCTTTTCTAGCACACAACAAAAATGTAAATGTCTGTAAATGAACTGTGCTGATACTTCAGAATTAGAAAAGCACAGATAAGGCACATTATTTGGTAATTCTGAAGCGTGCTGGAAACAAATATTATTAAATGATCAAAACAAATCAATACACTAGGTGATGACATCGCCGCACAATATCGTTTGTGCACTGTATAGTTTTATTTTTAAAACTGTATGTCTGTGCAAATGTAATGGTGATTTCAATTGAAGATGTGTTGTCTGTAATGAAGTGTGCTACCATACCATGCATATTCCATTCTATGACACTCCACTCTGCACCACTCCAGTCCACGCCACCCCACACTGTGTGACTGCACTCTGCTCTACACCAATCCACTCTAAGGCACTTTACGAAATGCCTCTCTACTCCACACCACTCTACTCTATTCCAATGCACTCACCTCACTACTCTCCTATGCATCGTCGCACTCTTCACTATTCCACTCTATGCCACTCTACTCTGCAACACTGCACTCCATCCCACTAAACTCTGCGCCAATGCACTCTACTCTGTACCACTGCACTCTGTGCCACTTCACTCTGCTCTGTGCCACTCCACTCTGCGCCCCTGCACTCTACTCTGCACCACTGTACTCTACTCTAAACTGCTGCACTCTACGCCAAAGCACTCTAAACCACTTTACTCAAAGCCCATGCATTCTACACCATTGCACTCTACACCAACTACTCTGCACCACTGTTCTCTGTGCCACTATACTCTACTCTGCAACACTTTACGCCGCTGCAGTATACGCCATTGCACTCTGCGCCATTGTACTCTAAGCTACTCTATTCCACTCTGCACCACTGTACTCTATGCCACTACTCTCTATGGCACTCTACTCTGCACCACTCTGCACCACTGCACTCCACATCAATACACTCTGCAGAACTCTACTGTACTCTACTGTGCTCTATGACAGCCTACTCTGCAACTCTGCACTCTCTGACACTGAACTCTATGCCACTCTACTCTATGCCACTGCACTCTATGCCAATGCACTCTCCACCAATGCACTTTACGTCACTCTTCTCTGCACCACTCTATGCCACTGCAATCCATGCCAATGCACTCTTTGCCTCTTAACTGTACACCACTATACTCTATGACAGTCTGCTCTGTAACTGCACTCTATGCCACTCTATGCCACTTCACTCTATGCCATTGTATTCTACTTTGCACCCCTCTATGCCAATACACTCTGTGCTACTATGCTCGATGCTACTGCAATCTACCCTGCACTACTCCACTCTACTCTGCACCACTCTATTCTATGCCACTTCACTCTATGCCACTCTACTCTGCTGCATTGTACTTCCTGCCACTGTATTCTACGCGATTGCTCTCTACACACCTCGCTACTGCACTCTGCCATACTCCACAAAACAGCACTCTCCTCCATGGCACCCTTCTTCACTGTACGCTAGTCTGCACCACTTAAATCTACACCACTGTATTGCACTCTACACCAATGCATTCAACACCACTAGACTCTACTCCACTACACTCTCCACCACTCCTCACCATCCATTCAAATCTATTGTGCATCACTGAACTCCACTCCACTGCAGTGTACACCACTATACCCTGCACCACTGCAATCTACCCTGCACCACTGTACTTTACCCTGCACCACTCCACTCTGCGCCACTTCTCTTTATTCTGACACAATCCAGTATATGCCACTGCACTCTACACCACTGCACTCTATGCCACTGCAATCTACTCTGCACCTTTTTTCTCCATGCCACTCTTCTCCATGTCACTGCACACTACACCAATCTGCTCTACACAACTTTCTATGCCACGTTACACCACTACTCCACTTTATGACACTCTACGCAACTCTCTATGCCACTCCATGCCACTTGACTCCATTCTATTTTACAACAAACTACTCCACTCTATGGCACTCCACTCTATGACACTCTATGCCACTCCACTCTGCTCTACGCCACTCGATTCTACAACACCCTACTCCATTCTATGCCATTCCACTCTCCTACAGTTCTCCACTCTATGCCACTCTACTCTACAACATTCTATTCCATTCAAAGAAACACCCTCTATGCCACTCCATTCTGCACCACTCCACGACACTCTATGCCACTCCACTCTACAACACTCTATTCCACTCTATGCCCTCACAATCTATGACACTCTACTCCCTCCACAACACTCCACAACATTCCATGAGACTCCATGACACTCCAGTTCACTCCACTCCAAGCCACTTGACTCTACTCTACACTACTCCACCTCGCTCAATAAAACGCTACTTTACTCACTTTATGATATTCCACTCCACTCCACTCTCCTTTACCCCACTAACTTTAGCCATGCTGAATAACAGCCACGCTGGTGTACAACATGGCTAAAAACATATTGGCAAAGCCAATAGCTTTTACATAGGCGAGATCTATTGGCTTTGCAATTGCTTGTTTGTTTCCCAGCCAAGCCCTGGTTGTAGTGCATGAATACTGAAGAAGCAGTGATTCGTCTGTGGCAGCTGCTCTTTCATGTCCTACGTTTATAGAAGCACAATTGGAATAAGATTAAAATGATGACCTGGCTGTGGAACACTTCACCATCATGTCAGCACCACTCAAACCTAAAGCAAACAAGAACTCAAACGTAATTGTACTAAGAGTTCAAGAGAATAATAGTTCAACGTAACACTCCTCAAGGATATATTTATTTAAGACACTACTTAAGAAGCAATCAATCAGCCATGACAGGACACTAGAAAATGAAGCCATCTGAATAATAAAGCACGGGGGTTAATGCTTGTGGGTTAAGTTTGTATTTCAATAAATATACTTTGGGTTCCCAGGAGAAACCCCTGATGCTCCTGGAGGATTATATTTCACCAGGAGTGACCTACTGAGCCGCTTCTGAATGAGTCATATTTAGGGAACTTCTCATTCACGTGATCTAAGTTATTTATATAATGATCTGCGAGGAAAACTGGGGCCAATAATCAAAGCAAGTCAGAATTACACGCGCAAAAACTCTTATTTTCGACTACCAAACCAATTTTTAGATTTAGAAAATCTGTTTTTGGATATATTGTTGGATTTATTTGCTACCAAAACTGTAAGTAAATCTTCGAGTAAGGCGGGGTGGACAATACAGGGTGGGCAATAAAGGGTGGGAATCTCCTGTGAGTTTGTGAACATTCAAAATCTGTCTAATTGTGGTTATTGAAAAGCTCCTCTCCAAAAATGCTATCCTGGAAAACATCATCAATTAACTTCTGTCAAGTGCAGGAGTAAATACTTTTTCGGGCTGTAAAAATAAATCTCTTAAAAAGATTGAGGAGAATAATGGAAAGGTTTTCACCATGGGAAAGAAATGCTATCGGAATGTAGGCGTGCACTGTTAATTTTATCATGCGAAAATATATGCAAGTACATTTATGCATAAAGAAAATTGTTTTTCTGGACTAAGTGCTGGTTAACATTTATGAATTATCAAAAGTCCATTATCTATAAATGAAAGTGCTGAGGGACACGCGATATGTATAGAAAAGCAGTATTTGAAATACAAATACTATATAAATACCCTTTGAATTTGATGAAATTAAAGTCTATATTGCTCTCGTCCCTCCACGATTTCCCATCTGCTGCTGTGGAGATAAAGGGTGGGCAAAGAGTTTAGGATGTGAGGAAAGCTCTTAGGGGCATATTATCAAGAAACGGCGTTAAAATTATCGAGAATTCCCATAGAAGCCCAAGTTCTGCTGTCAACATGGGCTTCTATTGGAATTCTCACGGGCATATTATCAAGCCCATTATCGCCGCTTTAGCTGCAGTTTTCTGCCGCCAAAGTGGCGATAATTTTAACGCCGTTTCTTGATCATATGCCCCTTAAATTGCTGTTACGTTGTCTCACTGCCACTATACTCCTGACCCCGAGAGCATGTGCTAGCCTTTGCTGCTCCTAATTGACATTCATGAATTTCCCTACTTCAACAAGATGATAACTTGAATACCAGAAAATGGCTTGATCCCAGCAGGAAGTGAGGTAGGTTTCTCTTGAAAAATGGAATAATGTTGCGAGGAAGGACTACATACAAATGTACCTATTTCACAGACCTAAATCAGTCTATACAGACTGAAGGGCAAAAGGTATGCCCAACACAACATTGGCTGTTGTTGGTACCATTCAGACGTGTACATACTGACCTGTCCACACGCATCAGCCAAAGGTTGATTGCTACGGCCTTTCATGACATATATATGGCTTCACCAATATCCCAGCACACAGCTATTACATTGGTGCCCAGTCAGGTGAGTTTGTTTGGAACTTTGGGCTCTTTTTTAAGTTTTAAATGAATGTCAAACAACCAATGAACACTTTCACCTTTTATCTGCATAATAATATTTGGAAAAACTGCAACCAGAGGAGCTGATGCGTATGGTCAACCTGAGTAGCTGATGTATATGGTCATGTGCAGGTAGATGGGCCACACACGGGGCAGACTACACTCCAATTGCAGGTGCAGCAGACTTTGTAAGGCACAGACAGAGCTTTCAGAAGAAACAATGCAGCAATTGTCTGCTCCATGTTATGTTATATTAGCAGGTTCTTGTATAGCGCACGTACATTAATTGGTTTCATGGCGCTGCTCTAGGAAGTGCCGGAACCCTGGGGATTTACTCGTAGGCTTGTCTGAACAGCCAAGTCTTGAGGAGCTTCCTGAAGTCTGTGCAAGATTTGATTTAGTAGGGCAGGGAATTCCAGTAGCTGGGAGCTAATACGGCGAATCTGGCACCACCCATATGCTTCAATTTGAAGGAGGGGGTAGATAGAAGATGATTATGTGCCGGACGCAGGTTATGCGTTGCGATGTGCCTTTGGATAAGGTTATCCACAAATTTGGGTCTCCTACCATTCAATGATTTGCAGACAAGGCAGCAAACCTTGAAAGCAAATCTCTGAGGGATTGGGAGCCAATGTAGCTTCCTCATGAGGGGAGTAACATGTTGCCACCTTGGTTGCTGAAAAATGAGTCTTGCTGCCTGGTTCTGTACCAGTTGCAATCGTTTAATTAAATAAAGAGGGATGCCACAGCATAGGAATTGGCATAGTCTAAATGGGACATAACCATAGCCAGAACTACCTGAATTAAGTCTTCCTGGGTAAGGAATTTGTTAATTTTCCTTATTTCCCTCAGTTGGTAGAAGCAGGTCGAAATCACTGAGCCGATTTGAGTCCTCATTGTGAGCATACAGTTGATTGTTACCCCCAGACTTTTGACAGAAGCAGAAAGGGTGGGAGGTTGTCCTAATTCCTTAGGCAAAAATTGTTGGCTCCAAGGGTTGCGTGAACACCCTGTTAGGACCAGTTAGGTCTTATCTGGGTTGAGTTTCAAGTGAATGCTGTTCATCCAGCTGCGGATAAACAGCATAGTAGATTGAAAATAACGGACCGATTCGGGAGAGTCACTGATTGAAAACATTAGTTGGAAGTCATCCGCATAGTTGAAGGTACTGACTTTCCTCTCCTTCAAGGCATGTATCAGAAGGAGGAGACAGAGGTAGAACAAATGGGGGATTATGATGAGCCTTGCAGGATTGCACAGTAGTTTCCAACTTTGGGACTGTAAACAGGGCCAGATTGGCCGTAGCGGGCACCAGGCAATCCCCGGTGCGCCGCATGGGTGGGGGCCGGTTTTGGGTCCCTGGGGGCCATTTTTGTTACAGGGTCGTTTTTGCAGCATAGCTGCAAAATTAGCCCTGTGACAAAATCGGCCGAAAACCAGCCCTGGCAAAGAGCTCGGCTACACCCCAACCCCCCGGGCGGCTGAGAACTTTGCCAGGGTCGGCTGTGGATCCAAGTCCGGCCCTGGCTGTAAACTGGGCAATGCAGACTGACTGAGAATGATTTCCAGAAAGGATCTAATGCAGTCAAGGGCCAATCCCTGGATTCCCGTGTCCCTGACCCAATCAACCAATATACCGTGGTCAACCCTGTCAAAGGCGGTGGAGAGATCCAGAAATACCAGAGCCTCTGGGGAGCCCCCATCAACCTCCTTCCGAAGAGTGTCTAATACCGTCAGTATGACAGCCTCTGTGGAGTGTGCTGGGCGAAAACCTGCTTGATTTGTCTCAAAATTCTCGGACTGTTCCAGGAAGGCAGAGAGGCATCTGGCCACATAGGCTTCCAAAACCTTGGCCAGGTATGTGAGCAATGAGATTGGGCGATAATTACTCAATATTTGTGGATCCAACCCTGGCTTCTTTAAGAAGGGGGCCACAACTGCCTCCTTGAAGGTGTCGAGGGCATAGCCCTGAGATAATGACTTGTTTAAAAGTGATAGAGCTGGTCCAGGAAGCACAGAGAAAACATCGCTCAAAATACATGGTGGGCAGCAATCCCTAGGATAGCCTGATTTTACTTTGGACAGCAATTCCAGGAATACCTGGTTACTTATTTTCGGAAACTGTTCAAGACAACCAGAGTTTATTGGCATAGTGGTGCATTCCTCAGGAGATGGGCGTGTGGGAATGCTAGCCTTAATTTTAGCAATCAAAAAAGTGTTCAATGACTCACATAAAATTTGAGAAGGCGTGGATTTTATTGTCACTATGTCAGGATTAGACAGTGCATTAACAATAGAGAAAATGTATTTTGACCTAATGTTGGAGGCTAAGATTTTTGAGGAGAAATAGGCAGCTTTTGTGGTTAGGGATAGTTTTTTGTAATCTTTTAATGCAGCTAAATAAGTTGCTTTGTCATCCAGCAAATAGTTGTGTCTCCACCTCCTTTCATGTTGCCAAATGGCTAACTTTTGAGCCTTTAGGTCGGTGGAGAACCATCTCTGTGCTTCATGAGGTCAAGCTAAGCGTATTTTCCTGAGCGGTGCATGTTTGTTGCTGGCGGCTATTAACCAAGTAGTTAAATTCCCCTCTCTGAGGTTAATAGATGGTTTATCTGGAGGATCTGTATTGGCTAGTGTGTTGAGAAATTGGGCTTTATTGATACTATTCCAGCTCCTTGCTGTCCCCCTTCCGTGGTGGTGGTTTTAGCCCTAGAGGTGTTATTAATGGAGAATTTAATCAAAAAGTGATCAGACCATGTACAGGGTATGATCAACGGGACAGACACAGCGAGGTTGGCTGTCCATACCTGGTCGAGGGTATATCCTTTTTAATATGTAGATGAAAACATGTGCTGATTAAGGTTTAACCCTGCAAGCAGATCGGTTAGTTCAGTGGATTGGGAACCACCCAGTGTGTCGTTGGCCAATAGTTAAAATCACCGATCGGCAGGATTTTTGCATGATTGGTTATGAAGTGGGAAACTTGTTCGGCCAAAGAGTGTGGAAACAGTGTCATACTCGGGGGGGGGGGCCTATAGAGGAGAACACAGACCATAAGGGCCGAATCAGAATCTAATTTAATCAGGAGGTTGTCTACTAAGGGTAAATTTAGTGTAATTAACACAGAGAATTTAAACTCCTGGCGTATGATGGCAGCTACACCGCCACCCACTTTCCCCGGAGGGTGGTTCACTTGGAGGATGTAATAATTACTTAGAAGGGCAGCCAGGATATCAGGAGATGTTTCCTGTGAAAGCCATGTTTCAGTTAACAGAAGGATGTCTGGCTGTTCAGACTCCAAGAAGAGGAAAATATCCAGCTTATATATCACCATCGAGCGGATATTTAGGTATATGATGGATAGTGCCTGAGGGCTGTTTCTGTCCTGTGTCTGGGTATGCTCTGCAGCTTAGGCGGAGTGTGATAATTCAGGAAAAGAGTCTCTTCTTAACTTGATGCCATTCTTGATCAGGCTAATATCTACAGAAGGGTTCAATCTGAGTTTTCCAGAGTGTGGTTGTTTAAGTTCAGATGGCGAGTAGCCAGTGATTCGGGCATAATGACTGGTCCCTGGCCCTGGACGTCCGTGGATGGGCGCAGATGAGCTTGCCTTTGGCATGCCGCTGGCGCGCCCGCTGCGTGCGTACGCTGCGCTCCCGTGCTGCGACCGGCATTAATACCCAGTGGCAGCCTTGGCTCCTCCCCCCTACTTAGTGATAGGGTGGCCCTGCAGCGTCAGACCAGAAAGCAGCTAAGGCCAAGAGCAACCCGCAATGGAGTCGCTGGAGCGAGGTAAAACACACCAAATTCAAATTCAGCACAATTTTAAAATATACAGTATTTAAAAAGGAGACTAGCTCCTAACAAAGCATTCTGTAGGGTAACAGCACTGTTCTAAGAGTGCCTGCTACCGCACTGTGACCGGCATTAATAGCCGGTGGCAGTCTAGGCTCCTACCCCCCTCCTTGGTGATAGGGTGGCCCAGCAGCGTCAGACCAGGTAGCAGCTGAGGCCAAGACCAACCCACAATGGAGTCGCGGGAGCGAGGTAAAACACACCAAATTCAAATTCAACACAATTCTAAAATATACAGCATTTGAAAAGCAGACTAGCTCCTAACAAAGCATTCCATAGGGTAACGGCACCGTTCTAAGAGTGCCCGCTCCGGCGCTACGACCGGCATTATCAGCCGGTGGCAACCTTGGCTCCTCCCCTCCTTGGTGATATGGTGGCCCAGCAGCGTCAGACTAGGGAGCAGCTGAGGCCAAGAACAACCCACAATGGAGTCGCGGGAGCGAGGTAAAACACACCAAATTCAAATTCAACACAATTTTAAAATATACAGTATTTAAAAAGCAGACTAGCTCCTAACAAAGCATTCTGTAGGGTAACATCAATGTTCTAAGAGTCAAACCACTTCCCTTGCGCTCGCCGCATCACGACTTGGAGATGCGGCGTGTGCAAGGCACGTGGTCTTATTAAATGTTTTACTTAATTTTAACTCTACCGTGGTGTGTCGACTCGTCCCACCCTGTCCCACCCTTGCCCTACCCCACCAATCTTACCTGTGCCGGTCGCACCTAGTGCATCCAAACCCATCCATCCATGACTGCACGCGCCTGTGTGAGTCTGTTTTTTGTGTGTCCCTGGTTGTCTGCATATGTGTTACCTGCTTTTGCATCAAAACAGTTCGTAAAACCAAAGCGGCAAATACAACAAAAAGCATACAACCCTAAATTGTTCTTGACTATAGTCTGTATCAATCCCCACTTTGATGTTGCTTGGTTTTAGGTGCGAAAGCTAGGATACATTCTAAAAAATGTAAATTAATTGAACTCTAAAATTAAAGTAATTGCAGTGACACAACATACCTTAAATCCCTAATGTTGCAAAAGTGTGCCTGCCTTTCAAACGCCATTACTGACTATACAGAACGTTTCAAAATATTACTGTAAAGAACTTTGCATTCGAATGGTACATGCGTTTCTGTGTGTTATGAAAAATGTTCTGTGACCAGAATTACTGGAATTCTTTAGAAGTACGTGCAGGATTCGGCAATTTAGAGGCATTTAATCACTAACCCATATGCACCAATTAAGGACAGGCAATTACTTAACTTCAATCACTTTCTATTGATGTAATTGTGCTATTTGTTTTACTAGCAAGTGATGTAAACAATTACAAAAAGATGGTACCTCTAGATGAAAGCAACTACCTTAAAGCATAAAAGAAAAAAACAGCCAACGTCGACTTCCTGCAAGTAAGATATGGCCTTCTAAGTTTATTTAAAGAAAAGTTTAATTACTTCCATAACATTTATTTGAGGTCAGGCAAGCTGGCCCAGACCAGGAAGGAACAAAATGCGGCTTTTAAACTGGGTTATGCGCAGAATGCAGACGATATACGGTAGAACGGACACACACACCTCCCTGTGTAAGTGTGTTTTCAAGCAGCAAGTGAACTCTCTTGAGTGATGGTGTTATGAAATTTTGCCTTGCTACCTGTTACAGTGACAAGCTTCACACATTTTAATGTTTTTGTTTTATTTTTACAAGTCACTAATGCACTCTTTCACAACTGCCATCTGGTCTGCAAAAGATTTAATAAGTGCAGAAAATGGTACAGTAAAACAAGAAGAAACTGTTACTAAGACCCACAAGAGCTGAGCCGTGTATATAAATGTGCGAATGTTGTGTTAGGACCATAGGGGTATGCAGAAATGAAGGGAGGAATGGTTTAGAAAGTTATGGGACTGAGTCAAAATCAGTGTCCATATTCCTATTTAGTTTTTAGATAAAAGCGCATTTAGATAATTGCATAAAATGTCACTAAATGCCCAGGTGTTGGAAAAAGCAGAAAAGTGCAATTTATTTTTCTGTTATTGTTGTATTTATGATTAACATACTGTGATGAGCAAAAGGAATATACAGTTTTGTTTGAATATTTTTTTAAACAGGTGATAGTTGTGGTGATATACAAGAAAAACATGAACCTATGTTTTTATTCGTGGACATATATTTTAACGGCAGAGGAAATTATCCAGCATGATGAAAACCTATAATTTGACATAGTGTACTCTTTTTAAAAGAATGGTGAATTTACATATATTAGAGAAAGAATGTACACTAGGCCCGATGAAATTTTAATTATGCTTATTTATGGAATTCCAGCACGTCACCAAATTACGCTGCAGTTCTCTGCGAAATAATAGCACATGAGTGTGGAAGCAACATGAGCAACCAGAAAGTAAGCAACTGTGTTATTGTCTATTTTTAAGTGTGAACTGCAGCTTCGTTTAAAAAATTGACACAAGGACACATTCTACGCTAAATGACAGTTTTGCATTTTGCCTAATTACATGAAATTTCCCAAACATAATCGAGGTCTGGCGGGTGGGTGGCTTGGTGGTCCTGTGGCAGTGCTACATCGCCATGGGATGGCCAGTGCATGTTGCTGCATGGCATTGACTGTGCTGTCCATGCCGTGCAGGAATGGGGTGCATGCACACAGGGGGGCACAACATGTGACCACCTGCATGCCCCCCCAGTGCACAGGGCCAAGAGGGGGTCCTTTCCCGACCGCCAGCGGTCTCATGGAGTTTCCTGAACACCAGCAGTTTCATGGAGTAAGAACTTCCATGAGACCACTGGCGGTGATGAAAGTCGTAATATGCTCGGCGGTGCCGCAGGGCACCACAAAACATATTGCGGTTCTCAGACCGCTGAGTCAACGCCAGGTATCCTTGATCCCTGGTGATTGCTGCAGTGCCATGGCACTCCTACCGCCCAAGTTGTAATCCGTCAGTGGGACCACTGGTGCAGCAGTGGCCGCACCATGATTTTGGCGGCTCCTGGACTGCCAAACTTGTTTTAGGCCCCATGTTTTAAAAGAAAAAAACTTGACCACCCATCCCTTTTCAGCTTTGGCCACTGCACAAAAAACTGCACGAAACAATTGTCTGCCATAAAATATTTTGTATTTTAACTTTTACATTCATAAACACAGATGTTAGTCTCTTTTCAGCCCTAACTCCATGCACTAAGCGGTGTGATCCGAACTGCTAAGGATATCAGCCACTACTATAGGTGCCATCAGAGACCATTTAATTGGACTTATTCTCTGTGCATGATTTAGTGGCTAGCAACATTAGCTTTTTTTCAGCAGCTACGCTAACAGTTCATGTCATCTTACTATATCCTTTTACTATTTATTGCACATACATTGTACAGTTTTTAGGTCGAGCCTAGCGCAGCACGCATGCGCTGCCCTAGGAAAACGACCTCTTGGAATCACTCTGGACTTTTCACAAGTTTTTTTAGCATTTATTCTATTGGGCTTTGCGTGCGTCTTTGTAAAAAGACAGCACGCAATTGGGCAAAGGCGGGTGCATAATCCACCGCTCCCAGGAAATGTATCCGCCCTAAGCCTACGGCTTGCGGTTACGAGTTGTGGCGCGCAGTGTGCCATCTGTTATGTGTCAGATTTCACACGAGCGCGCGCGCGCACACCACTCATGGGCCGCTGCAGCTGCATTCCTCGCATCCCACGGCGTTTTGCCTGTGGGTGCGAGCAGCTGCAATGCCTCCATGTTTTCTGTACTTTATTTCCATCCTCTTTGTTCCGCTAATTCTTTTTGTTTTCACAAATGTACCACTCACCCTGTCGAGCCTCTTTCATTCTCACAGCAGCCCCATGATCTCCCAGCAGTACGGCCTCCCAGGCAGGCGCCCTCCCTCGGTGCGCGTGCCTCTGATCTCCAAGCAGCGCGGAGCACGCCTCATCAGCCAGCCCTGTGATCTCCTTGTGACTCACCCGAAAACGCTACAGGCTTGGTGCTGCCACGGTCCCCAGCTAACTTGGTCTAGTTCTCTGTTCCGCCCTCCTTCTTTCATGCCTCTATGGTCACCTCTGGCCCTCTCCCCCTGTATCTTGCTCTTTGTCTGTTTCTCTCCTCTCCCATCTCTCTCTCTCTCTAAATACCTCTCACTCTGTTTGGCTCTCTTACTCTGCCCCGTCTTGTTCTTACTCCGTTCTTCCCCTTTCTTTGCTGTCTCCCGAGTTCCCCTTCATTTTCATTATCGCCGAATGTAGCATCATTGGGGTGTTGTGATGTCACACTTAATGGATAAAGGACTTTATTGCATGTTAGTATAATGGTATTGTGTTAGTGTGGCTGCGCCTTCTCTTTTGCTTCTAAGCGCTCACTGATTGACAGAGAGATGTGTTTACTGTTTTACCTGCTCCCTTGGGTTGCACAGTCACTCAGCTTGCAGGATACCGGTGAAATTCACTCTCCCCTTACTTCCTGCACACCGACAGCTTTGAGCTCACCATGCCATGACTAGATGAAGTATCAGGACGTTGTGCACCACGCCAAACTATTCCCATAGAAATTATTTCCTACAAACACACACCTTGCAACCAAAGCTGCAGCCGCCTGCAGTCACTCCTGACAGGGCCTCCCTGGCTATAATGACGCGTTTTACAAGACATAACATAGCACCTACTCTGTAGGTACTAAGACACAATTCAATTTGTGGCGCACCTTACATAAATGACTGTGTAATATCATTATGGGGGTGCTCCAGAAGCAGAGGGCTTGGGCGAGGTTACCCCGGCTTCAAACAGTGATTATTCCATTAAGTCCAGACCCATCTGCGCCATCAGGCCTCGCTGTGTGATTCCATGTATGTCTGCGAGGGCAGGGGAGGGGCTGCATTAGCACTCGGTGTTTGATTCCATGAGGGGACCTTCCAGGTCACTTGTCTGCTTTACAGTAATGGCTGCTGAGCCTAGCTGGGTGTGTTGGGAGCTGAGACCCCCCTCCCCCAAAACACAACTTACAATACAGTATCAGGACAAAAGAAAACTGAGGACATTTTTTATTGTAAATACTTTTTTTTAATATGGTCGTTCAGTTGTACATAAAGCCTTCTTGGTCATATATAAGGTACCAAAATGCTTTTGACACTTTCTTGTTATAACTTTTCAGTATGCTGCACAGCAGCCACACTTCTCTACAGTGTAGCTTAAAGACATTGACAAAGTCAATAGCTCTGACTAAACACTTCTAAGGTCCTAAAAGCGAGACCTATTGGCTATGCCAATGCTTGCTTGATATATGGTATTGTAAATGCATGTTTTTGTACATTTTTACTTCACAACCTTGTAATGGTTTTAAGTAATCACACAATAAACTCATTCAGTATCTGTCAGTAAACTAAAACAAAGGAATTTCAGAAATCTTTGTCAGTTGACATGACTGCACTTCTGAGTCTAGATCAGTTAAACTGATAACATTCTCAGCAAACGTGCACAGTTTAAAGACAGATTTTCAATGATTATAAATGAACACTTGCTTAGACTCACCGTCTGGTGCTAAATCATCATTTTGCACTAGTCACTCTTTGCAAGGTTATTTTTTTTTTGCATTGGTAATCGTTTTCCAAGTCTCTGCAAAGTTTCTCAGCACGAGTGCAAAATTACTAACAAGTAGTGCAAAACTGGCCAAAACCATTTCAGTTTATGATCTGGTTGCACTCTTTCAGTAAACCCAATATGCATGGCCCTGTTTCAAACCGACTGGTTGCCTGCATTTGGAAGTGCATGGCATCTGATATTTGCGATTGGTTTCATCTGGTCCTATAATGTAAAAATGAGTGTTAAAAGAGATTTTACGCCATACACTCCATGGCTCTCGTCATAATTAAATTTGCATGACTATCAATGTTCACTCTACCTGGGATTTGCCTTTAGGCCTTTTTCTCAGTAATTTATGGTTTTACTCAATTTCTTTAGTTGTAGCACTATTTCAAACACGTATAATCATCCTTAGGTTTATGATAGATGAAACCCTCACTTCACATGAATGTGCTTATATGGATGTATGGGCATTATATCTCGGCAAAATACCAAATGTGTGAACAAATACACATATAAATGAAAACAACACGTTTTAACAGAAGAACCCTGAAATCGCAAGGGCAGATTATACAAAGCTGGTAACCAAATTGTAGGAAAACATTTTACTTTCATAGTTCATCATTTACTGGTTAGTGCTACAGATACAGACATTTTACTCACAGTTTCTGTATCAGTGTCAATAGTAGTTTAGCCTTCATGTAAATCAAGAACGATGAATGTTTGAGAGAATCAGAAAGGTTTCACATTCCTGAATTCAGTTTCGTTTTTGAAATGTGTAATCATATTGTTGGCCTCATATTTCCTCACCATTTGAATTGTGGTGTTGTGCAGTGTCCTGAAGTAATCACTGTGACACAGTTCTAAAGTTCACACACTCAGTACGGAACCAAGAAGCATGGGGTCAAGCTGTATGTATTCACAGTTCCATATCATCATAGACTATACCAACTACACCCTGCAAGGGAGCATCTCTAACCTGGGAATCTTGAACCCTCTTCGGGCCTGCACACACACACACAACACTATGGGTCAGATTTACTAAGGAATTCCATTGTACTAGTATGGCGAAAGTCGTCGCAAGACAATTCAAGTCCTTAAATGGGATTCACAAAACAACATAAGTGGCAATTTGCTCCTCCTACTTGCATGCCTTTGTAAACAAATTTATTGCAAAACAGTGGCTTGTTCTGTGCTGCATTACATTTAATTGTGGTAAGTGTTCCATGGGTGGAGTGTGGGCATTTCTTTGCATCCACCCAAGAAATCTGACGCAATCCCTAATTCACTAGGGGGCATATGTATCAAACGATTTTTTAATCGCAAACGCTGCGATTCGCAAAATAACAGCATTTGCGATTAAAAAATCGGTAATCGGGATGTATGAGACAAATCCCATCGCAAAATTAAGGAATTGCTAATTTAGCGATTTTTTAATTTTGCGGAAGCATTTAAGAAATCGCAAATTGCGATTTCTTAAATGAGATGTAAAAAGCACCCAAGTTGTGCGAATTATCCTTAAGAAATCGCAAATTACCACCAACTTCCAGTTGGTGGTAATTTGTGATTTCCTTTCAAAATGCACTTTTTTTAATTTTACAAAGTGCCACGTGGCTCTCATACATGCCCTTAGGGCATGTATGTGCGCCATATGCACACACATGCTCATTTCAGGGGTGCATCAGGGTGTCATCATGACACCCTTGCACCTTTGAAATTATTCCCAAATTGCGATTAGCAAATTGCGATTCGCTATTTGAGAATTACTTCCCATTCATTCCTATGGGTCTCCTGGCCCATAGAAATGAATGGGCAGGTATTCCTTAATTGCGATTTCGCAATTTGCTAATCGCAATTAAGGAATTTTAAGAAATCGCAAAAAGTTTCCAATTTTTTAAATACATCCCGTTTTGCAATTCTCAAATAGCGATTCTTTAAAAATCGCTATTTGAGAATCGCAAATGGTGATGTTGATACATATGCCCCTAGATGATGTAAACCTGAAATTGCATCAAAATTGTGCGGCTACTACACAGAAGCGCAATGAGGAGAAATATATTTTTCCCCTTATTATTTCCTCTTTACATGTGTGCTGCATTCTGCACCTCACATAGAAGGAGAAATAATCGAAGAATTGTTTTTATGCAGGAAGGTATCCCTTCCTGTACGTAAACTGTGCTACCTGTAACACAAGCACCCTTGTGCCATGGCGCAAGGGTGCCTGCATTGGTGCTGGGCCGCCACAAGTGTACTAGTGCTAAGAAAGAGCTCAACTGGGCAATGTCATTATAAATATGGAACAGATCATCTCTCACTTTTGTGCAATGCAACACAGCAGTTTCTCTTGCTGCACTGAGTTGTGTGAAATCTTAATACATATGCCATTTCATTCCTCCCAACATACAGAATGTTCCAGCAACCAAATAGTGCAAAATGAAAACAAAACAGCCCCACCTGTCCTGACTGGACGTAGTCCCAAAATTTTGAGCAAGTGCAGGATCAGCTCAGACATTCTATTTGTAAAAAATTGAATTATTTGGGGTGGACGTCTGCCCACCTCAAGGAACAATCTCAACCAGTGCTTAATTTTTAGGAAGAAGTACACTGTCCTATGGTATTTTTCATGAGGCTCACTTGCACCACCAACTGCCCCTTCCACTTCTTCTAAATTACATCATATTCCTTCATTTGTGGTCATTTGAATTATTCCAGGTCAAAAAGGTTGTAAGAACATCATGAACACACTGGTACTATTTATATTTTTTTAACTGTACATTGGATTTCTAAGCGCTCTGTTTATGTACAAAAATAGTCACACATCCCCACCTTGTGGTTTACAGTCACAAACAAGTGTCAGGGCTAAGAATTAAGTACTGGTGCTGAGCAATTGCACCCACTGACAAAAATTAAGAATTGATCACAACTCTTGTTAGGGTACGTCCTCAAAGTCAGTAAAGTAACCTGAGCTCAAACCCCTGGTAGATATGACACAGAACAGACAAGCCTAACTTAGAGCAATGTGTAAAGTATTTATGCTGTGCCAAAACAGTAATAAAACCTAAACACCAAGTAATAAAAATCACAAACCAAATTGCAAAAAGAGAGAAAAATATTAATAATAAAATGGCATAAAAGTGACAACATTTTTGATTTTTTAAATATGTAAGAGAAATTAGGGCCTCATTAAAATGGCGGAGGGACCGCTACCGTCAGGCCATCGGTGGAGGTCCCACCGCCATCGGACTATGCAAGACCGCCCGCCGCATTAGAATGGCGGGCGGATGGTGCGGGAGGAGAGACCGTCCGACACTAATCCGAAGGACTAAAGGAGCCCATGGGACTTCTCCCTACCAACAGCGCAGCTTTTAAGCTGCTGTGCACCAGGCCCACATCTTAGAACCATAGTGCTAGGGTGCATTCCTGAGTCTACCATAGGCTTTCTACAGGAAGGGTACCCTTCCTGTACAAAATACTTTGGCTAGACAACTTTAAAACATTTTCCTACTTTGTGTGTGTACTGTACAGTGCAGCACAAATGCAAAGTCAGCAAAGCAAGGAGAAATGAAAACATTTCTTCTTTTAATGCCTGCTTTTCACCAGCATTTAGTTTTTGGCGCTAAACCCTGTCCACTGATGCTGGTAAATAGAGTTTAGTATCAAAAATCATGGGTGGTTGCACAAGAACGCCTCTGAACCACCCATGTAATACCCCCTTGATGCAAAGTAATGCAAAGCAGTGTTTTGCACTGCTTTGCATTACTTTTCCACACAAACCAACACAAATGCCAATTTGCGTTGGTTTGTTAATCCCCCAAAAACATTTGCGTTGGTTTAGCGTGAAATAAGTAAAGGCTAACCCGATGATAAACCTTTGTGAATCTTGGCCCAGGACTTCCACCTACAGGTCACTCCCTTTTTTCAGAGTCCTCATTTGTCATAGGTAATGGTCTTAAATTGTGCTACCAAAAGGAAAACCCGACATTCATGTTAGAGACTTGCCGAGATTACTAGCCACAGTAACTTAGGGTTCAGAAGTCCCTGGCCAAACATGGTTTAATCATCCGACATAAAATATGGTATATGAGTCCTGTGCCTGGTTTGCCATGATTTTAGCTTTAACAACAATCTTACAGCCTCATTGGTAGCGCTGAGTACTAACTCCTATTTACTTATCCTTACCGCAGCCTTGAGCCAGTCATATGTACCTATGGGTGGGGCTGTAGCAGCCTCAAACATTTCTCCCGCCTTGCGAGGAGTATCAGATGAAACAGATATATAACCTTAATCTTGGGGAGAGATGGCACCACTTTAAGATCCGCACCAAAAAACATAAGGTACAAGCTTAACTTAATTGGCCCAAGATTTATGACAAGATATCACGTACTTACTCCCAGAAGTTAGTGTGCACCGGACACATTATAGGTATGTAGATATCATCAACTTTCATCTTGCCAAACCTCCTGCAGCTTGAAGCTGGACCTTTTACAATCTTGCTCATTCTGCTTGATGTCATGTAGATTCTGTGAAAGGTATAGATATGGTTCTTCTTTAAGGCAGAATCTTTGACAGTGGAATAGAGGCTTTTTAAGGATACTTGTGTTATGATGTTGTTATAAGCCTGTGGTTGGGAGATGGAAGTATGGAACATTTTAGTATTGATAAGAATGTTATAGTGGGTTTAATGTGATGGTTCTGTGTAGTAGCAGTTGGCTCTTGGCCACTGCTGTAACTGGTTTGTACTTATTCTCCATGAATAAACTATAACTTGTGTATTACTGCGTAGAATTCCATCACTTCAACCATCCATAAGTTTGGCTGATCAGGCATCGGCAGATATCCTTCCCAAGACTGCAGCAAGTTCTTTGTGCTTCTGCTGTCCGCTTTTCCTAGCTCTCAGTAGCAAGTAACAACCGGCCTCAGTATGACAGGACAGCTTCTCTTAATGAGAAGCTACTCAGCATACTCTGTATCTTTGTAATGCATTTTTTAGAGAAGGACAATGGTATTTATTAAAAAGGTATGTCAACTTTACTAGTATCCCCTTTTAATTAGATTTGGGCAACCAGATATCATCAGGGGTAGATTTGCCCATCTATTAATTGACTCTTTAACTTCACTTGTCACCCTTTTAAGGTTGGCACGTGGTAGGACCTCGAGTCTATTTGTGACTATGATACCCAGGTATCTAATTGTGGATTGTGTTTTACCAGCTTAATTTAATAAATTCCAGCCCATCACCTCAAAGATGTGTCATGCAGCCGAAGCAATGCGTCGGGTCTGAGATGAGCCAAGGCTGCGAGGTCCCATCGACGAGGGCTTTTGATGCAAAAGTCCGGAGTCAGGGATGAGTCCCGCCGTTGGCGAGGAGCAGCGAGGCTCCAATGTGGAGCCCTATATCTTCGCTGTGGCTGCTGTTGATGAAGGATATGAGGGCCTGCGCAGAGGATGCATCATGCAGTAGCAGTTCCGATGGGGCGATGGGCAGCACTGTGGGTCTTTGCAGCAGTTCCTATCCATGCAGCAGTGACAATGTGTCAGTTCTGCTGGAGATTGCAAACACAGCAGGGGAAATGTGTCATCTCTGCTGGATCCACAGATGTTGGCAGAGCATCTTAAGCTAACTTCCAAGGGTCCAAGACTGGCGTGGCCCCATTGTCAGGGTAGACTCACAGATGGCAGGGTCCAGGTGCAGGTGCCTGGTTGTTGGAAGGCTGTTATGTTCCTGAGGCTTCATATCAGGAGGCCAGCCAACTAGCCCTTGGAGTCATTCTGGGTTCAGGGTTCAAGAAATGTAAGTCCTGTCTTTCTAGCCCAGACAGGAGGGCATCAGGTAGCAGGTCAGCACAGCAGAGACCGCACAGCAAGACAGAATTACAGCAGAGTGCAGTCCACCAGAGTTGCAATCCTTTAGCAGCACAGCAGTCGTTCTTTCTGGCAGGGTGTCCATAGGTCCACTCGTGTACTGAAGTGGTGTTGTCTAAGGTCCAGTATTTTCCCCAGTTGTGCCCTTGAAGTGGGGTAGAAGCTTCTAGAGGTTTCTATTTCAAGTCCCCAGGAATCCTGCCTCCCATGTCCTGACTCCAGACTACATACAGAGGGTATGCAGCCCTTTCTGTGGAGGCAGGACACAGCCTATTCAAATGTAAGTGGGTCTGTGCCCAGCTCCTCCCTCCAATCCTGCCAGTCATGGCCCATCCAGGCACACACTCAGCTCCCCATTCTGTGTGGCTGTTTAGGAGGAATACACAAAGCTCAACTGTCAGTTACTCCCAGTCATGTGACTCAGGTATAGGCACCAAATGGTTAAGGCAAAAAAATGCCAACTTTCTAAAAGTGACATTTTCTAAATTGTAATTTAAAACCTGACTTCCCCATAAGTTAGGGTTTTAAATCCTAGTTCCAAAGACACCAAACCTGAACTGGTCCCCTGTTCCCTTTTGAAAAAAACACTTATAAAATGTAATACAGTAACTCCAATGTTATCCTACGTGAGAGGTAGGCCTTGCAGTAGCGAAAAACTAATTTAAGAGTTTTTCCTCTACCAGGATATGTAAAACTTAAAAGTACATGTCCTGCATGTTTTATACATTGTACCCTGCTCACTGGGTTGTCCATGGCCTACCCTAGGGGTTCCCTATATATAATAATAGGAAGTCTTGGGCCGGCAAAAGCGTTTACCTTGCCAGGTCAAAATGGCAGTTCAAAACTGTGCACACAGGTTGCCATGGAAGGCCTGAAACTTGTTAAACTGCTACTTAAGTGAGTGTCACAATCCATGCTGCAGGCGCACTAGTAGCATTTAATTTACAGACCTTGGGTACATGTGGTACCACTTTCCAAGGGAATAAGTAAAATAAATATGCCAATTGTGTATAAGCCAATATTACAATTTTTAAGATGGAGAGCACAAGCACTTTAGCACTGGTTTGCAGTGGTAAAGTGTCCTGAGGCCAGCAAAAATGGAGGCAGAAGGCAAAAACATTGTGGGGGAAGACCACCCTAAGGCTGACAGGTCTAACAAAGACAAATTAAACTGGGGAGAGGGGTCAACCCTGACACTTTCATCTAGAGATTTTAAACCCCCCCCGTTGGGTACCATTAACCAGTATCTGTGCCGATGGTGCTGTGCACAACTTTTTAATACCCTCAATCAAAGATGGAGGGAGGCCAAATACCTCCAGTACTTCACACAGATAGATCCAGCATACCTATCGAAAGCTTTAGCTGCATCAATTGTAACTACAACTAATGTTTCTCCCCTGCTACTTACAAGATTTATGGTGTAAATTAACAGATTTGTGAGATCATGCATTTGTATGCTAGGGAGAAACCTTTTCTGGTCTGGATGGATGAGCTTCCTGACTACTTATGCTAATCTTTTTGCTAATATCCTTGAATAGATTTTATAGTCCTGGTTGAGTAAGGATATGGATGGAAGGGCTATGCATTTTGGGGGTCTTTATTGGGTTATAATATCCACATTTTGATAGAATTATTCCAACTTGGTGGAATTACTACTTAATTCTGTTATATTAGGTTAAACAACGTAATTTGTTCAGGAGTTACTACCTCTTTCAAAACCTTGCAAAACTCCACTGGGAGTGAATCAGGTCCTGCAGCATTCTCACTTCTCAAAGCGTTAATCTGTTCAAGTATTTCCGCTGCCATTATTTTACCAGTCACAACTTCATTATCCCCAGTGTCTAGGACTGGTAGCTGACTATCTCTTAACCACTCTCTGATTATCTTCTATTCTGGTTTTCGGGTCTCTGTATATAAAAGCTTCCTGAGGGCTTCTTTAATTTCTAAAGGATTGCATGTTATTCCCACTCTCATCTTTGACTAATTTATGAATATGGTTCTTCGCTCTATCTGCTCCTGCTGTCCAAGCCAGCCAGGATACTTGTCACTTTGCTCTTGCCCTGCCCTCTATTAGCCCCGTTAGGGCCTCTTGTTTCCCACACAACTCAGTGTGATACATTTGGGCTTGCTCCAGAGAATGTATTTCTAGAATTGCCTTCTCCAACTCTTCCATAACTTCTACCATCCTCATAACTTCCTTGCGTAATGTTCTTGCCTTAATAGAGCCTATCTTATGAAGAATCCCTCGCATATATGCCCTGAAGGTTTCCCACACCAGAGCTGGGGAAGTCGTAAACCCATGCTCCTCAAAAAATAACCTACCATTACAAGTGTTCTATCTACTGTCAATCTCTTTTCTGCTTTTTCTTCCTGTAATTGTAATGTCATCAAAACCACGTACTAGTCCAAGCAGTGTGCATGGATATATATATATTTTTCAGTTGGCTTCTAAGGGCATTATCAACCAGAGCCAGATCTATTCTGGAGTGATTTCGATACCTTTTATTGTAGATAGTTTACCACCGATCTGAGCCGGCCTTCAGTCTCCATTCATCAAACAGACCATAATCTTGCATCAGTGTTTATTCGGGGATTTTAATGCCTTAGCGACCTCAACCATATTGGCTCCTTTCCTTATGGAAGTAGTATCCAGATTCTTATCTAAAAGAATGTTAAAATTAGACCTGAAAATTTCCCTCAGGAGAATTCTTCAGAGTTACATAAAACACTGCAAGATTCTGCGGAGTTCCTCGAACTGGTGGAAAATGCACACTGTGATTTAACACCAGTAGTGCGTTCTGCACTGGTGGTAGCATCTGGTGTGTAAGCCCACGTCCATTTTGTTTTCCTGCTCCTACCTAGGCAAAAACAACAGTTGATGGACAGAATGCAGAACAATGTCATGCATTCACCCCAGTACAGAGATCCATCGTTTTTTTGCTCACCATGCCATTCCAGTTTGATCCCAGCCATATGCAAATCAGTCTTGACCCTGTGCCTCATGGGAACAGTCCAGCCCGAACTGCCAAGCCAGGTCCTCTCTGGACAGGAAACAAGCATCCTAGGACCAGTTTCGGGGTTTCACACCTCTTCAGATAGGATAGCTTGATTCCAGTGGCATGGAGAGCACAGGACTGAAGTCTGAGCATACCTGTCCCACTCGGGGTGACAAATGCAAAAACAACAGTTGATGGACAGAATGCAGAACAATGTCATGCATTCACCCCAGTATAGAGATCTGGGCCTAAATCCATTGTTTGTTTGCTCACCATGTCATTCCAGTTTGAACCCACCATATGCAAATCAGTCTTGACCCTGTGCCTCATTGCAATAGTCCAGCCCGAACTGCCAAGCCAGGTCCTCTCTGGACTGGAAACAAGCATTCTAGGACCGGTTTCGGGGTTTCGCCCCTCTTCAGCTAGGATAGCTTGATTCCAGTGGCATGGAGAGCACGGGACTCACGTCTGAGCATACCCGTCCCACTCGGGGTGACAAATGCCAAAACAACAGTTGATGGACAGAATGCAGACTAATGTCATGCATTCACCCCAGTACAGAGATCTGGGCCTAAATTCATCGTTTTTTTGCTCACCATGCCAATCCAGTTTGAACCCAGCCATATGCAAATCAGTCTTGGCCCTGTGCCTCATGGGAACAGTCCAGCCCGAACTGCCAAGCCAGGTCCTCTCTGGACAGGAAACAAGCATCCTAGGACCGGTTTCGGGGTTTCACCCCTCTTCAGCTAGGATAGCTTGATTCCAGTGGCATGGAGAGCACGGGACTCACGTCTGAGCATACCCGTCCCACTCGGGGTGACAAATGCAAAAACAACAGTTGATGGACAGAATGCAGAACAATGTCATGCATTCACCCCAGTACAGAGATCTGGGCCTAAATCCATCGTTTTTTTGCACACCATGCCATACCAGTTTGAACCCAGCCATATGCAAATCAGTCTTGACCCTGTGCCTCATGGGAACAGTCCAGGCCGAACTGCCAAGCCAGGTCCTGTCTGGACTGGACACAAGCATCCTAGGACCGGTTTCGGGGTTTCACCCATCTTCAGCTAGGATAGCTTGATTCCAGTGGCATGGAGAGCACGGGACTCACGTCTGAGCAGACCCGTCCTACTCGGGGTGAAAAATGCAAAAACAACAGTTGATGGACAGAATGCAGAACAATGTCATCTCCTTAGGTATCGCTTTGTTCGCCCTAAGTTGGCAGGGTATGCCCAGACGTGGGTCCCTTGCTCACTTTGACACTGGATTCAAGATAGCCTGGCTGATGAGGGTTATGAACCCGGAACCGGTCCCAGGATACTTGTTTACGGTCGAGGGAATACATGGCTTGGCAGTTCGGGCTGGACTGTTCCCATGAGGCACAGGGTCAGACTGATTTGCATATGGCCATGTCTGAACTGGGGTGATGGAGTGAGCTAAAGAATCATGATGGATTAAACCCAGATCAGTTGACTGGGGGTGAGTGTTTGATTTGCTCAAACGCTCCGTCCATCATCTCCTTTGGTATCGCTTTGTTCGCCCTAAGTTGGCAGGGTATGCCCAGACATGGGTCCCTTGCTCACTTTGCCACTGGATTCAAGATAGCCTGGCTGATGAGGGTTATGAACCCGAAACCGGTCCCAGGATGCTTGTTTCCGGTCCAGGGAAGACATGGCTTGGCAGTTCGGGCTGGACTGTTCCCATGAGGCACAGGGTCAGACTGATTTGCATATGGCCATGTCTGAACTGGGGTGGTGGAGTGAGCTAAAGAATGATAATGGATTAAACCCAGATCAGTTGACTGCGGGTGAGTGTTTGATTTGCTCAAACGCTCCGTCCATCATCTCCTTTGGTATCGCTTTGCTCCTACCTAGGGTTATCCCTGCTGCCTGTTCCCAACTTTCCAATCCAACCCAGTCCACTCCATCTGAACGTGCACTTTCCAATCCCACCTTTTCTTTACTTACTATCGTTACTAACTGACTTTCCCTGAAGTATTTATGTTTCTGTGTTTGCTTTTTGTCACTTTTTTGTACTTTGTTTTTTGTTTTCCTTTCCTCGCCTGGCCATTCTGTTAATTTGTTTCCTTCCTATCCCAGTCTGACTCCATCCTGTCCCGAATCATGGCAGAAGCAGGCAGCGCCACCCGCACCCCCTATGGGTGATGCAGACAGGCTGGATGCAGCCCCACCCCATCTTCCTCAAGGCGGATTCGGATGCACTCATCTTCTGGGTGCAGTGCTACCTTCCCCACATGTTGGCAGCAGGTGGCAACAGGGTTACACCCTGCTGGAGCATAGGGTGCTCTGGGGGTGAGTGTGGCAATGTATGCGCCACAGTACCAGCATCCAGAGCCTTCAGCAGCAGCTGATGCACCGCTGGTGGACATCCTAGATAGGGAACAGGACCTATTCAACACGCTAGGCATCGAGGTTGTGGGGCTCGGTGAGTAATAATTTTGTTTTCTAAAATATATAATTCTATACAGTATATAGTACATAGTAACTATAGACATATTTTACGGATGTTAATAAGTGTGAATATTCATTATTTACAATGTGAGTAAGTATATATCAAATACAATATATTTATACATAATGTGAATGTGTTCCTTTTATTATAAAATGTAAATTGCATGTTAATTGTATTTATGTTTTTATATATATAGATCAAAAGAGACCATATCTGAAATCAATAGGTTTGTATCACATGAATTGCAAATATTGAGCATCATGCCCCGTCCCCTATCCAGATTATGATAGTGCATGATAATCTCATTCTTAAAATAGGCAATCTGTTTGTTAAGAAGTGGAAGGGGCTCTTGGTCAAAAAGGAAGAGTGAGTAGTTTGATGAATCATGCTAGGAAGGCTTTGGTAAATGCCCTGAAGAGTAATCAAGGAATATTGATCATTGAAGCCAGAAGGAAGTACACCAGTGCTACCAAAACCAGCAAGGCCCAGTTGAAGGTTGGTATATGGGACGACCCATAGGAAGCAGCATGGCTAAGAGACAGTAGACCTTTTGGAATCTGGTTGCACGTTACTGGCACAGAGATTCAAATCACCCAGAAGTCTCGAGATACCTTGCCAGCTCCCACTATAGAACACACTGGTGAGGAGGTAAAGCCATTCTCTCTTAAAGAAACCTTAGATGCAATCTAGGCCCAGAAACCTGGTAAAGCCCCTGGCTTAGACAGAATCCCAACAAAAGTATTTCGTACTGTACCCCAGATATGGGATCCCTATATAAACTTCCTGTCTACTGCTTTGATGGCTGGAGCTTTGATCCAGAGCTCCTACAAAGGAGCAAAAATAATTTCCATCCATAAGAACGGAGATAAATCTACACTGGGAAACTACAGACCCATAAATCTGATCGAAAATGTTCAAAAAGTCTATAGTTTCCAAATCATATCCAGATTATGGGACTGGATTTCCCAATCTAAAGTGTTATCCCACTTACAGGCGGGAAGCAGGTTCGACACTAGCACAATCAACCAAATTGGGCGGTTACTATGTATTAAGTGGAAGGAAGTAAAAGTTGACAGCGGGGTGTTATATGTTGTGTTGTGGACCTTTGATCTGCATTCGATCTGGTCCCAAGGGCACAGCTCTAGGAGGTTTTGTTCGAAAGTGGGGTCCTGAAGGGACTAGTGTCTCTAATTCAGGCTTTATATTTGGGAAATTGTGCAAGGGTTAGGAGGGGCTTGTCTGGGGAACTGACAGAAGACATCCCAATCAGAAGAGGAGTAAGACTAGAGTGTGTATTGGCCCCCACACTTTTCCTCTTGTATATAAATGGATGCATCCCTTATCTTTTAAATTGTGTCAATGTCTCTCCAAAGGTGAAGGATTATAAAATACTGTGTCTTCTCTTGGCAGATGATACTCTGTTAATATCGAAAACTCCTCTTGGTCTGTCTATCCTCTTGGACAAATTCAATATTTTATGCTTAGAGTTTGGCCTGGAAATTACCAGTACGAAAATAACCATACCCATTTTTAGGTGCTCGAGGAAAACCACCAAGAATAAGGTATTTTTAGGGGGTAAGGCGCTTGACAGGGTTAATGAGTTTGACTCCTTGGGGCTAGACTAGAAGACTCCCACAGATGGGAAGCCCAGATAGAGAAAAGTGTTTTGACCTTAAAACAAAGAGCAGGGTCTATTATAAAAGTTAATAATAAGTCATCCACTTTTGCCATCTCTCCCCCCATGGAGATATATAAGTCTGTGGGGTTACCCTGTATGGGGCAGATTTGTGGGGGCACTGTACCCTTGGCTCCCTTGAAAAAGCTGAAAATGCTTTTATAAAAACCCTTTTGAGACTCTCTATAAGTGCGCATATGCTTCAAATTTGGTAAGATTAAAATCTTGGATCAATTGCGGTTATTACAAAGTTAAGACCTATTCTATATTAGCTAAGGCTCTCGACTAATGAGGATTTAGGACATTTTAGATTTTATCAGAGTCATATTAGATGATCACCATGTTGGAAAGACTCCATGGCTTGTACATAATAAAACCTGACTATTTAAGTTGGGCTTAGAAGGTTTTTGGTTGCAGCCCAAGGATCTCTGAACAAGTAAAAAATTTCTTTTTGGATTTTTGTTTTATGAGCCAAGCTTTCCATAGCATCCCCAGGTACTTTTGTAGATTCTTTCTTGTTGTTTAAGTGTGGAACTGAATATAAGCCATATTTAAATATAGTTATTAATCCTGCTGCTCATGCACTTTATGTAAAATGTAGATTATGTATCCTTCCCCTTACCACATCTACTTGTTCCTGGTTGAAAAAGGGTGATCCCTCCACCATGTGCAAGATGGGTTATCCGGTAGCTGAGAATATCGAACATTTGTTAACTTTTAGGTTGCTTTTTCATCTCCAGCGCCGGCCGCAGCTCAGCTCAGCATCATGTGACTGTGCAATAGCTTACTTAATCTCCCTGGCGGCCCCCAGCCCTGGATACCCTTATGGGTGATAAGTTTGTGCTTTACAAATGTGGAATTAAAACAACAATCACATTGGATTATTACTCTTTGTAAATATTTAGGTTTTAGGGATCACCACACTGCCCTTAAGGTATGTAAAACCAAAACCAGAGACTGTGTTGTGTTCTCAGTCTCGAGATATCTGTTGGCAACATGGCACATCAGGCTGAACGAATGTTCAAAACAGTAAAGATTAACTTTTGCACATTTGTCATTTTACGAGCTCAATGTATCTGTGATTGCCCCTGAATCTGCTTCCATTGATGTTTTATTTTAATATTTTGTAAAGATTTTCTTATGACACTGGTAAAGCCATTTTTAGCTATAGGATGTTTCCTTTTTAAGAACTTTTATTGGAATATTAATGGACTTGGAGATATACTGACAATTAGGGTCTGATTACGATGGTTGATGGACTGAAGTCCATCCAGCATCATGCCGGGTATTGGGACCGCTCACCTATATGGCGGCGGTCCCGCATCTCAAATTACAATGCGGCTGCAACCATGGCGGCCGCAGAAAACAGTTTTAACCTTGCGGCGGGAGGTGCTGGCTGCAGCACCTGCCGCAATGATAAACAAGCAGTTTTGCTTTTCCCCACATTACGTGGCAGGCACCACTCGGTGCCTGCCACATGGTGCAAGGAAATGTAGGGGGGCACCATAGGTGCCCCCCAAGTGCAAAACGAATGTGCAAAACGAATGGGCCCCAAAGTCAATCCCTGCCAGCCTTTACATGGCGGGGAAACCGCCATGGAAAGGCTAGCGGAAATGCAGCATCCTAATGTGGCAGACAGTGGCTGCTAGACATCGCCACCACTCTAGGGATGCCTGCGGTTCTGACAGGCAATCGTAATGATTGCCTCTGTCAGACCCGCAGCGGACGACCTTTCCACCTGCCAGCACACCGCCCGCCATCCTTATCTGGCGGCCAGGGAATGGCCTTAAGATGGCAGTGAACCGGCCACCGGCAGCCTGCTGGTGGCGGGTGCACTGCCATCATAATCAGGCCCTTAGTTTGCTGGATTGTAATTGCTACATTGTGAAAATGATTCTGTACTTTTTATTGTATTTTATTATATGTTGTATATTGTACCTTTTATGATTCTATAGAACCGAAATAAAGTATAATAAAGAATACATTTTTTTTACCAATCCTCAAAGTCACAAGGACTACTCAGATGCTCCTGTGCTGCAAATTCACATTTGTATGAAACAGCTTCCCCTGACCAGTTTAGCCACCATGATTGAAGACAAACTCCCATCTTGCCCAAGTGGGCAATTGTGTTGGTTATTGCCAAATGAAGAAAATCCTCTTAGTTCAATATATTTCAATCACTTCATTGATATAGCTACTCCTGAAGCTGGCGCTTGCCAGCAACCAACCCGGCAGGAGGTAAACATCTGGATGCGGCACCAAATGTCGTTGCTGTGGCAGTAGAATAGCACCGGCTGGTGCCCTTGAAGGAGGAGGAGGAGGAGGCACGAATCTCCAGTTTCAAGGGCCACCAGCCAGGCCTGCCTCCAAACCAGTCACACCAGCGCTGACACTACCTACATCCAGGGTACACTCCTGCCCGAAACACCACCAACTCCCCAGCATCATCCGATCACTTGCTTCACAGTGTTCTATGTGAGCTGGCACTGCTCAGGCGTGGGCAGCAGAACCTGGCCCGGGAGGCGGCAGACATAAAAACTGAACTGGGTGATTTCAAAGTCCTTTTTAAAAAAAAATTTTGGTGGGAGGTCCTATTGTGGGTGGAGAGGGTGGAAAGGGACGTTGGAGAAAGGGTCAAAGGGATATTTGGGATTTTTGCTTCGTAAGGGGTTGGCCTATTATGAGTAGAGAGGAAGGGTTGTGAATGTAAGAAAATAAATGGGCTGTTTTCTGTGTCTCTATCTGTCTTTGCATTGCTAACTAGAATAGCATTGTGTTTGAGTGACAAGAGCAAGATAATCTGTCCTCTGAAATTGTCACACATTATACTGAACATCAACTTTTACCCGTAGACCTTCCTCACCTGAAGCCCCTTACCATGTATTTATTATCTAGTTGTTTACTTACGTCTTACTGCAGTCTAGGATATCCCGCTTCCAGAGTGGGAACAGAAAACTGACTATTTTGGTTTGACTTTATTGCTTGATGAAGTTGTGCTGCACCCAGCCACCTATAAATTATACTGTATACTAGTTTGTTCCTGCCCTTATCCTACCCTCTGAAACTATTGACCAGATTTGGGGTCTGTCAACAACGTATACAAAAATCCCAATCTTATCTATCTCTCCTTCCTGAGAACAACTTCAGTACTAAGTTTTTAGCTAGTTCTTACCTGAATAGCTCAAGAGATGTTGGCTACCTCTCTCAATCTTCAGAAACCTTACTTTAGGGTTTCCAAAAGGGCTTTCTTAATGCTGGTGGTAGAAGTGATCTCCCGCTGACAGAGAAGACGACAAAAAGCGAGGTCCCACCCCCACCTATTCTGAATGATGCTTGCGGGATGAACTCCAATGGTGGGATTATTCAGAAGAATTATCCTTCACAGGCAACTAGACTGAAAGAAAACACAGAGTTAGTAATCCAAGACTGAGACCACCATGACAAAAAAGTGATACAAACAAGAACTAGAAGTAGTAACTTCAGAGCAATGTGGGAAGGTTGTAACTATTTAAATTATTAAAAATACATTAAAACTAAACTGACAAAAACCTTAAGTCAGGACTCAGATGGAGGTTACTCCATGTTGCATAGATTTTGTGAGCATCACAAGGCTTGATTCACATGAGGGCAGAAAATAAACAGGTGCAGTCATGTTATAACTGAGAAGTGAGAACAATATTTTACCACCAATCCCAGACAAGAGCTGCATTTACCTGGCTGACCATGTGTCACAAATGTAAATTGTCAATAACATTTAGCTGGGTGCGTCAATCATGTGACAAGTCTTCAGTGACTGTTCCCCCAGACCACAGCCACTTAATTAGAGTTTGACCTTAGAACCAACAGACTACTCAGCACTTTCCAAATCAACGCACCTTTTTCCACTCCAAAGGAGTATTCCTCTTTGAGTCATGTTGTTTCCCATTGAAGTAACTAGGCATTGTTCATAACTTGCTTCTTCTGGCTGTTGGAAGGGTAGGTATGTCCCGACTCCGAATCCGAACCCAAATAAGATAGATCTGTAGAGTTGATGAACAAGAAGAGCAAAATAATTTGAGCATTTGTGTAGTTTTGTCAACCATATTGACTGGTATCTGAAGAACCTAAAAAAAAGAAGTAAAGGAAAGGAGTGGATCATGTATGTAATTATAGTGAGATTTTAAAGCAAGGCAATCATTCAGGCAGAATTGTGCCCCAAAGATTACAAATCAAGTTTATATATTAGTTACAATTAGGCCTGAGCGGAGTTTGCAGAGTGCCGAATGTTTGTCCCACACTATAAAATCAGTGCAAATGGCACCATGGAAAGTGCAAGAGGGCGCTGCTTTTTTGCCGCTCACATAGATGTTCTACTCGAGAAGAAACTTCCACAATGCTAACAGAAGGTTTCGCAAAGTGAACTGTAGAGATCATCCGTGACTGCGCACATTATAAATCTCACCAGGAGGTGGGCTGGAGTAAGATTTTCCTCGCTCATGCTTGCCAACTTAGTTTTAGCAAGCACGAGGAGGAAAAAGCGACACTCTGCCGAGTCTGTGGGAACTCTGCGCGTAATGTGGGTTGGGAAAGGCTTTGCAAACTCTGTGTATGGAGTGGAATTGCATGCCCAGGCCTGGTTAAAAAACGGTCCCAGCCACCACACAACTCATTAGTCACTCAATGTATCACTCATTGGTGCAAAAGTGACCTGTTCCAAGCGTGGTGCACATTTGTCCATTGTATCTCCTTTTTTACCATGGGAGCAACAAACAATGGCAGTTTGTATAATTATTGATTTTTGTTGGCAGCCCAGCTAGGGAATGAAAAAGAAAGGATAAGGATGAGATGCATTGTCTGCATGTATTTTAAGTGAATGAGGAGGCTTCTTCTGTGCATACTGGTCCACTGCATACATGTGAATAAATGGATCTGATAGAGTCAGACACCAAATATATAAATGTTCTTTCATATCCCCCCTTTTTTTTGCAAAGCAGTTCGATGATAATATATGAAAGTTCTGTTGTAACCTTCTTGGTCATGGAAGTAGAATTCGTCCTGAAATTCAGGGGATTCACCCAGAAATCGATCAACTAACACACTTGAATCTGACCAGCCACCCTCATCCTCCTTATGTGCTGTCTCAAGAACAGTGTAATCTTGTGGTATGAAGTGTTTTTTCAATTAAATCATGGTCAATCTCTCCATGCTCTGAGGAAAGAGGCTGGTCCTTCTGACTGTGACAACTGCACCAGCTCCACTGAAGATGCGCTCAAAAGACACCCTTGCTACAGGACAAGCCAGATACCTTATTGCCAGCCTGCTGAGCTCTAGTCAGTGTTGCACCTCTCAATACAAATAGACTACCGGGTTTTGGTACAGTTAGATCTCCTCTGGGCATCCTGATAGTCTTGGATCATCCTCTGAATTCTCATAGTTGCTTCCACTTCCTTGACCTCTGTAGCCTGTGCCTCAGCACTTGACTTAAGCCCTGATCCCTGGTGTGGTGGCCATCGGTTCTGGGAATACATCCAATAACCGCCTAAAAGTTACAACTCTCAGGGTACTATTGGATAGTGAACTGAAATACAAAACCCAAGTAAATAAAGTCAACTCATCCTCCTTCCATGCTCTTAGAGTGATTCAAAAAATCTAAAAATTCATATTCTTCAATCTTTTAAAAAACATGGTCATCACACTTGTTTTGGCAAGACTGGCTCACTGTAACAGTCTTTATTTAGAACTGCCAAAGGTTTTCATTCGGCGAAAGCAGGCATTAGTAGATTGCACTGGCCGCCGCTTAAACAACATGCCATCTTCAAGGCTTTTTGGAATGCCTATAAGACCCTTCATGGGCAAGGCTCTACCTACTTCAAGGAGTGTCTGAAGGGGTACATGCCTGGCAGGATTCTGTGCTCCTGTTCCATCATACAGTTGGTGGTACCGTCTTTCAAATGTTCATCCTGGGGTGGCAGAAGTTTCTTTAGGTCCACTGCATTACATTGGAACTGTCTCTTTTATAATCTAAAAGCAGCTGCATCTTTCTCCATATTTAGGATGTGTTTGAAAACCTGGCTCCTTGTCCGGCAATCCGATAGCTGAAATCCACTTCTCTCTGTCTCACACCATGCCAAGACACCGCTGGTCACTAATTGCACTTAATAAAACCAATGGCAAAAGTAAAGCACACTGGCTACATAAAATGGATGCCCTGGCACATGGCCACCAAGGGCAAAGGAATTGATAATAAAAAACACAGGCAGGCCTATGGCCAAAGCAAAGTACGCTGGCTACACAAAATGGCCTCCCTGTCACATAGCCACCAAGGGTGAAGGCATGGAGAGCAAAGAATTCATGCAAACCAATGGTGAAAGCAAAGTACACTGGCTACAAAAAATTTATGCCATTCCGCATGGCCAGTGGCCACCAAGGGCAAAGGGAAAGACAACAGAGAGAACACATGCAGGCCTATGGCAAAAAACACACTGGCTACACAAATTGGCAGCCCTGCCACATGGCATGGAGAAAAAAGACAAAGTGATGGCCTATAGCAAAAACACACACGCTGGCTTCACAAACAAATGGATACTTTTCAAGCAAAGAAAGGAGGCATGAAGAAGAAAACACTACCATTAATTCAGCAATGCCAAAAACCAAATTTATGTAAAATATAAAAATGTACCAACCTCAAACATCTCAAGGCATCAAAAATTACCCCACCAAAATACACTTTAGCACTTAGAAAAAAACATAACATACAAAAAAACCGAATTTTTCATTAATCCAAGGCCATCCATAAATCAATCGATGTTTTAAAAAACATATACCTCAGAAACAGTTGTTTAACCCCTTTAGCGCTGCGCGGATTCCCCCGCGATGCTGAAGGGTTCGAGCGCGGGCGGGGCCATGACGGAACGGTTCCGTCATGAGCACAGCTCAACCGATGCTCATGACGGAACCGTTCCGTCATGAGCATGGAAGGGGTTAATACTTACCCAAATTCCTGTTAATGGCTGGCTGGCCATGGCACTAGCCCTCCAAAAACTGTGCAAGCCTTTTTCTTCAGAAAAAACTACAACAGTTAATGCACAATAGGCCCCTAATGTATATTATGGCAACCCACAATCAAAATAAAAAATTGAAGAAAAAACAAAAGAGATAAAAATATACTTGTACATGCCCTCCATCAAACAACAAACGTATCCAAAAGTTCTGTGACTTACTTGATTTCTCAGAAACAAGTCCTTAAAATACAATGGTATATGATGGTGGGATTGTGAACAAAGAAGAGAGTGATCCTTTCCCCTCAAAATCCAAATGAAAAGTGACCAGGGGAACTTCTGCTATAGTCAACCAAAGAACATTAAGCGGAGGTCAAAAATCATCAAAATGTGGCCCATAAAACCCTGTATAAGTAAGCGTATTCCGACCAAATCTAAGTCTCCCTGCTTCCCATCTATCTACTGCACCTACCCTATGTTCTCAAAGGTCCAATCCAGAATTCCTGATAAGTAGAAGTGCAGCACCTTTAGAGATAATTTTCTGATCGGTACATGCTATATGTTGTATCCATCTCTGCCTCCTAAATATCGCTTTAGTTTTCCCTAATGCAAGATGTGTCTCCTATAGGATGAAGACCTGTGCCATGCTTTTTTGAAAAAATCACAGAATTAATTTCTGTTTACACTTTTTACACATATGCATGAACATAGCAGGTTAGTATCTGGAGCTGTCCCATCCTGTCTTGCCGTTTTGCAGTCAGAGCTTTTTAGGAGCAGGCAAAAGTTGTATCTGAAGCACCCCATGCCTCCCCCTGTCAGCCAACATAGAGTTCCTATATTTTATCCAATTAGATGTTTTGATGGTAAAGAGGACTATATTTTTTGTGGTTTCTTCTAACCGCTCCCAAACCACTTCTCCCCCACACCCCTTTTCCCTGAGGATCCCACCCAAACTAAATTGCATGTTTCTTTTATGCCTCTTTTGGGCCTTTGCATATCAGAGGTCTTTTTGTACATCAGGCTACTGAACTGTATGTATATCCAATTGTAAACAGCATGCATATATTATTATTGTAGTAAGTACCTTTCTGTACAGCTGCATCCATATTCTTTATGAGTTCGTCAGCCAGTTTCACCTTCCTAATACTGTGCATCTCATTTCTCCACATTACCTTTAACATGCCTAGAAATGTTAACTGTACTTTGGCTCCAAATTTCGCTATCTTTTCCCCTCTCTGACACAACTCCCACTGACACTGTTCTGTCACTCAACTGATTTTCGATCTGATGCTGCAAATATTTTCCCCCACTGTTACTTTCCTAGACTTAAGTGCAAGACCTAATATCTGCTTCTTAATGGAGTATGATAGAAAGTTCCTAAAGATTTTCCTGGGTTTCTTTCACCCTTCCTTCAGTCTATAAGGGTCTCTTTGCACCTGCTGAATCTCTTTCTCTAAATCAACCTCTAAATTGCAGCAAAGGACCCCTTCTTTTAGAAGTTTGACAACAAAGATTTTCAGGTCATTGTCCTCCGCACCTTCTGGGACTTTAGAATTCATAGATTATTTTGACAGAAGTGCTTTTCCAACTTCTCAATATCCTCTGAAAGACTCTGATTTTGTCTTTTCCGCGCCAGGATCTCGGAGGAGTTATCTGAGTTCTCTTCTCATCTTCTCCATCTTTATCTCTAGTGCTGACTATTGCTGTGTGACATCATCCAACTTTGCCTCTAAGCTCTGACACATACTCTGAATCGCTTTCTGATTTGTTTCTGAAAACTTAAATATTTTCAGAATTTTTGTCTGTAAACCTATGAAACCAGTACATCTTTAGTTAAATTACCATCAGGGGGTGTATTATTTAGGCCCATGACTTTAAAAAAGGAGTTAACTACAGGATTTGACCGTAGGATTTTGATCCATTTCCTATCTCTAAGTTATGCCCGATGCTGGATTTCTTCGTCATCGCGTAACGTAACATGCAGCCATCTTGAATTATTTTGCCTGACCTCGGATGTTTTACGTTTGACGTCATCAAATTACGTGCCTGGCAGCCTTTTTGCGTTTAGTTTTACACGTCGCTGAGCACGACTGCGCACAATAGATGTTATCGTTTGTGTCTCTAGTTGCTGGTACACACATCTACGCTCGCCCATACACACAACTGTGTATCAGATAAGGGATACCTTTTGCATATCGTGCCGATGTGCATGGCTAAGACCAATATAAAGGACATGTGAGTCATATATACATTGGCATTATTTTTTTTCTTCGTTGATTGCACATTTTCAACGCTGATGTGCACAGCTGAAACTTTTGTTATTTAATTCACTTTTTATTCCCATAACATTTCCATGTACACAAGTGACTTTCATATGAATGTTGTTTTTTTAGTACAGTAGTTTGTACATTTGGTACAGTATTGAGTATTTTAGGAGGGGTAAAAATGCAGTTTGACCTCCTGCAAAGTTTTTACAAGCGAAAGGTGATCCACCCATTCCCTGGTCTAGATGGAAGAAGGAATTTTTAACCTATATGAAAGCCATTGATGGAGATAGAATGGGTAATGAGAGGACAGAAATATACTTCTTCATTGGTTAGGGTCAGAAGGTCAAGCAGTGTTTAGGACTTTACCTATTGTCTAAGGTTATTTAAGTACTTTTGAGGAAGCGTTAGTTCATATGGAATGTAGATTTAAACCCACGACTAGTATTGCACTCAATAGACATAAATTCTATACGCGTTCACAAAAGGAATCTGAATCCTTTGATGATTTTTTAACAGCACTTAGACCTCTTGTCGTTTCTTGTAACTTTGGAGTTATATCTTATGAAATGATCAGACATCAAATAATAGATAATTTCAAGAGCAAAAAAATGCAGGAACAACTTTGGGTTTTGGGTAATCCTAATTTACATTATACTATTGCTACTGCAAAAGCTTTTGAACAGTCTGAAAGATGAATTAGAACTGTAGAAGAAGTTAGTTCCAAAAATGACAAAACTGTAAATGAGATGTGTATTGTAAATACTTTTTGGAAATTCCTTCAACCAGGGAAGAAGAGTGATAAAAATGTAGATTGGTATAGATGTGGGAATTTTAAAAACATAGCGTCTTTTCAATATTGTCTTGCAATTGGTAAAGAATGTATTAAGTGTGGGAGGATAGGTCACCTTGGCAGAATGTGAAAAGATACTAAAAAGAGAGTGATTAACAAATGGAAAATGTTATGAGGGGTAATGAAGTCTTGTGTGTGAGATGTGCGTGTGATAAAGACGATGATTCCACGAAGGAAATTGGGATTGTTGTATCTGTTGATGATGTTTGTGCTACTGAAGGTGAAGTCATGAAGTCTCCTAAGTGTGTTGTTCAATTTTTAAACGATGATTTAGAACTTATGGCCGACTCAGAATCACCATGATCAATTATTACTGAAAACTATTTCAATGAAAACTTTGGGAAGTGGAGATTAGGTATAATACTAAATCCTCATAGCAAAGAACCAATTCTCATAGTTGAAGATAATACTGGTGGAAAGGTAATTGAAGGTTAATTTCCTGAGGTTTTATTCTGAGAAATTGGGAAAACTCAAAGGTTTTACTCATTTGATTAAACTTTAGCAAGGAGAATGTCCTGTTAAGCAGAAACTTAGGAATGTTCCTATCAATGTGAGAGAAGAGTTGGGAGATGTCCTAAAATAAATGTTAGAAGGGGGTGTTATTGAGGAAGTGTAATCATCAGAATGGGTTTCTCTGATTGTTTTAGCAGGTAAACCTGATAGATCGTTGAGACTATGCATTGACCTCAGAGCCTTGAATACTAATATTTTGGTGGACTGTCAGCCTTTGCCAAATATTAATGAGGTTGTTAGCATGCTTAGAGATGCTACCATTTTTTCTACTCTTGATCTTCGTTCTGCATACCACCAAATAGAACTTGCAGAAGAGTCAAGTCACATGACTGCTTTTATCACTCCTCAGGGCTTATTCCAATTCAAGAGGATGCCTTTCAGACTTGCTACTGCAGCCTCGGTCTTCCAAAGGTCCATGTGTAATCTATTCAAAGGGATGGAATCATTTGTAAAATGCTTTCAAGATAATATTCTTATATTTTCTTGTGATAAAATTGTATATTCTGATCATCTTCGAACTGTGTGTGATGTCCTGGAAGAACATGGTCTAACTCTCAACAGGAATAAGTGTAAATTGTATCAAGACACAGTAGAATATTTGGGACACACGCTATCTAAAGAAGGAGTAGTACCCAAAAAATCTCTTATTGAGGCTATCCTAGGATAAACTTCTTTCTTTCTAAGGTCTCCGTGAATATTACAGCAAATGTATTAAGATTTTGCGTCCAAAATGGAACCCTTGAGAGAGCTTACTAGAAAAAAAATTGAATTTGTGTTAAAGGAAAGACAACAAAAAGCTTTTGAAAGCATCAAGGCTGAGATGGTGACTTCACCTACTTTAAAACCGTATTATACGAATAAGATGTGCATACTTACTGTAGATGCAAGTTTATATGGTTTGGGGGGGTTGTGTCAGCGAGCTGGAAAAGAAGAGTGGAATGTAGCTTTTGCTTCCCGTACCCTTAATGTCACAGAGAGACGTTATGCAGTTATCGAAAGAGAATTGTTAGCTTGCGTGTGGGCAGTAGAACACTTTTGCAAATATGTTTGAGGAGCATGTTTTATTTTAAGAACAGATCATAAGCCTCTTGTAACCATTTTGTCTCCTGGGGATGGTCCGAATGTCACTGCCCGCATAGCTAGGCTAATGTCTCGCTTACAAGAGTACAACATTATGGTGGAATATGTTCCTGGAGAAATCAATGTACCAGCGGATTTCTTTCAAGATTGCCTTGTGAGTTAAATAAAGTGAGTGATGATGAAGAGATCATAGCCAATATTTGTGAAGTTGTATCAAGGAAATTTGGTACTATTTCTGAAGATATGTGGAGAAGTGTTATGGAGGGAGATGATTTACTTCTTAAGGTTATTGAATATATGAGTAAAGGTTGGCCTCCCAAGAGTGAAATTCCTGCAGATTTGTTCCCTTTCTGGAAAATCTCAGGTGAAGTAGAGATGGAAGTGGATCTTGTATTCAGGCAAGGAAAATGTATTCCACCTTTATCTCTTCGTGATCACATATTATCTGTGGCTCACGAAGGTCATCTAGGAATGTCTCCCATGAAGAGATTGGTCAGAACGGTGTTTTGGTGGCCTGGTTTGGACAGATTTGTGGACAGAGTTGTAAGAGAATGCTCTGATTGTGTTAGCAGTGAAAAAATTTTGAAATGTGATCCTGCTCCTCTTACATCTGTGGAATGGCCTGAGTTTCCGTGGCAAAAAATTGGTTTTGACATTGCAGGTCCATTTAGTTTTTCACCTCATGGATGTAGATTTGCTTTATTGATGGTTGATTATCACTCTAAATGGCCTGAGATCAAGCTTGTACCAGATGCTAATACTGGTAATGTGATTGAATTTTTCAAAGAAGTTTTTGTCCGAGAAGGCTATCCAGAGATTCTTATTACAGACAATGGAGTACAGATGAAATCTCATGATATGGAATATTTTCTTATGTTTTTTAATATTCATCACATCACATCAGCTTTATACAAGCCTCAAGGTAATGGTCAACTGGAGAGATATCATAGATTCTTGAAATAAGATATTCTGTGGGCACCCAATTTTGGTTCAGAATGGAAGGATAAGTTAAGAGAGAAGTTATGGCTGTACCGTATAACACCTCATTCTACTACTGAGGTTTCTCCTTTCAAATTGTTAAAAAGGAGGGAGCCTATCTCCTGGTTGTGCCCCTGTTGGTTTAAGAAGAAAAATGTTGAAAATTGTGTGGTAAACAGAGAGGATGTGGCTCTTAGAGTGAAAGAGAAACAACTGAGGTGCAAACACTATTATGATGTTAGAATGAGTGTGAAACAACCTCATTTTGTTGTTGGAGATTGGGTCTGAATACGTAAACCAGGCATTTTGCTTAAAGGAGAGACAACATTTGGAAGACCCATAAAAGTTGTAAAATGTAATCGAAACAGTACTGTTACTCGGGATGGTAAAGTATGGAATGTAAGAAGAGTGGCCAAATGTGTAAATGTTTTTTCTTAATTTTGTCAAAGGAGGAAAATGTTCTACATTGCATAATATTATCCCTTATGTTCTTCTTTGTTCCTTCCCCTTTAAACCTTTTGTATATGTTTGTTTCTGGCATCTGTCATGTTGGCATAGATTCCATACAGAACTAGAATCTTGTCATTGCTGTTTCTGCCTGCAGTCAGGATAGTACTGTGCCTTTTACATTAAACCAGCTTTTTTACTATACTTGAATTTTGCCTTCTTTTTTACCGGATTTTACACCTCCTCCCCTCTTTTTGACTCTGGGCTATGGGTATCCCTATGCTCACTAAATGCTGTGAGTTAGGACGCTCTTTTACTCGAGATTGAGGGTGTTTTAGCAGGTCACTCACTTTAGCCCAAGGATGTCGACTGAACACTGTGTTCTGATTCTTCCTTCTTTCCAGGGTGGGCTCACCACTCAGTTTTGTGGAGTCCAACTTGAGTAATAAAGGATAGCATCAGTCGTAACTTGGCCCATGTATAGCTGGATAGGAGATTTACCGTTGGTCACATGGATTGCCTGTCTTTATTCTCTGAAGAATGAATGACTTACCTATTCTATTTTATGATGCTTTCCCTGATCTATCCGGATTACATTAGTTTCTGCATAAATATTTCATGACTCTCTGTTAGCTTGTTGTCAGTGGGGTGTTATCGTTCAATGTGCGAGGATGAGTGTCTTGAGTTAGTTTGCAACCTCTACGCTTTGGAAGGGAGGTCCAATGTCCATCTTTATTCCTCATACCAAGTTATGCATGGCATTATCTTTTCCAATGTAGTGATTAGGTCACTGACACAAGTAGAAAGCACAATTTTGATTTCTGAATACTCCGAGTAGTCATCAATTACTACCAACATATACTACCGATACAGCAATCAGTTGGGGAAACCATGCTTTGTTCCAGATCCAGCACTTGGTTTTAACTATTCCTTTAGCCCCACATGGGCAAGTTGAACCACTTGCATTGCAAGGCACTGCAGGATTACCAGCCAATGTCCCTCAAGTTTCATCCTCTATAACACTTTTGATCTCTTCCAACGACATGGACAGAGGACTCAATAGCTTTTGCTCAAACTAGACATATTCTTCTGTTTCATTGGGCATTAGTTTATTCCTGTAGTATGGCTGACCAAGGGTGATGGGACAGTCAGTCAGCTGGTTCTGAAACCCAGAGAGTATTCTATTGAAAATGCATACTCCTATAGCTGTATGATCCACTTCTTAATCTGAGTTGGTGGCTTGGAAGCTATCCCCTGAAATAGGGGAGTGACGAAAGTGTAGTCGGTATGCACAGTAAAGGACCTAGGGCCAGATGTACGACCCTACCAACTTGCGAGTCGCAAATTGCGTATTTTGCGACTCGTAATTTGCGACTTGCCAATAGGAAAGTACAACAGTGTCTTAGGCACTGTTTGGGATTCCTAATGTGGTCGCAAACTGCCTGCCTCATTAATATTCATGAGGCAGGTGCTATTTGCGACCCCATTAGGAATGTCTAGCACTCCCAGGGATGGTGGCCTACTGGGGTCAGCAGACCACCATGTCAGTGACTGCTTTTTAAATAAACCAGTTTTTTTTTTAAAATAGAGCCCGTTTTCACAAAAATGGGATGCATTTATAAAAGAAAAATGAAATGTTGCTGTTTTATTTTTTAAGAGTAAGCAGTGGTCCATGGGACCACGGCCTGCTCTTCATCATCCCTTACATTCAATCAATTACTCACTTCATCAATCAACTTACTTATATGTCCTTTAATCAAATCAAGTATCAATCCTTGCATTCGTCCATTCACTCATACACACAGACACATGAAAAAATTGGAAAGACAATGCATGATTAAGCCAGAACCCTGTGTGATAGTTTGATGAGTTATGTGTTTATTTGGGGTTTTTTTGGTGATGGGACTGACGCTGTTTGGTGACATCAAATTTTGGACTCAAATTGTTTTTGAAAGGTATTTGGCTGGTTTGGTTTTTGAAGGGCAATAGTGGCACATGCGCTTTCCAGGGCCAGTCAGTTTATTATGTCAGTGTCTTGAATGTTACTTGGAATGCAGCATTTTGCCTATCTGTGGACTGATGTTTGACATTTTCAGGTATAAGTGGAATTTTATGTGACCTTTCATTGCATTTTGTGTGACAACTTCAGTGACTTTAAATTACAAATTAAATGAAGCAGTTTTGGAGTTGTGGCTAGGATGCCACTCAAGCTGGCCACCTAGATGCGGGGCTTTGTACACCACTGGAACTGTGTTTTTTAAAATATGCAGTGTTAACACTTTCATCAACCTAACATCGCTGTTAATAAGGGGTGAATGATCGGAAGAACAGCGTGGTCCTCGACCTATGCATATGATGGCAGCATTTGTTCTTTTTGTCTGACGGCACCATTCAGGATGATGCAGATGCCAATTTAGGTATATTACCATGCTGTACAGGAGCCGCGCTATGCACGCTACATAGTCTTGTTAGAAAAATATCATCCTTTGAATTAGAGTGGCTCTTTATATCTGACAAATGACTTCCTGCTGTGTGCTATGCTGCTTTGTTGTCAGGATGCGGAAAGTCCTTTATAAATGTGGCAATTACACGTGAAACCTTGTTGAGAGAGTTATTCTAAGTGACATAGCTGCACCTTTTGTGTGTGCCAGATAAAGTAAACTCATTTGTCCAACAGGAGTGACTCTTTAGTTTTGAAATGGACTTTTTCCACCATATTATGTTGGCATGCTGTTTATCATGTAGATATAAATAGAGAGGCAGTTTACTAAGAGTCTTTGCGGACTAACCTTTCTGTGAGACATTGTCGTCGGTTGATGTATGGGCACGCTAAAGATGCCACATTTTATAAGCAAGGCTCAGCCCATCTCCATAACAGATTCAGGATTGTCTTCCAGGGAGCCTTTTATAGACAAGTAATTTTCTTGTACTGATATGGCCCATTCTGTAACCCATCGTTACACAAGTGCAGCAGTTGCTGCCTTGAAAACTCATCCATCAGCCTCTGCAAAAGAAAGTCTTGAACAAGATCCACCCTCTCCCGAGAGAGAAATCTCCCCCATTTCTTTAGAAGCTCTTGTGGAGGAAATCTGCACCCTATGTCTGTTTGTTGAGGAAACAAATAAACAAATTCAACAACTTGATGTCAAATGGTCAAACATTGAGACAAGAATGACTTTGGTTGAACAGTGTGTCAGTGATATACAGGATGAATCCAATAATATTGCTGTGATAGAAAAATATGTTTCTCTAAAAAAAAACACTCAGAAAACAGAGAAAACGGAAATAGATGCAACAGTCTGCGCATTTGTGGTTTTCCAGAGGGTATTGAAGGAAAGGATCCTGTAGTCTTCTTTACTTCATTGTTACTGCAATTAGTAGACTTACTTCCATCCATGAAACTTAACATGCAAAGAGCACATAGACTGGGTTATCGCCTCTCTACTATCAACTCACCTGCCAAATCTCAAGGAGTGATAATCTTATTCCTGGAGTTCAACTACATTTTGAAGATATGAAATGTGGCTAGATCAAAAAGAAATATGTTATGGTCAGGCAGGAGAATCTTTATTTCACAAGATGTTTTTAATGCTACAACTAACAGACAAAATGATTTTTTCAACCTTCCTTCCTGCACACCATTCTTTAGGTGCTCGTTGTGGCATGTTCCATTCTTGCATCTCCAATGTTACCAAAATAAGACTACATGATTTGAAGATCTCTCAAATCTCAGAAAATGCATAATTGATCACGCAGCAGATTCAATGGGCACAGCTGGTCCTTCCATGTACTAATATTTTTTATAATGTCTTCATATGATTCTACATTTATAGATTGCCTGACAGGATGGTTTTTAAGGCTGTTGCAAATTTGTTAATTCTCCTATTGTTTCTGTTTTTTTATTGCAGGTATTCAAGAATCTTTTCATCCTTTCAGTTTTTTTTATATAGTGTTCCGGTGTTGTTCGTTGTCCCTTGCTGTTTTATGCCATCTCCACCTGTGTGTCACTAGCCCAATTCCCTTCTTGCTACACCTCAAGGTATTTGTTATCAGTCATCAGTCTGCAGGGCTTGGATACTAAAATTCTGGTCTATGCCGATGAGGTGGCAATAATCACCAGTGACCCAGACTGGGCTCTCTGCTCTGTGGAAAGGATGGCAGAAGAATTAGGGAATCAGTCAGGGTTTTTTGTTAAATAGAACCAAAACCCAGGTATTGATAAATAAATATATGTCAGCCTCTGATTGCAGGATTGTTGATGTAACTACATATCTGGGGGTCCGTATCACCACACAAGTGGAATGTTTAGTTGACCTAAATTGAATCCCTATTATGAAAAAAACTAAGAAGGATTTCAGTCAATGGGAAAATCTGAAACTTTCAATAATGGAGAGATACAATCTTGTAAAAAGTTTGTTTCTGCCAAAAATATTGTATGTATTTTGCACTGTTCCTCTGGAGGTTCATAATGACTGGTTTAAATTAATTGAAAGATTGGTGGCTAGATTCATTTGCGCCTATGGGAAGACTAGGATGGCTAATGTGGCCAACCAGAGATAGGTGGGGCTGGGGGCTCACCAATTTTAAGTTATACTATCTAGCCGCAGCATTGCAATATTATGGCCCTTTATTAAATAATAAGGCATCCGAGGGGGGAATCAGCGTTTACATCGCATGCGGTACAACGCATGGGATTACAACGCGGTTGTTACAACCCGGTCGTTACAACGACCGTGTTGTCACAACCCTAACCACTATAACGCAAGTCGTTTCTACAACTTGTTGTAGGGGGCGCTTAAACTAAGTAATAGTATAATTTACTATTCTAACATCTTCCCTACTGTTGCGCAAGCTGGAGTTGGAGTAGTAAATTATACTATTCCTAAATCCAGTGCGCCCCCTACAGCAAGTCGTAGAAACGACTTGCGATGTAATGGTATGCATTGTAAGAACACGGTTGTTGTAATCGCATGCGCTGTACTGCATGCGATGTAACATTGCATATTCATCCAAGGCTATGTGCCCTCAAGCCGCTTAGGGCTGACTGTTTAAAAGAACTTTATTTAAGACTTTGATCACTGCATTTCGCAACTGGGCTGGTGTCTGGAAAAAATTGGGGGTCGGCAGATATAGGAGGTACACTCCCCTGCTTAGGAAGAATCAACTCCCCAGGATATTTCAAAACACCTGCTTAGCTAGATGGAAACAAGGGGGCTTTGGCAGGATTGGGGATCTACTCGTGGGGGATCATATTACGCCATCTAAAGTGGTCAGTGGCAGATTTAATATTGGGCCTTGGGATTTTTTAAATTATTTTCAATTGAGGGATTTTCCTTTGAGAAAGGCAGGGGGTGCGGCTGGTTTTGTGCAGTTTCCCTTGATGGAAATGTTAACATAAGGTATTGGCCCCTCACTCTCGCAATTATGCGGCTGTCTGTTGGAGGGGTTCTCAGAGGGTCTGGAAAAGCACAATGACGAGTGGCAGACGAGGCTCGATTTGTCGGACTCTGGCTTCCTGAAATCACTGGAGCTGAGTGGGTCAATTCTGTGTTCATCAAATATGCAATCACAAATTGTAAAACAATTTTAGATTTGTGCATAACCCCAGCAAAAATTGCTAATTGGGGCGGGGATGTGGGGATTTACTGCTCTAGGTGCTGTGCATCTAATGCAGATCTGGTTCACATGTTCTCCACATGCCCTAGCCTAAAATCACTTTGCTTGGAAATTGTAGGCTTTTTAGGTGAAGTCCTTAAAGTAAATATCTCCTCATCACCTCAGTTTATGTTGCTGCGGTGGGTGAATCAAATGGAGGGGGCAGGGAAGATCAACTTTTTATAGCTATTTTGTTTTTTAGGCTTTATGTGGCCTCGGCTGGCTTGATCCTCTACCCCGACTTTTCAGCAATATATGGGGTGCCCCCTACATGTCTATAACTTAGAAATAGCACTTTATGAATGAAAAGGGCAAGAATTAAAGGGAGGAGGATCTGGAGCCACTCTCGAGCTGGGCCTCACTGCTTGAATATTATCTGCCGGATTTTAGGCAGAGGTAGTATTGGGTCAGTGCCCGGAATGACATTTTAAATCTGCACTGATCTCCTGTTGATTCCTATTTCTGGTTAATATAATTAATTTGTCATTTTGTAATGTATTTATGTAAAATTTACTGCTGCAATTTCATCTCATCAAAAAAAATGTTTCCATTAAAAGGTAAAAGGTTTTGTTAATCCTATAAAAAGGCAGATAATATTATCTCACTTGGCCAACTATGATCCAGATTTAGGTCTTCTTCAAGAAACAATCCTTACAGAATTGGAGACTTTTAAGCTTATATGTTGTTGTTGGGTGGGTTCAGTTTTTGTATCGCCTTAATCTAATAGGAAAAATGTAGTTATTCTACTGTGTGATCAAAAACTGATCAAAAACTGAAATGTACAACTGTTACCCCAGAAGTTTATGCTGAGGGTAGATGGCATACTGTTAAATTGCTTATAAATGATACTCCTTGAATGATTTTTAATGTTTATTGTACTACAACACCAGACAATTCTTTTTGGCCCAACATTTCTAATAAATGTCTACAGTAAAGGGATGACTTTTTACTTTTTAGGAGGAGATTGCAATCAAATAATGGATGCTTTTAAAGATCGCCAATCTCAGGTTAGATTTAAGATCCATAATACACATAAGCAATATCACTCTTCTATATCCCAAAGACACCTGGTAGATTCAATAGGAATTTATAATCCCTCAACCGGAGAGCTCTATTATTATTTCCCACCTCATGGGTCTCTTACACAACTTGACCATATTTTTGTTAGCAAACCTTTATCTCAAAATCTAATCAACTCCAATGTTTAACCTATTGTGATTTCTGACCACGCTCCAGTTATTACAGATCTAGATTTGCTCCTGGTACATCCTAAGTCCAGTAGATGGAGATTCAATAATTCTCTATTATTGGATCCAGCTTTCTCCTTTTCCTTTCGTTCTTTTGCTGAGGAGTTCTTGAAGATACACACAGATTCCAATACATCTTCCCTATTATCATGGGACATGTTTTAAGCTGCTATTTGGGGTCACATAAATTACATTGTTTAAAAAAAGAGACAATTTGCCTAAACATTTGAATCACTACTTTCTACTATAAAACTTATAGTTTTATTCCTCAGCTGCTGGATCCAATTTTCAAAAACTCATTAAAGCTAAGCTTCACTTTGATGAAATATCTATAGACCATGCATCATCTAGTTTACTCTGTAGTAGCATTCGCTACTATGGAGTTCGTAAAAAAGTGGAAAAACCTCTTGGTAATTATTTGAAGGTCTGAAAGCAATGCACTATTATCAAGTTTATCAACTCTTCCACGGGGAAGTCGGTGTTTAAGGACCATGATATCCTAGAGGAATTCTATCAAAATCTATATAGTCCAGCATCTCCTGTTCATCCTTCTCTAACACTATGCCTCCTAATCATGATAACCTACATTTTGATGCTCTTGAGGCTGATTTATCCATCACAGAACTTCTCAAAGTGCTCCAATCTCTTAAAAACAGGCAAAACTCCTGGCCCTGATGAATTTACTGTAGAATTGTATTTGCATTTTTCTAATTTATTACTTCCTAAACTTCTGCAGCTTTTTAAACGTTTCAACAGCACTGGTATGGCTGGACACATTTTTAAAGAAGCAGCCATTTGTTTTATCCATAAGGTAGGTCGACATCCCAAACTGTGCAAACATTATCAGCCTATATCTCTTGTTAATGTGGACTATAAAATCTTCATTTTTACCCAAATTGGTAGGCAAGGAAAAATTTGGTTTTGTCAAAGGTAGACTCACTTCGATAACTCTAGATTAATCTTTAATGTCTTAAATAAGGCTTCTTCTTTATCTTATCCATTAGCTGCTGTTGCTATAGATGCGATAAAAGTATTCAACAGGATTGATTGGAACTTTTATACTGAAATCCCTCATTTGGCATGGATTTGGTCTCAATATCATTCCACTCATTTCCCTACTTTATAAATCTACACAAGCTTCTGTCTTGGCTAATGATAAAGTTTCAAAGTGTTTTCAATTACAACGAGGAGTTCAACAGTGATGCCTGTTTTTCCCCTTTTATTTGTTTTAGCTCATGAACCCTTCCGTTCCCCAATTTGTGACAATACTCTCATACAGTGGTGGCTGGCATGGATTGGGGTGGCCGGGAGGAGAGGTAGAAGGGAATGTAAAAAATAAAACAACGTACTTTATCGCAGCATCTCTCCTCTGTCGGCTCTCACATCAGGCCCGGACACAGAAAGCACCCAGACTCCCCAAAGCAAATCACAACACTGCAATGCAATGATGTGATTGGTCTGAGTGCCGTGGTTCGGCACTCAGCCAGGGAATGGGAGCCTGGGCATGTTCTCCACCCAGGCTGTAATGCAACCTGGGTGGAGAACATGCAAAGTTTGGCCCCAGATGGCCGGCCAAACGTTAATGCACACTGATGGTATTTCACCATGCACATTCCTGCAATTTCAGGCATCATTCCTTTGGCTGCTTACTTTTTTGCATAAGTTTTCCCTTCTGATAAATATCATTCTAGACATACTTCATTTGCTTCCAACAGATTCTAAAACCCTTACACCTTTATATACTCTTCTGACTTCTACTCCTAAAGCTTCTCCTATTTAAAAGGACTTTATTTCACCCGAAATATCTTGAGATTTGCGTGATGGAAGGAGTCGGTGAAACTAAAGTACCTCACGCCTCCTGCCTACAACATCCCTTTGAAAAGTCATAATGAAACAGAGTTTATTGTTGCAAATCCTGTTTACAATGGCAGTGGAGCCACTGGCAATATATCTTAGGGACCAACTGCAGAATTGAAGTATTTCAGTGGGAGGTAATAATCATGTTGTGTCAATGTATGCAGACAATACCTTGCTATATGTAAGAGACTCTGAATGATATGTACCTCTTCTCATGCTGCTCGTAGAGCAAAGGTTGGTGAAACAGCTTAGTGGGTGGATGAGTGTCATAGGATTGGGCCAGAAAACTGCACTGTTCTGTGTGCATGGTTAAAGACAATGTGCAACTGGACATTGCCCACTCACAGTGGGTTGTGCACAGGGTTGTGGGTTCTGTGGTGGGTGTGGATGGTTTGGGTGTGGGAGTTGATTGCTAACGATATTTCTAAGTTAGGACCTTTCTCCAACCTCTTGATTGTGGAAAACTGTGTGAGGGGTTTGGGGAGCTGAAGAGGGTGTAATTATGTTTTTCATGTTGCAGGGAGCTACCACAGAAAGAGATGAGAAAAATGTGATTTTTTCCAGCGGTACCAGAAAAGTTCACCCAAAAAAGAAATGTAAAACTAGACAGTTTTCAAGGACATAATTAATTTTTAATATGATAAGTTTGACAAAAATATATATCAATGAAAAAATAATATATATGTGTGTGTCCTAGTTTGAAAAACTGAATTGCAGGATAGAAATATAATATGCCATGGGTGTTATCAAAAGGAAAATGTTTTTTGTATTTTTATTACATGCTTTTTAAACAATACATTTTAAAATATTGTCATGAAATATATAGTTAGACTGTCTTATGTGATATATTTTAAGTACTAATTGCTTTTCAGTAGCAGCATACAGGGAAAAGGTTTTGCTAAAGCATTCATAGTAACCATGTTTCAGTAGATAGAGCTTTGACATTCCAGGAAACCTGTACAGAGGTTACAATAAGTTCACTCAATTGTTGACATTGTAGGCCTGATGAAAAAACAAAGGCACACAGTACTTATAACATCTTAAGAGGCCCATAAAATACAGCCATACTTGAGCCAAGCCCTGGGAAAGAAATGCCTGAAAGAGATCCAGTGGACTAGGCTGCTGCCTCTCCCGATAAAAGAACTACATATGAAGTGGAGATCCCTATCACACAACATAGGATGCAGATTATGCAGATATACAGAAAAGAGTCATTACTGCATCTCATATGCTGCTGTCCAACTCTGCAGTCCTAGTGGAAGCTCCTCAAAGAATTGTTTCTACCTAAGGGGTAATGGACCTGTGTAGAAGCAGTAACGGTCCTTTTTACCAGCACCACACCCTTGGATTTGGCCACATTCAGCAAATTTATGCTGGTGGCAAGTACCCGTTTGAATGAAGCCACTAAACAAAGACTCAATAGGGACTAAAATTAGACACATGACAAGCGTCCATGGAAGAGTTGGGGCCTGATTCACAAAGGTAAAGTTAGACTTTGGTTGAAAATCTGGCACGTCAGGTAGCCTCCTGTACAAGGTCTTTTAGGATAAAGGGGTACCTTTTTAAAAAACCTTTCTAGAAGACGTAATGAAATATTGACTTATGGTTTTATGCTGTGAAAAGTTATGTTATGTTTTTATTGGTTGGGAAATTGCAATAATTTTAATTAATCTCACAATAAAGTATTCATTTATTTATTGATTTAATTGTTGATTTTCCCATTATATCTTTGAAAAAAAGATTTACTCTGATTGGGTGCAGAGATCTAACCCCCAGGATAGGTATGTGCCTTACAAAAACATTGCTAACTGAGTTTATCTCTGACAGGCATGGAGGTGCATGAGCTGAGCTCACTTGCTAGCGCAGATCCTCACCGAGGACATTATATTTGGGGTTTGTTACACTGTGCCTTATTATTAATATTATTTGTATCTACAGCTTCTAACATTGACGTTGGTACGTATGTGTGCTGTGCAGAGATAGTTAATCAGGTATTGTTATACATTTTATTTTAAAATTACAAGTATGTTGAGAGTGTGCTTTTTTCATTTCAGAATTGTAGTGTAAATATATAACTTACAATGTCTTTCACTGTTTATGTGTTTACGAGTGTTTGAAAATGTGAATATTAATGTGTTGAAGAAAGTAAATTAAATACTGTATTTTTTATGAAGCTTTTATTAGTAGCAAATAATGTTAAATTATGTGGTTATTTTAAGGGTGATTTTCCAGAGTATAGGTTTGGTTTATTTTAGTAGTCGTTTCGAAAAGAAAAACTAGATGCACTTTACATTTGCACATATATGATAGAAGTATTACATTATCCTTATAGTAGTGTGGTATTGATCATGGTTGATGGTAGAGTACGGAAGTTACTCAAAGTGATTTAACTAGAGAGTTGAACGTTGCAGGGGTTTGTTAGTACTGTCTTCTGAATTTTGGAGGCAAATATTAGAAGTATGGTGCTCAGTAGTAGAGCAGGAGAGTGCAAGGAGAAAAGTGGTTGAGTTATTTGAAAGTAGATGCTGGCATATTATCTTGACTTACAAAAACAACTTTAATTAAATATGTTATAGTGCCAAGACCCTTGCTCTATACAAAAAGATAGTAAGGAAACGTCAGTGCCATTTCGTAACTTTCATGTGTGCTGCTTCATGCAGCACGCATGAAAGTTACAAAATGGCATTTTTGAAAAAGGTTTGTTTATGTACAGGAAGGGACAACTACCTGTACATAAACAAGCCATGGCATTTTGCTTTGTCCATGTGTGCTGCACAAGGCAGCACATATGGAAAAAGCAAAAACGAAGAGAAATAATGCATTTCTCCTCATTTCGTCAACTTAAGACCAGGATTGGTCTTAACTTTGGCGCTGCCTCCTATGTACGCCACCCTTGTACATAGGGGCAGCGTCAAATACAATGGGTGTTGCGGTGGAACGCCCACCACAACACCCACTGCATGCCCTTTCAGCATAAACATAGCATGAAAGGGTACCTTATGTACAAGGCAGCGTTAAGCCACGTTAAGTGGCTGAACCCTGCCTTGTACATAAGGCAAGGCCCCTATTGCCACGGGAACGTCACAAAAAGTGACGTTCCCGTGGCGATATGGGCTTGTACATATGCTCCTGGGTTTTTCCATTGTTTACACAATACATTCATGAATATCATTCTTACTGTAGTGTGGTTAAATTAAATCAATGCTAAAGGCTTTGAGGGGATATTTACAAGCAAATGGTGCAGTGCGGCATGCAGTTTAGCAGCACCATGCTGCATCATATAAAAAACACAGAGATAAGCCATAGTTACAAGAATACGGCTCATCCCTGGGTTTTCCTTTGCACTGGTGCTAACAAAAGCTGCCTAACGCCAACACAGACACCCTTGCACCATAGTGCAACAGTGCCTGCATTGCAGGGATGATTCCCTGCAACGTAAGCACCCTTGCACCATGGTGCAATGGTGTCTGTGATGCAGCGATGATGGTTTATGTGCAGGAAGAGATACCTTCCTGCACATAAAGAATCTTTAAAAGGCGATTTTCTCTTTCTATGTATGCTGCAGACATAGAAAGAGCAAAAACGAGAAGAAATAAAACTATTTCTCCTGATTGCGCTAACCTAACACCTGGTATTCAGTGGCGTTAATTTTTGGTACTGCCTAAGATTTACAGATACTTATAAATCCAGAGCAGTGTAAATGAACAATGGGTGTTTCTGTAAAATGCCTGCATGAAAGGGGAGGGTATTTACAAAGTGATATTCTGCCATGCAAAGTGGCTGAACATCGCTTTATAAATATGGAGCAGGACATTGCCCCACTGGAACGTCGGAAAAAGTAACGTTCTGGTGGTGCAATGCCCTTGTAAATATGCACCTGATGTACCGGAGACCACCATCTCTCCAGATTATTTTCCACCAGAGGTTGTATTACGCAGGCATAGGGTGTGCTGTTTAGATCTGTGCTGTGAGGCACCTTTAGCTGTGAGCACAGAGGAAGTCCGGTCAGTATACACTAATGCAGTCAATGTGCTCACCAAGTCCCTCTCCAGGAACCTAGCCCTGCCTGGATTCTGTTGATGGCAGACTATAGCTGTCATAATTAGTTGCTCTCTATTACCATGCACATTGTGAAGTAGCAGTTCCGACTGGCATTCTAAAATGATTAGAATTAAAGAAATATAAATGATTCCTGTTTAGGGCGAGCTGAAATCCATTGCAACAGTATACCAGTTATTCCCAGATGCTTTTCAGCTGCCTATGATCAGTCTGGAAGACTACAAAATCCAATGCAACTAAAGGAAAAGGTTTAGTTAATTTTCACAGTTATTGGTACTAGTCTTAATATGTAAAGTTGAATTTAGGAAGATAATGACCACAAACAGACTTCAGCCAAATGTTCTCAATGTTATCCACATTCTACCAAGTTAGCTTGAGTACGAGGGCATGCAGACCAGTGGTGGCTCACCGAGGGAGTGCTGCGGGGCGGTGAAGCGGGGTGGGAGAGGGGCAGGGTGTGGGGTAGTAAACTCCGGCATACAGCGGAATGGAGTTAAGTAAATAAATAAATAAATGAAACAATTTACATTGTGCGCACTACATCGCCAAGTGGCGATGCAGCGCGCGCCACATAAATTGTTTTATTTATTTATTTATTTACTTAATTCCATTCCGCTGTATGCCAGAGTTTACTACCCCCCACCCTGCCCCTCCCCTGCCCCACCCTACCGCCCGCAGCACTCCCTCGGCGAGCCGCCACTGATGCAGACTCCGTCTCTGGGCTGATCTGCTCACAATAGATGATACTCTGGGTACCACATTGTACTCTTGTAGTTAAAGGTCACCATTCTAGTGAGTACCAAAATCATTTTCCATGCCCACTATGCCAATTACAACCCCAAGATCTACTACCCGTTTATTGCTACTTATGTTCAGTATTGCAGACTGTACCACCATCTTACCTTGGAGGTTGTATGACGTTACAACGTATGCTTTTACCCCGCATGCGGTTATAACACAAATTTTTACCCCGACTTGCTGTTGGGGGTGCGCTGGATGTTGGAATAGTATAATTTACTATTCCAACTCCGATGTCTGCAATAGTAGGGAAGGTGTTGAGGTTAAATCCAACACCTTATACCCCCTGCAACAAGCGGTTTGCGTTGTAGCGGCATGCGGGGTAAAAGCATGCATTGTAACGCATCCGTTGTAACGGCTGTTTTCCTACCTTGGAACAATGCAGTAATCCTCTCTGCTTCTCATCTCTTTTGTATTGCTCAAACTGTTTTGGTCATCAGATGCTCTTCTAGTTATGATGAAAAGTTCCACCTAGCCTGGAGCTGCCACTTAAATGGGGTAGCATTGCTCATCTAGATTTCATATGCCAGAGTACTCCATATGCCACTTAAATTGCCCCTTTGTGCCATAGTGACATACTCTTGAAAAAAATGGAGAGAAAGAGCATTGTCTAAAATGAGCTATATATGACCATTCAAAACTATCGCTTTAGCAGCCTCAATACCCCAAATGTCACTGTGCCCACTGACACAATAAAAGGGCTCCAGAAGCGCAAATACCAATGGAGCAACCAACTGACCCATGAAAAATCAGCTGGCACTAGCCACACACCAAAAACGCCAAAGCAGCCAGACTTCACTAATCCTTCATGAGGATAGAGACTGAGATGACCCATGTCTTCTAAGAAAAGTAAATGAACATTCCAACATCTCTAAATTATTGCCTGAGAATCAAATTATTCAAAAACCTATGGATTACACAATAGGCCAAATTGTATTTCAGTATGCAGATAACACTTTTTTCACCATTCTCAATCACACTGAAAATAAAGTGAACTGGTCATACCTAGCAAAAATGTGGACCACAATCAACTTCTTATTTTGGAGTTCCATAAGGTGCAGCAAAAAACGTATGCTTTTTGTGGTACAATCAATACATTTGAGTGCTTTCAGCGTACTGAAGGATCTTCATGCCATTATTGGTGAGTAAAGCTGCCAGAGTTTCTAAGGAGATACTGGAGATGACAGGGAAAACAATTAATCCCAGTGGTACTGTAAAATGGATGATTCTTTTTTAAAAAAAAGTATTTTTATTTGCATTTTAAATCAAAACAAAAACAACTGGCATGTCACAAGTAGTCATCCAAGTGCCCAAATACCCCCGCCCCTCCATCCACAACCCACATTATCATGTCCATGTCAAGCAACCAATCAAAATCCAGCTCTGTCATAAGTGACGCTTTTGATGTTCCTCTTTCTCCCCCGCCAAAGCTCCCCCAGGGTCTAAGGCACATGTCCAACAAACCACAATTGCGGTGCACCTCATAGCTCAAGGGGACCCACATTGCGTTAATCAGTTCCCGGACCCCCATTCAGACCATGCTACCTTCTCCATTTTCCCCATACTCTACGGAATTTCCGGGGGCACCCTCTCGCTTTATATGCGACCCTTTCTGCCGCCATATACATATCCATTTCCCTCCTCCATTCTCCTAATTGAGGGGGAGATGGCACCCCCCACGTCCATGCCACGTCTCTCTTTGCCACCACTAAGGCCAACAATGCGAAGATCAGGTGTGGGCGGCTCAGGTCTATATCATTGGTTATCCCCAGTAGTATGAATTTAGGTTCCAGAGGGAGTGTGGCCTCTAGCACCTTACTCATCTCTCTCAATACGTGTGTCCAGTGAGTGTGGATGGTGGGGCAGTCCCAGATGATATGATAGAAGTCCCCTTGCGGGTGTCTACAGCGGAGACAATTTGAACTCTGGCCCGGCCCATGCGGTGCAATCGGACCCTGTCAAAATACACCCTGTGTAGTATCTTGTATTGGATGAGTCGGAGGCGGGATTTAATCGCCACTTCTCTATGGTGCAGCAGGGCAGCCTCCCAGCCTACTGTGTCCATCGTGCCCAGGTTCTGATCCCAAGTTTCTCTCAGTTCCCCTTGTCTATCTGGCATGTTATTGTTCAGGGTCCTATACATAAAAGATACTATCTTGTTGGATACCTGTTCTTGCAGTAGGCGAACCTCCAGTGGGGCATATTCTGGCAGGGGAGAGGAGAGCGAACTCTCAGCTCTTCATGCATGTCGAAATTGCACGTATTTAAAAATGTGGGTGGGGTGCAACCCATACTCTGCTGCCAGAGTCCTAAAGGGTTTAAGATCCCCCTTCGCCACCACATCCCCCAATGTAGAAATTCTAATGTCATCCCACCTTCCAAAGCCCCTGAGCTTGTGGAGCTCCCTCAACCAGGTACAGCTCCTTATCGGCGTCTGTTTTGTCGGCTTGCGTGTCCATCCCAGTATCTTTGTCGCCCTATCCCATACTTCTATGCTTATTTGCATGGTCGGCAGTAGTCGTCTCCTGCCCGTGCCTCCATATAAATAGAATAAACAGGAGTGATGTGCCATGGTGTCCGTTTCTAACCTGTAGGTGGGGTGATCCGCTGGGGCACGGAGCCATTCATTTTCCGGCGCCAAGTGCTCTGCCCAGTAGTATATCTCAATATCTGGCAGGGAAATCCCTCCATCATACTGGTTTTCCTGTAACGTACTCAGGGCTATCCTTGGTTACATCCCCAACCACAACAGGGAACACACTGCTGCATCTATCACCCCAAATGTCTGTCTGGGAAGAGGGAAATATTAATTTTGGAGGGCATACAAGAAACGGGGCAATGTAATCATTTTAAACACGGTCAAGTATCTTGAGAGGGAGGGTTTTCCATCGTATAGCATCAGCCGCAAAGTTGGTTATGACTCACTGAATGTTTCTTTGGTAGGAGAGGTTTCTATCCGTGGTTAAGTAGATCCCCAGGTACGTGAATCCCATCTGCGTTACCTGGAGAGCCCCAGGGAGAGGGGGCCATATCTCCTCAGTTCGTGGGCTATACAGGATCGATTTATGCCAGTTTATCGCATAGCCAGAGAAGGAGCCATACCAGCCCAGAAGCCTGAACAGTGCGGGGACCGTAGTAGCAGGCTGAGCAAGGTATAACAGGATATCGTCCGCATAGAGCGAGATCTTTTCTTCATCTGAGTCAGTCTGTGATATTTGGAACCCCCGTATCTCTTCTGTCTGTTGGACCTCGCAAGCCACTATTTCAATGGTGAGGGCGAATAATAGTGGGGACAGAGGGCATCCCTGTCGGGTCCCCCTTTCTAATGGGGAAGTCCTCAGATAATATCCCGTTTACTTTAACCCGTGCTCTGGGGTCCGCATATAGAAGTCCCACCCATTGTCTAAATTTGGGGATGATGCCGAACTTGACCAAGGCCGCCTCCAAAAAGGGCCAATGTACAGCGTCAAACGCTTTTTCTGCGTCCTCCCGTCCCTGTACCGCCATAAGACAGTTCTGGGTCCGCCGTAGATTCTGTCTGGTCGCCCTGTCTGGTAAGAAGCCTGTCTGATCTTGATGCCCCAGGCCTGAGATTACTTGACATAATCGGAGGGTCAATATCGTCGCCAGTACCTTAACCTCCACATTGAGGAGAGAGATTGGGCGATAGGACGCGCAATCCTCGGGGGTCTTTCCCTGTTTGTAGATGGGAATGATCATGGCCAGCCTAAGATCCAGCGGGGGGTACCCTCTTCGGCCGCATCCCTAAAGAGCGCTACCATGTGCACCATCAAGAGGTCTGCCCCTTTTTTAAAGAATTCGGCTGGGAGTCCTTTCGGGCCTGGAAACTTCCCAGGGCGTAGTCTAGTTATTGCCTCCTTGATTTCCGCGACCGACATGTCGGCTTCAAGGGCCTCCCTATCCTCATCTGCTAGAATCGGGGTTTGAATAGTGGCCAGATAAGCCAGAATCTCCTCTGGGTCACCAAAGTCCCTGGCCTCATACAAATCCCTGAAATAGGAGGCAAATGTTTGAACTATGCGTATCCCTTCTGCGGCTGTCCCTGTTGGTCCACTATGCTGTCTAGCCATCGGGCTTCCATTTCCTTACGGCTGAGCCAGGCTAAGAGTTTACCAGATTTATCCCCAACATCATATAATCTATGTAGGGTCGCATGCGCCTGCGTTTTAGCCTCTTCCGTTACTAGGGTTCTATAGCGCTGTTGTGTGTCAGTCAGGCGTTGGAGGACCTGTGGGTCACGCCCCGCCAGATAGCTTTGTTCTAGCTCTAAAATTTGAGTTTCCAAAGCATTAAGCTCCTCTTGTGCTTTTCGCTTCTCCCACGGTATTCGATATTGGGCCCTATCACGGAGGACTGTCTTGTAAGCTTCCCACACTATAACGCCCGATTGCACCGATCCTACATTTTCTGCAAAATACGCTGTTGTGTCAGCCCTAAGACCTTGCAATATCTCGGGGTACTGCAGGTCCCAAGCCGTCAACCTCCAGTTGCCACCTTTTGCCCTAGGCCTCCCGCCTGACCTAATCAGAAGGGGGGAATGGTCAGAGATCCCCCGTGCCAGGTATTCTGCCTCACAGTCAGGCCCGCGGCCCACTGAGGGAGAAAGACGTAGTCCAGTCGAGAGTGCGCCTTATGTGCGCCAGAGTAGTAAGAATAGCTTCTGGTGTCCAGGTGAAGATGCCGCCACACGTCCATCAGGCCCAATGTGTCCATAACCCTGGCTAATTGCGTAATCGGGGAATGGTCAATACGGTTCGCTGAGCGGTCCATGGGGATGGACATGACGTTGCTGAAGTCACCCCCTATAATGTGTAGTGTGTCCGGTGTATCTAGCAGGATATCAGACAGTCCACGGAGAGTCCTGGCCTGTAGCCTCGGGGGGGGCATAGACCGAGACTATTGTGACCCTCCGTCTACCCCATGTCCCCGACACTCCCACGTATGTCACTTGGGGGTCTGTCCATGTCCCCTTCACCTTTAAAGGGAGGATTTCTTAAGCAGGATAGCCACCCCCCAGGAGCCCGCTGTGTATCACGCGTGTGCTAATACTGTATATGTTCCTCTTGCCAGAAATCAACACTTCGTACCCTTGAGGTGGGTCTCCTGCAATAGGATGACATCAGGGTGTACCCGTTTTATGTATGCGGACACCAGCTCTCTCTTAATTTTATCCCCTAGGCCATTTACATTCCATGTGAGTATCTTATAGGGGTCTGATTCCATCCCGTCTGTGTGGGGTCTATGTTCATTCAATGGAGCCATAGGGTTGTGTGGTCCGGGAGGGGGGCAACAGATGAGCACGCGTACCTGAGTGACCATGTGACCGTTATGCCAACCAAACGTAAAAAACATACCCAACCATAGAACTATTGCAACCACCCCAAACCCCACCACCCCACCTCCCTCTCCCCATGTCTCATCCCCGGCTAGTCGCTGGGGAGTGAACCCTAGGGTGGTGGAGGTCTATCGCCCTCCCTGTCCCAACTCACGCCTCAAGTTCCAACTCTCGCAGCAGTCCCAAAGTCTTTGTGAAAGAATTAATAAGAGAAGAAGAAACAGAGTGAAGAGCAAAGTCAAGAAAAAGCAGAACTGCCAGAGTGGGAGAACCGCCAAGAGTCCAAGACTGCAGCCACTCCGGGGCTATCACCTACGGCTCCGCCGGCATCCTCTAATTCTCCGCAGTTTTCGGCAGGTGGAGCAAAGAAAGGAAGATAAAGAAAGGAATAAAGAAGAAGAAGAAAAGGGGGTGCGTATCCAGCTTGCATGCTCCGAAATGTTAATCCGTTCCACGTCCAACCTCGCAGGCTCTTGTTCACGAGTGGGAATCCGGCGGCTCACCCTGGGTAGCCGCAGAATCCGTCAATGTTTCCTGTTCCATCGCCAGTATTTCAGCAGCCAGGGGGTGCATAGAGGGGCCCACCGCCTCCTCTTCTCCGGAGGAAGAGTCTCTGTTTTCATTTTCAGAGTCTGGATGGGAATGACCAAGGGGACGGAGCATGCGTGAGACCGCCGATAGTTGAGAGTCCAGGGAACATCCACTTCAATTTCTTAATCTGCCAGTGTCTTTTGGGGCATATGGAGTCGCCTTCAGATCTTTGTGAGCCGAGGGGCCGTCTGACGTCCCCCCGGAGGGCATATCGCTGCATGTCGGTGCTTCCGATCTTCCCAGTGTGGGGCGTTCCTCCAACCATTGCCAAGCCTCCTCCGACATCTGAAAGAAGTGGGATTTGCCCAAGAATATCACCTTCAGTTTTGTGGGGAAGAGTAACATATATTGAATTTTATGTTCTCGCAATTTGGCCTTTACGGAGTCAAAAGTACGTCTCTGCTTCTGCACTTCCCTACTATAGTCTGGGAAAATCATTATGCGTTTGTTCTCATGCCGTAGATGCCCAAGCTTTCTGGCTTTCCTACTATTCATGTCTCTGTCCGGAAAGTTCATAAAGCGTGCAATCACAGGCCGTGGCTGTGCTCCTGCCAGGGGGCGGGCCATCAACACCCTATGGGGTCTTTCTATGACAAAGCAGGTAGAGAATTTGTCCATTGGAAAGATGCGTAGGAGCCATGAATGCAGGAACTCAGGCATGTTCGTCCCCTCAATTCCCTCTCTAAAGCCCACAAAACGGCATCGTCCACCCACCATAGCAGGTCCTTGTGGGAGGATTGGAGTTCCGTCATTCCTTTCCACAGGTCTTGTAGTGAATCCACTGCATCGCCGAGGCTCCATCTCCGTGACCCTGTCTGCCAAATTCCTGAGGTCCTGCCGTAGGAGCGATACCTCTGTACCCACTGCACCAATCTTCCCCTCTAGCGCCGTCCTGGATGCTTGGATTGCCTGGAGGAGGGTATCCATGTCCGAGCGGGGGGCCGAGCGTTCCTCAGGGGGGGGCGATGACCTTTGCCTACTGGTCCATCTTGCCCTGCCGGCTTCGGTTCTCTGTCTTTGCTCATAATGGACGATGCTGGGCTTGGATAAACTGGTGACGGTGGCTCAGTGAAGGTGTGCAGCACAGTCCGGTAGGCCCACCCTATGGCGAATGCCCCGCTCCTATCGCACAGGTGCCCCGCAGTTCAGGCGGTCAGCATCTCCAGGGCAGCGTGTGGCAAACGATGCCCTGCGTGGGTCCCCCAAGTCCCGCCTCCAGTCAGCAACCCCTCCAACCTCGCTCACCTCCTCGAAAACTCACGCACCACCTTCAGGCAAGTTGCGGCCTATCTACAATTCCTGACACAGGCAAGAGCCGCCTGCTCCCCCAGGGCCTTCACCGCCAGGCCGTCCGTCTGCACAGGCTGGGGGCCACTGGTCCTCCCCAGCCGTCTCCTCTCGCTGCTTCCAGGGGGTTGAGAAAGAGTAAGCAGGGAGCGGGGGGGGGAGACCCGCCACACCGGTGCACCTCCGGGCCTCACCGCACCGCACCGTACACCTGCCCACCAGACACCACTCCCCACAGGTACTTGCCACGTAATGTTCCTCGGGGATCAGGGCTCCCTCGGAGAGCGCTCCTCTAGTTGGCCCCGCACTCCCAGCCTCCTGACTCTTCAGCACGATCGTCCCATGTGGCCTCGCCAATCTGCGGATCCGCCAAAGCGGGCACCTCTGTTTTGCAAGCAGTCCCCACCGGAGTCGCACCGCACGCCAGCTCCGCGGGACTCCAGAGGTTCCGGGCATCTGTCTAGTCCTGCGGCCTCATTCACGGCCTCATTCACAGGGCGCCAGATCTCCGCCGCACCTCTTCTCACTCCCGGAGGGGATGGGGAGCCCTCTCAACCGCGGTGCCCCGTAGCCACAGGTAGCGCCCTCAGGGACCTCGCACTGCTCAGGTGGACCCGGGTGAGGGACGAGGGGGCAGTTCACCTCACCGGCCCCTGTCACGGTCTCCTAGGTCCGCTCTCCGCCTACTCAGCTGCGCCATCTTGGATCTCGCTCTCGGCGGTGGATCGGGATGAAATTTAGGCAATGCAGCTTGTCTTGGGGAGTCAGTTCCACGGTCTCCAACTCCAAAGGTCATACAGATCTAAAAAAAAGGTGTGTGCAATGTTCTCCGGGTCTGTAGGTCACCAAAATCGATGTTGGATCAGGCTTTCAACTAGAGCTCGGCGAAAGCACGTCTTACTCGGCCATGCTGCTAGCCACGCCCCCTAAAATGGATGAGTCTTAAATAAAGAGAAGTTCAGCGTTGATGAAGAAGTAAGATTTAATCCAAGTTAAAGGGTCTCATCTATCCAACAAGGATGTGTAACATCAACTGATCATTTTACTCCTAACACTCGCATCACCAGGTTCTATTAGCATGGTGCTGCTCAAATGTACACACAGGGTACTCTGTCTAAGAAGATACATAGAAATAAACCACAATACCACACACCTTCCCTCTTTATAAACATGAATGAAGAACACCTGAAAAGAAAGATAAACATGAAGGCTAAAACATGAACATAAACAATAAACTTAAAGAGATAACTAGAGATAAATAATGAAATCTTCCCATCTCCTTTTCTGCTCCACGACATAGTCCTTGAACCATGATGGCTGTCTCACATTTCTTTTTTCTCTCTGTGGAGCTGAGTTTGTAGGTTTCACATTTCTTTCCTCTCTCTGTGGAGCTGAGTTTGTAGGGCAATATGGAGCAGAGTCCGAAAGGTAAGTATCACACTCATTGTGTCCCAACACATCCTTCTTAACAACAGCAACTCTGCTTTAATAGCATTGATCAAAACTTGAATCACTTTATGCGGTTTCTGAAACAAACTAGATGCTTTTCTCCCAATAGGAGCTCTAGTCATTACCCAATCTCCAACTTTAACAAAAGTAACTATTAAAGATTTTCTAGAATCAAAATTTAACTTATGAGCATTAATCCTTTCAGCTTCTTTGATTTTTCACTCCCCATCAGACTCCAGTAAACCCTTTCTAGGTTATGCTTTATTCACCCAATGAGGTGCAATAAAAGTGTTAGGGTACCTTCTCTTAATCAACTCAAAGGTGTCCTCCCGGTGATGGTATGTGGAGAAACTCTATAAACTTCCACCTTCTTACCAAGTGTTCAACTTGCAAATCCATACCAGGCCACCAGTAGTTCAATCTAAGTCTTTCTTTAGATTTTGACATTCCTTGATGTCCTGTATGAGCCAAATTCATCAAATCGTTACAAAGAGAAACAGGGGGAATAAGTCTAGTCCCTCTGAATAAAAGTCCCTTGCTTTCAGAGAGCTCATTCCTAACATTCCAATATTTCTCACAATCTCCCTTAATTTTGGTGCCCCAACCTTCTTAGAGTAATAGTAATAGTTCTTGCTATCTGCTTTCTTTAAGACCATTACACTCAATATTGCATACCCATTCATCTTGCTCATCTTCTTCAAGGTCCTCCTTTCCTTCACTACTTTGCACTAATCTTGAAAGGGTATCCGCTATCTTATTCTTGGCTCCAGGTAAATATTTACTTGAAAATTGTACTCCTGTAATGCAACGACCCATTTAGAGATTCTGCCTGAAATAGCATCAATACCCTTTTTTTAAAAAAATATCTCACACAGAGGCTTATGATCTGTGCGTATCTCGAACTTTGTCCCCCATAGAAGATAATTTAGTTTTTTAACAGCCCAATGTACTGCCAGAGCCTCTCTCTCTATAACAGAGTAATGTAATTCTGCTCCTCGGAGACTGCGTGAGAGAAACAGAATGACATTTTCAGACTTTCCATCTTCTTGTTGTAATAGTGCACCTAAACCCTTCATGCTAGTATCTGTGATCAGGATTGAATTCTTGGAGGGATCAAAACTCCTTAACTTAGTTTTTTTTAACATTTCCTTAATTTCTTTAAATTCAGCCTCACACTTTTCAGTCCACTTAATTTCGACACCTTTACACACTAACTGGCATTAACCATGTCACTTTTAGGTGCCACACCTTCACCAGACATGGTGTGACCTAAATAATCAATTGAAGATTTTCCAAATTTGCACTTGTCTAATCTACCTGTGAGATTAAAATGGTCAAACCTTTGTAACGCCTGTCTAAGGCTCATATCATGTTCTTGTTCATCTTTTCCAAAAATTAGAACATCATCTTGATAACTTTTTACTCCCTGCTGACCTTTCAACACCTTTTCTAGAGCTCTTTGAAATACTGAGGCTGCAGACACTAGTCCAAATGGTAGCCTTATAAATCTGTACATCCTGAACGGCGTTATGAAAGAAGTAAGATCTTTGGATTTGTCATCAAGCATTATCTGGTGATACGCAGATTTAAGGTCTACAGTAGAAAAAACCTTAGCCCCCTTTAACAGCATAAGCATGTAAGAAATTTTGAGAAGAGGGTATTGATCCACTATGACTTGTTTATTTAGATCCCTTAAGTCAACACATAGGCGTAGACTTCCAATTGCCTTCCTGGCGGCTACAACTGGCGCCAACCACTGAGTTCCTTCTTCTTCCTTAATGATACCCTCAGATTTAAGTTTCTCTAACTCTAACTTCATTTCATCTCTCACAGCAAGAGGCACACCACACACCTTACCAGAAACTGGTACTGCGCCACTAACCAGTCATATACTGTGAACATAATCACCCAGACATCCTAGTTCACTCCTAAATACTATAGGAAAATCTCTTTTTAATATTAAGGAGAAGCTGTCATCAAAGTCTTGTTTAACTTTTACCTCACTTATTTGAAAATTCTCTTTCAAAATGAATGCAGGGTCATTATTGGGATCAAGTATTACACCTAAATCTCTCTGGTAAAACCAACTCAGGATACTATCACCCTTTTGAGAAACATAGACTTTTCCAGAAAGGTACCTTCCTTTGAATTCTAACAAACCCCAACGATATCCTAGAAGTTTTATTGGTTCTCCACCATAACCACTGGGTTTAATGTCTGGCTTTAATATCTTAAACTTGTCTTCAAGATTGCATAAATAAAACTGTTTGGAGACTATAGTGACTTTCGCACCTGAATCAAATAATACTTTGGTCATTCTCCCTTCTACCATTATCTCAAAGGACCTTTCTTATTATCGGTGGTTACCTGTAAAACAATTTGATCACAGTCAAAATCAGAAAATGCATCATTATTATTTTCATGAGAAATAACATTAAGTTTCCCTTTGTAAATTTTGGCTTTACACACTGCAGTATAATGCCCCACTTTCTTACAATTCGAGCATGTAGATTTGAGTGCTGGACATTTCTTGTCATTGGCAAAGTGACCTATATTGCCATATTTATAACACTTGGGATGAAAAGTATTTTTCTTTTCAGGCTTAACATAAATCGTTTTCTTCAAATTCTTCTCTTTAGAGGAATTTTTCACTAAATGAACTACATCCCCCTTAGCCTCATGTTTAGTAATAACTTCCACACATTTCTGAGAATGTTCAATTTGTTTTGCAGTTATGAGAACTTCATCTAAAGAGGGATCATCTTTTTGCATAAGTCATCTCTCACTTTCTCTACATTGCATCCTAACATGAATTGAGCCCTTATTCTTTCTTCCAATAAAGTCTCAAACTTGCATGACGATTCCAACTTTCTTAATGCAGGGACATAGTTTTCTGCAGACTCACCATCCTTTTGATTCCTGCGACCAAAATGAAAGCGCTCTGAAATCGTACTTACTTTGAGTAAGTAATGTCTATCAAGTTTCAACATGCAAATTTCAAAATCATTTAAATTATCATCAACTATCCACGGCAAATTATCAAACACCTCTTGGCCCTCTGAGCTAAGACAATGCAACAGAGGAGTGTTTTTTCTCTCAGCATTGAGATTGTTTCCACAAACCTTTGCATATCTTTCAAACACCTTCTTCCACTTTTGCCATTTTATGGGAGGGTCACCAGGAGAGGTTAAAAAGAAAGGAGGTTTTGTAACATATTGCATGGTGAAGTAAACAAGAATAACAAAAATAACAATGTAACAACAAAGACAATAGCACAATTAATGCCAATGTATAAAATACAGAAAATTACAGTATCAATGAATCATTAAAAAAAACTTTTTTTTAAAAAATCTCATACTAAATATTAAGGTTCCAGTTTCAGAATTCTATGTATTCAGTAGTATTTTAAATATAGATGTAAATATTATTAATATGTGAGTAATAAACTTCCATATGTGTATAATCTAAACTGCAACTAAATATACATAGAAATTAAGTGAACTGGAAAGTTTGTGGCCACAAATTAGTATGGTCTTGAGAGTATTACATGAATTCCTTAAAGTTGTGGAAATGTTGAACACGTTGAAAGTCCAAAAAAGGAGAGACCGCTTAAATTATTCCCAATATGGCCACCAACTTGAGTACATAACGTGAGAAACTGTCAGGTCTGAGCGATTCCACAGTAGGCAGAGACGTTTCTTACCTGTTTCTGGATTGAAGTGGGTTTCTGACACCAGACAAGGTCCAATTAGGTGGAGTCAGTTGGTAGCCAGGAGGTTTCATTCCGCAGCATATAAACTGCAGAACTCGCATCAGCGGAAATTCAATATGACGGTCTAACTCTGTACTGGAGTTAGCGTTCTAGTGTTCAGCTAATTTTCTTGGACTGCCGCTTATCGTTCTTGCGCACCTGTAGCGCTTTGCACTTCAACCGTCATTCATTCTAGTGAAGCAGCAATTCTGAGTTGCGCTTCACTTCTAGTCAAGATTTTCAGAACTCCGCCCATCTACTAGTGATTACGGAGGTTTGTTGCGGTTCCCATTGCCGCCGTCGAGGGAGTTTCCAGGTATTTCGTTGGACTGAGAGAGTGCCTCACGTCTGAGGTTCTCTCAGCTGTCCTCCACCATTGTTACCCTTTTCTTTCTTAAAAGTAAGCATACTATCAGTCAGGAACAAGTCAAGATTCCAGGAATAGTATCTACTTTCAGGACTTCAGAGAGAATTCCTCGAATTCGTCTCAGAGAAGAGAAAGTAATTCACAGTTATCTTTGAATTCTTCAAGTTTTAGGCACAGAGACTAACACAAAATATAGCGCTGTACAAGCCTGAAACTAATTGGAGAACTATTGCGCAGTACTTTTCCTACCAGTCAGTGCAAGATCTGATATCAGTTTTTGATGAGAAGGAGGCTAAGAAACTATCCCCGCACCGGGAATATGATTGCAAGATCGAACTTAAACTAGAGGCGTCTTTCACTTGCAGTCGCATTGATGCTCTATATGAAGTAGAAAACAAGCATTTAAAAGATTACCTGAACCAATATTTATCCAATGGGTTCATTCGACTATCAAAGTCTCCAGTCTCCTCTCTGTTGTTCTTTATTCCAAAGAATTGTGGAAATTTGAGAACCTGCATTGACTATCGAGCCCAGAACCAAGTCACCAAAAAGAATTAATACCCCTTACCTTTGATTTTGGAGCTTTTGGACCAGGTCAAAGAAGCCCATATCTACAGGAAGTTAGAACTAAGGGGGGCCTACCATCTGGTTCGCATGGCTGAGGGTAATGAGTGGAAGACCGCGTTTCAAGCTCGATTTGGTCTGTTCGAATACCAGGTCATGCCATTTGGCCTGTGTAATGCACCTGCCGCTTTTCAGAACTTTGTTAATGACATTCTACGTGAGTTTTGGGATCTTTTTGCTGTCGTTTACATCTATGACATCCTCATCATCTCCCCGCCAATTTGGAGGAACATGTTCGGCATGTTCGAGCAATCCTGGAACGATTTTGGTGAATCAACTGTTTGTTAAATTGGAGAAATGTGTTTTTCATTCCAGTCAAGTGGAGGTTTTGGGTTTCATCCTCTCCCCCGAAGGTGTGTCGATGCATGACTCTAAAGTAAGAGCAATTAAAGATTGGCCAACTCCCCATGCCGTCAAGGAAATACAAAGTTTCCTTGGTTTTGCAAATTTTTAAAGGCGATTAATTCCAAACTTCTCAGAGAAGGTTAGTCCCATTACTTGTTTGCTCAAGAAGAAGGAAAGGTTGATCTGGAATGCTGAAGCGGAGAATGCCTTCCAGCTACTAAAGGAAACTTTCTTCACAGCCCCAATACTGGCTCATCCAAATCCAGAGGAACCTTTCTATGTTGAAGCCGATGCTACCCACTTGGCCATGGGTGGAATCCTCGCACAAAGGCATAAAGAGACAGGCCAGATTTCCCCAGTGGCTTATCACTCTCGTAAGTTAACTGCTGTGGAAATCAATTACTCCATTGCTGACAAAGAATTGTTAGCTGTTAAAGATGCGTTCCAAGAATAGAGGCATTATTTGTTGAGAGTGAGACATGAAATCACCGTCTTTACAGATCATTGAAATTTACAATTCCTCAAATCTGTAAGAACTCTCACCCCGCGACAACTTAGATGGTCTCTTTTTTATGCAGACTATGACTTTGTCCTGACCTATAAGCCCAGTTCAGTAAATGGAAAGGCTGACGCTCTATCCCGTTTACATACGGGAGAAGAAAAAGAAATTCCAAAAGAAGGTCATATAATCCCAGAGGAAAAGATAGTAGGAACGATTTTGTACTCGGAGCTAGAAGACAAGATAAGAGCTAGTATACCACTAGCAGAAATCCAGAGTTGGATTTTGGAAGGACCCAAGAGACAAATCAAGGAAGGGAAGCTTTACTTTCAAGTGAAGCTGTATATACCAGACAACGACTTGCAGAATGAAGTCATCCAATTGTTTCATGACAATCCATTAGCAGGTCACAACGGAGTGAAGAAGACCTTGGAACTTTTGAAACAATCATTTTGGTGGCCAAGTATGGAATCTCAGGTGAGGCAGTATGTGGCATCTTGCGAACAGTGTGTGAAGGGGAAGGTCAGTTGACAGGCACCTCAGGGACTTCTAAAGCCCCTACCTGTAGCCCCATATCCTGGGCAAACAGTCTCTATGGATTTTATTGTTGACCTGCCCTCTAGTCAAGGGAATTCCACAATTTGGGTGGTGATTGATCACTTTACCAAGATGAGCCATTTTATCCCTCTAGCAGCTCTTCCAAACGCAGTCTAGTTAGCAACCTTGTTCACACAGCACATTGTAAAATCACATGGAATTCCAAAGGTGATGATTTCCGATCGGAGCACAATTTGTGTCTCACTTTTGGAGGTCATTCTTGAAGAGTTTGGGAGTGGATTCTTGCTTGTCTACCAGTTTCCATCCTGAGACTGATGGACAGACGGAAAGAGTGAATCAGGAATTAGAGCAATACTTATGTTTGTATCGCATGGATCAGGAGGGAGATTGGCCCGCTTTGATCAGGACAGCAGAATTTGCCTATAATAATTCCGTACACTCTTCCACAGGTTTTTCTCCCTTCTTTTTGAATTCTGACAGGCACCCAAACATGTTGATAGATAAGATTGAGAGTGAGGTACCAGCTATGGAGGAGGTTATGCAGGAGTTGCAAAAGGCCTATCAACTTGTTACGGAAAATTTACTAAGAGCAAAGAATTCACACAAAGGGCAGGCAGACAAGAGCAGAAGGGAAAGTCCAGTTTTTGAGCCTGGAGATCAGGTTTGCATCTCCACTGGAAACATGCGGTTAAAAGGAAACAGGAAGTTTCAACCCAGATGTGTAGGTCCTTATGTTGTAGAAAGGATGATAAATCCAGTTTGTGTAAATGTCACACTTCCCAAAAGGTTGAAGGTACACCCAGTTTTTCATGTTTCTCTGGTAAAAAAGAAATCCCCCAAATTTAAGGAAGGTTTTGCCTCCAGCTCCAGTTCTAGTGAACTCAGAAGAAGAGATTGAGGTGAAAAGAATTATTAACCCCAAGGGTAGAAAGGGCAGGTTGTTTTACTTGATTGACTGGAAATGTTTTGGCCCAGTGGAGAGATCCTGGGAACCCAGTTCTGAAGGTCATGCCCCCAGCTTGGTTAAGGAATTCCATAAAACTCATCCACTGAAGCCTAAAAAGGGAGGAGGAGAGCTCTTGGTGGGGGGTACTGTCAGGTCTGAGCGCTTTCACTCTAGGTAGAGACGTTTCTTACCTGTTTCTGGATTGAAGTGGGTTTCTGACACCACACAAGGTCCAATTAGGTGGAGTCAGTTGGTAGCCAGGAGGTTTCATTCCGCAGTGTATAAACTGCAGAACTCACATCAGCGGAAATTCAATATGGCGGACTAATTCTGTACTGGAGTTAGCGTTCTAGTGTTGAGCTCATTTTCTTGGACTGCCGATTATCGTGCTCGCGCACCTGTCGTGCTTCGCACTTCAACTGTCATTCGTTCTAGTGAAGCCGCGTTTCTGAGTTGCGCTTCACTTCTAGTCAGGAATTTGTTGCGAGGCAGTTTCCACTCGCATTTTCAGAACTCCGCCCATCTACTAGTGATTACGGAGGTTTGTTGTGGTTCCCATTGCCACCGTCGAGGGAGTTTCCAGGTATTTCGTTGGACAGAGAGAGTGCCTCACGTCTGAGGTTCTCTCAGCTGTCCTCCACCATTGTTACCCTTTTCTTTCTTAAAAGTAAGCATACTATCAGTCAGGAACAAGTCAAGATTCCAGGAATAGTATCTACTTTCAGGACTTCAGAGACAATTCCTCGAATTTGTCTCAGAGAAGAGAAAGTAATTCACAGTTATCTTTCAAGTTTTAGGCAAAGAGACTAACACAAAATACAGTGCTATACAAGACTGAAACTAATTGCAGAACTATTGCGCAGTACTTTTCCTACCAGTCAGTGCTTCAAGTATAGCGCAAAAGATTCTCATTACCTTTGCCACTCTTTAACCCTATCATCACTAACAGTGCTGCACTCTACCTTTTGTCTACAAGTAAATATAAATATATATAAATTTTTACTTACCATCTCTAACTGGCACAGTAGTACCATCAACTTCATCTAGAGCGAAAAGAGAAGAAGACTTGTTAGTGGCACAGTACTGGCAAAGAATGAACATTACTATAAGGCTAATTTACTAATACTTAAGAGAGAAGCAAGTCCACAGCGTAATTCAGGTATTAAAGAATCAGAGAACCACATTGTAGAATATAAATCTATGTACTTGTAAAAGTAGTATTCGGAGTAATTTGTATTTGCAATTACAGGTGCCAGGAGACCAGATTGAGGAAGAGCTCCTGTGTTGGCTCCGCAGTGGCAGTCTCTCTTTCTTCCCATTCCCCTTTCCTCCTCTCCACTGCGGGCAGATTGACATCTGGTGCTCATTGGAGTTGGGTAGCCAGGAAAAGATTATCATTACAGTCTGTTTCAGCCCTTCTGCTCCTGTGGAGGCACAAGGTCAGGTATTGAGTAATCGACAAAAACATAGGGAAGTAATGAACACTGCCAAAGTTAATCACGCTAAATGGAGAGCTGGCTTGAAACTCTCTCAATGACTTCTGACTATCCAAAAATAGTCGCCACGTTGAGAACATAATGTGTGAAACGTGGGGGCATGATGTCACACAATTCAGCGCTTATAGAACTCCAGAGCAGGCAAGGAGCACAACACCTCTTGAAAATGCCTCAACATACGAAGGTAGGAAGAACAAAGGTGCGCGCTGAGGCGCGCGTTGCCAACGCTAAAACAAGTCTCGCACTGAGAAAATGTAGTAAGTGTTATTCTTTAAATAAAAGTAGCCCGCGCCGAGGTCTCCCAACTCCAAACATAAAGTGAGACTACGCGGCAAATTGCTCCTAATCTAATCCACACATTAAAAAAAAAAAATTTTGTTATGAGAAAACCTACCAAACCCGTAACAAAAATGAAAGGGTGAGATCAGCGGCGAGCGCACCCATTCCGCAGTAAACCAGAAAATGCCCAAAGAGAATAGTCACATTAAAGTAGAGGTTGAATGAAGGATTTACTCTTAACATGAGAGAGAAAATCAAAAGAAAAACTCACGTGGCACTTTAAAGTAGATAATATAGTGATGAGTGCCGAGAAGTTTTTCACTGTAGACTTCTTTGGCTTTTCAACACGAATTTCTTATAGGATGATGTTGAGACCCTGGATCATCTTCTTTTTTTAAAAGATTTAAATCTTTGAAGTCAGAAATACACTTGGATCATTTCCTTCGCTCGTCGCCAGTGTAAAATGGATGATTCTTAAATAAAGAGGAGTCCAGCGTTGAGGAAGAAGTAAGATTTAATCGATGTTAAAGGGTCTCATCCACCCAGCAAGGCTGTGTAACATCAACTGATCATTTTACTCCTAACACTCGCATCACCAGGTTGCATTACCATGGTGCTGCTCAAATGTATACACAGGGTACTCTGTCTAAGAAGATACAAAGAAATAAACCACAATTCCACAGGTACTGCCCAGGAGGTGGAGCGTTTCGGGGATCTTGTGGTTTCATTTTGCACAAACTGGTGGTGGTTAACAAAGGAAGGAAGTTGACCATTGTAGGGCTGCAACAAAGATGCCCATGCATGTTCTCAGAATGTAAATCAGTGCTTTGTGGCAAATTGTTTTGAAAGCTAGAGAGAGGTCAACCAAGATCAGCAGGCAGTGATATTGTTGGTCAACTGTGAGGCTTAGTTCTCTATCTGAAGAGCACCTATCTCCATGCTGCAGAGTGGTCTGAAGCAGGATCAGCAGTCCTACAGGTGCCTATTCATTCTGACCTGCTACTCTACCTTAGTGGAGACTGTTTTCATAAGTATAGGTGCATACATTAGGGAGGCAGAAGAGTAACTATTTTGCGAGCTGCATCCTGAAGGCTATTACATGTTATCAGAACATAAAATGTCTTCCCCATCCAGCTTTATGTTCTATTGCTGCAACAACAGCTGCACCTTGTCGTTCGAAGGGCATTTTGAACAATTCCGTTTTTAGAAATTTTCTGAAATGCTGGTAGATTAATTTTGCCTTTAAACTTTGAATAAAGGTACCACAGGACACGGGTCCCTGAAATTTGAAGACATGAGTCACTTGACTGCAGAGCCCAATGTATATGAATAACAAGGAAGCCATTTGGTCAGTTATAGTGAATAGCATAAAAAGGCTTCACTTGGAAATGCAAGCGGTAAAACTGAGAGTTGTAAATGGAAGGATTTGCAGTTTATAAGGCTCATGCACCAGATTCTAATTCAATGATCCCCCTGAGCTCATGTACATTTCACAAATAGGCTAAAATATTTGTCACAGAGCACTGGGTCTAAATGAAGCATTAGACTGAAAGTTATATTTCACCCTACAAAGCAGAACCAGTGAACATGGGGCGCATGAATGGGTGTGAGTGTACTCAGAAGAGACCCCAGTGTATCAGCTTAGGCTATTCCTCAATTAAGAATTGATCCTGTTAGGTTCAATTTTTAAATATTTGTGTGTTCTCTAGAAGAATCTTCATATTTATATGGAAACAGATCTAGTTTGTCGGGGGGAATTACATCAGGGAACCACAGCATAGACACAAGAACTTCACATTCTCCTGAGGCGGAAGCCGGGAGAGGACGAATTATTTTTAAAATTGTTACTCTGTGTCACCAATAACTAATAGTATTTTATCTGCGCACTCACCCTTCAGGCACCTCCTTTTGGGCCAAAAGTACGCTTAAACAGCGACCCCCTCGCTGCACCGATTCCGCCCATACAGACAGTTCTGCCGCCATTTCCGGCGAGGAACAGAGGCCACGCCTACCTGCAGGCCACGCCCACCCACCTTGGTATAAAACGCTGCCGACAGCTCGACCAAGACAGAACTTCACATTCTCCTGAGGCGGAAGCCGGGAGAGGACGAATTATTTTTAAAATTGTTATTCTGTGTCACCAATAACTACTAGTATTTTATCTGCGCACTCACCCTTCAGGCACCTCCTTTTGGGCCAAAAGTACGCTTAAACAGCGACCCCCTCGCTGCACCGATTCCGCCCAAACAGACAGTTCTGCCGCCATTACCGGCGAGGAACAGAGGCCACGCCTACCTGCAGGCCACGCCCACCCACCTTGGTATAAAACGCTGCCGACAGCTCGACCAAGACAGAACTTCACATTCTCCTGAGGCGGAAGCCGGGAGAGGACGAATTATTTTTAAAATTGTTATTCTGTGTCACCAATAACTAATAGTATTTTATCTGCGCACTCACCCTTCAGGCACCTCCTTTTGGGCCAAAAGTACGCTTAAACAGCGACCCCCTCGCTGCACCGATTCCGCCCATACAGACAGTTCTGCCGCCATTACCGGCGAGGAACAGAGGCCACGCCTACCTGCAGGCCACGCCCACCCACCTTGGTATAAAACGCTGCCGACAGCTCGACCAAGACAGAACTTCACATTCTCCTGAGGCGGAAGCCGGGAGAGGACGAATTATTTTTAAAATTGTTATTCTGTGTCACCAATAACTACTAGTATTTTATCTGCGCACTCACCCTTCAGGCACCTCCTTTTGGGCCAAAAGTACGCTTAAACAGCGACCCCCTCGCTGCACCGATTCCGCCCAAACAGACAGTTCTGCCGCCATTACCGGCGAGGAACAGAGGCCACGCCTACCTGCAGGCCACGCCCACCCACCTTGGTATAAAACGCTGCCGACAGCTCGACCAAGACAGAACTTCACATTCTCCTGAGGCGGAAGCCGGGAGAGGACGAATTATTTTTAAAATTGTTATTCTGTGTCACCAATAACTAATAGTATTTTATCTGCGCACTCACCCTTCAGGCACCTCCTTTTGGGCCAAAAGTACGCTTAAACAGCGACCCCCTCGCTGCACCGATTCCGCCCAAACAGACAGTTCTGCCGCCATTACCGGCGAGGAACAGAGGCCACGCCTACCTGCAGGCCACGCCCACCCACCTTGGTATAAAACGCTGCCGACAGCTCGACCAAGACAGAACTTCACATTCTCCTGAGGCGGAAGCCGGGAGAGGACGAATTATTTTTAAAATTGTTATTCTGTGTCACCAATAACTAATAGTATTTTATCTGCGCACTCACCCTTCAGGCACCTCCTTTTGGGCCAAAAGTACGCTTAAACAGCGACCCCCTCGCTGCACCGATTCCGCCCATACAGACAGTTCTGCCGCCATTACCGGCGAGGAACAGAGGCCACGCCTACCTGCAGGCCACGCCCACCCACCTTGGTATAAAACGCTGCCGACAGCTCGACCAAGACAGAACTTCACATTCTCCTGAGGCGGAAGCCGGGAGAGGACGAATTATTTTTAAAATTGTTATTCTGTGTCACCAATAACTGCTAGTATTTTATCTGCGCACTCACCCTTCAGGCACCTCCTTTTGGGCCAAAAGTACGCTTAAACAGCGACCCCCTCGCTGCACCGATTCCGCCCAAACAGACAGTTCTGCCGCCATTACCGGCGAGGAACAGAGGCCACGCCTACCTGCAGGCCACGCCCACTCACCCCCTTTCCCGCCTTTAAAGATGTGCATTCACCGGACGCGCAGCGGACGGGCGCAGCGGGCGCGCCGTTTGCGCGCCGAAGGCGCGCCAAAGGCAAGCCCGTCTTCGCCCGTCCTCGCCAAGTCCTCGCCTCTCGCCAGACCCCCTGCCCAAAAGTCACACGTATACGATAGTGATACACTGTGGTCACTCAACCCTGGCCTGAGATGCGATAAGCTAGAGGGCTGCATTGGTCGGACCGCCCTCCACTGTAAAAGCTGTAATCTGGTCTTACCTGCACCACGCCATATCAGCCAGAAAGAGAACAAAAGGAAGGAAACGTCACTTACCATCATGCAGCTGAATGTTAGATCCCTGGTCAAACACCATGCGGAGGTAAGAACGCTATTAATGGATGAGAACCCAGACATAATGTTTCTGAGTGAAACCTGGCTTAAAGATGACCTAACCAGTATTCCCAATCTTGCTATACCGGATGGGTTTGCCATGACCTGTATTAATAGAAATTCAAGAGGAGGGGGCATCGCCGCCATCCACAGATCCTCCTTCACCTGCTCCTTTCTAAAGGAAAGCATTGCGGACTGTGAATGCGCGCGCTTCAAAATTGCCACTAATCCTAATTGCACTCTTTCAGGCCTGTTTATCTACAGACCGCCGGGGCCTTCCGCGAAATTCACGGAAGAGCTCATTGAGGTAACACACGCTATGATCACTGACTCGGCCAATTTCACTATCTTAGGAGATCTCAATCTCCATATAGACAACTCATCAGATGCTAAAATCAGCAATTTGACAGCAGACCTAGCCGCTCTTCAGCTAATTCAGCTGATCCGAACCCCAACACACGTAGCGGGCCATCTGCTGGACCCAGTGTTCACGAACATTCCGGAAGCCAGTGCGGATGATCCTACACCCATGGCCTGGACGGACCACTCACTAGTAACCTTCTCCATCCCTAATAACCACTATGTCATAAAAAAGCCTCCAACTTCCTGCCTAAAACGACCTTGGCACAAACTCCAACAATATGACCTTGCAGCGAGTTTAGGGAGACCTAATCTGGAGGATATAGATGATATTGAGAAATCATATATATCCTTCCAGAACTGGATTACCAAGGGACTGGACGCCATTATACCAGCGAAGTGGACCAAAGGGCGTAGCACCCCTTCCAATCCCTGGTACAATGAGAACCTCAAATTAATGAGGAAAGGCTGTAAAAAAATGGAGCGACAATGGAGAAAGGACTACAAGCAGGAAGATAAAGATGCATATTTGACTACTCTTAAAACATATCATAAGGCAATCCGGGTTGCCCGTGCTGCCTTCTACGCCACTGAGATAAAGGCTAGCCCTAACCCCACGAAAACGATCTTCCAAATCGTGCAAAAACTACAACTCGGAAACAAGCCGGCGTCTCACATTACCTCCACGCAACAATGTGAAGACCTAGCCACCTTCTTCACGGAGAAAGTGAAAAAAATTTACAACGCCTTCACCCAGGATAGCCCAGAGGACATCAACCTTCCCACTACCATCCTCGGAGACTCTAGTCTCACACGTATACCCGCCATCTCCGGTGAAGAACTCTCTAAACTCTGTAGGAAGGTGAAATCGGGCGCTCCCACAGATCCGATGAGGCCTACTCATTTTCTGAAAGCCTTGGAACTCTTCCTCCCACCCTTGACCTCACTCCTTAATCTTTCTTTTGCCACGGCTACGGTCCCCACCTGTTGGAAACAGGCTTGGGTAACACCGATCATAAAAAAACCTTCCCTAGACCCAGCCAAACCGGAGAACTACCGGCCCGTTTCGCTGCTCCCATGGGTCGCGAAACTGGCGGAAGCCCACGCGAACAAAATACTAAGTGAGCACATGGCAAAAAACAACATCCTGGACCCCTCCCAGCACGGGTTCAGGCCGGGCCACAGCACGGAATCCGCGCTCCTAACTTCCACAGAAAGTTTACGGGAAATTATGGACTCCGGCAAAAGTGCCGCGCTGATTCTACTCGATCTCAGCGCGGCCTTTGATACGGTCTCCCATACCATCCTATTGAAACGCCTAGAAAACATAGGTATCACAGATGCGGCACTCCAATGGTTCAGATCATTCCTAACCAACAGATCGTTTAGGGTATCCGCCCCCCCGTTTATCTCCCAACCCCAAAACATAGGACAAGGAGTTCCACAGGGCTCTGCCCTCAGTCCTTCCTTGTTTAACCTATACATGCAACCCCTGGCGGAGGTTGCCAAGAAATGGGGCCTCACAATGGTGTCGTACGCCGACGACACACAGCTGGTCATCAGCATCAACCATGCCCCATCCCCCGATGCCACTAGATTCAGGGATGGTCTGACCGCCGTTGCTAAATGGATGACGGCAAATTGCCTTCAACTCAACGGCGGCAAAACAGAGGTGCTGATAATGGGGAAAAATAGTAACAACTGGAATGACCTCTGGTGGCCCCAATCACTGGGCCCAGCACCCCCCCCTAAGACTCTAGCGAAAAACCTGGGAGTATGGCTAGACTCTGCGCTTAGCTTCCAGTCGCACACAAAAAAAGTTGCCGCAACCTGCATTGGCCTACTGAGAAGCCTCCCCCCCATCTTAGGCTATTTTGACTCCAAAACTCGACAACTCATCGTACAATCTACCATTCTGTCCAGACTGGACTACGCGAGTGTCTTGTTGTTAGGAGCTAATAAAACTGAAGTTAAGAGACTCCAACGGATACAAAATTCGGCGGCAAGGGCCATAGTAGGTCTCCCTAAAAGATGCTCGGCGAGAGCGACCATGCACAGACTACATTGGTTACCCATGGAAGCCCGCATCCAGTTCAAAGCCCTCATATTCGCCTTTAAAATCATGAGGAACGAAGGCCCGGAGCTACTTCGCTCACTGCTGACCCCCTACTCTCCCAAACGGAACCTCAGGTCCATGGGGCAACACCTAGCTATGGTGCCCTACACTAAGTTTTGCCGCATCGGAGGGCGCTCCTTCAAACTACTGGGGGCCAAATTATGGAACTCCCTTCCCCTCAATATTCGATGCATGGACAACATCCTAGCTTTCCGCAGAACTATTAAAACCTATCTCTTCCCCCCCTGTTAGGTCCCTCCCTTCCCCTTGTTTCAGTTGGTTGTGTTATGGTTCCAGCGCCGGGACGCCCCGTTGCGAGGGCAGCTGTTTGCGCTTTACAAAACTGATAACATAACATAACATAACATCAATAAAATTGGTATAGAAAGCATCGTGGTTCGACAAAGTGGTGTTTACTCAAGTCAAGACAAATGTAAACTATTTTAGTATCCATAATTAAATTCTAAAGTATAACAGAGCACACATTAAAAAACTTAAACAGAACATTTAATAATTAAAAGACAAGGAATAGGTCATCACCACCCTTAAACGTAGTACTGAGTTATGAATCTTTCAATTTATGAAGTTTTATTCAGCGACAAATCGGATCAGTTTGTTTTTTCAAAATGCAACAATAAGCATTACTGACACAAAAAATAAAATATTAGCTCTTGGCTATACTATCCAACATGAAGGTTTCTACTTTAAGTGTCTCCTAAAGTTATTTCTCAAGGCCTGGTTTTTGATGCACCATCAGTAAGCCAATCAAATACATACATACAGCAGAAAATACATCTCTATTAATACTCCAGTAATAGCAGATAATATGCTGAACCTTCGGTCTAGTATGCATACAGCTTTCAAGACGAAGCTCTAAAATAATTCTTTTCCATTTTTCCATTTGTACACTTTATTTCGATCAAAAGATCATAAAAGTTGCATAAAATACATATAAAAAGCAAACTTGAGCATAATAAAAGGCATTAAAAAAATTGATTTAAAAATAGACCATGGAAAATATACATAGCAGCATACAATAGTTTTAGTACTTAAGACGCTTAATCCACATTGCATGTAAAAAACGTGAAACAGCAAACACTACAACAGTACTTGTGTCAGTGGCTAAGATGCGATAGGCTTCGGTACATCTTGTAAATCCTAAGTTCCTACATAGAGGAATGAGCCAATACTTCCTGGGGGCTCTATATGCAACGCAAAGAAACAGTACATGGATTATTGTCTCAGGCGACCTTCCGCAGGCTGGGCAAATATTTTCTCTTTGTTTGGCCCAGTTCTTAGTAAAGTCCCTAAGAGGTAAGGTGCCCATCCTAAATTGGATATATAGTTTCCTTGCCAGAAATGGGTGCACTTCATTCAGGAATGATTCAAAGATATACTGGTCTTTATTTACCAAAAACTGCCTCGAAAGACTGCCAAGAGTTGTGTTTTGTTGTAATGTACTTAGCTTATGCTGCCTATATACCTGGACCAGTTTGGCACGAGAGAGCGTCAAACAGAATACCCCAGGGCTAGTCCAGAGTTCAGGCAAACCAATCCTATAGCACATCTCCTTAATATAGACAAGCCAGGGAAACTTCTTTGAAGTGCTAACTGCAATTATTGAACTTAGATCACGACAATAGGACCCTAGCTCATCTGTGAGCCAAAGTCTTCGCCAGTATGTTAAAGGACGTAGGCCAGCTTCTTCATCTATTGGTCGTATTGCCAGGTCAAGGCGTAGCGGTACTAGAGGGGTGCTTTGCGGTAGGCCCAATAAAAGTCTAATAAACTTGTTCTCTAATAGAGAAAGACCTTTCAACTGAGAATGGCCCCACAACTCTGCCCCATATAGAGCTGCATTTCTTACTTGTACTTTGTAGATTTCTGCTGCGGGGCCAGGGGCCCTGTGTGTGGTATATTTAGCCATTCTTAATATCGCGCCAGATAGTTGGGCAAGCCGCATAGCTGCTTTGTCTAGTTGGGGAGCCCAGGAAAAGGACTCAGAAAGTGTGATCCCTAGGTAATCAAATAGTGAGACCCTTTCTAGAGTTGTTCCATTGAGTGTGGGATTAGGCCGGGTTGTGTTAGCTGGGTTAAAAACCATGTATTTAGTTTTCGAAATGTTTATTTCGAGCCCATGGTCAATGCAAAAAGCTAAAAAACTGTCTAAAACACGTTGAACGCCCATCGGGGATTTAGATAGAAGAAGGGTGTCATCTGCAAATAGCATGACTGGAACCTTTCTAACATTAAGTCTAGGGGAGTCACCACGGTCCGTTTTATTAATATGATTAACCAAAGCGTTAACATAAAGACAGAACAGGGTAGGGGCTAGCATTATCATCCCTGCCTGACTCCTCTATTGACTGGAAAGCGCGCGGTTAATTGGCCTGCCTTACCATATCGGACCTGCGCATAGTTGCCAGTGTGCAGTCTAATGATCATAGCTAATAGGTCCAAGGGGACTCCCAGCTTGTGCAGTACCGCCCAGAGCTTATCCCTTGGGACCATATCAAAAGCTGCTTTCAGGTCGACAAATATCAGATAGAGGCTTTTCACTTTTTGACCACCTCTTAATTTGGCAGGCCAATACAACTGCAGTAATAAGAGTATGCTGCTGCCATTTAGTGGATCAATTCCAGTATTATCTGGTTTCAAAAGAAATTCCATGTTTCTGGCCAGTGGATTGAAACCAGTGAAAATCAGTTGAAACCAAAATCCAGACACTCTATTTATTCTACTAGTTATGATATGAGATGCTACCAATGTGCTTACTATGGCTTCCATAGTTAAGAAATCGCTAAGCCTAATGTTGTTAAAAATTTAGAAAAGGTAGGTAATGTTCACCGCAGGTCCATGTTTTGGCTCTCTCATCTATCCTGTGCTTTTTATCCCTCCTATTTGGTGTCTTATGCAATCCATGACTTTCTCTCTTCTCTTTTGTATCTTCTTTCCTTTTGTTTTAAATCTGCTTTTCTTAACTTTGAAGTACCATACTCATCCCTTTTCCTGCTGCTTGCTTTTATGTGCTTTAATTACCTCACTCATTTGCAGAATTGCTCATAGAACATCAGGTATAACAAATAAGCTGGTGAGTAGTGGTGGTTAACAAGGTTGGAAAAACTGAGTTCATGAGAGAAAAATAGGTGTTTAAATGATAATGAGGTACAACGATGAGGCCAAGTTGTTTTATAGTGTCAATATAGTAGAGGCTATATTTAGAGATATTAAAAGAATGCAGTTTGATTATGTTAATGTCTCTTGCACAGGTGTGTTTATGTTTTCTCCAGTAAACAAGGCTCAGAGGAAAGGTCCTTCGGACAGGGCTAGAATGCAGCCACAGACTCAGACCTCTGCGATCCCCGGGTGGTTTAGTCCAGGCCCTCGCTGCACCTGGGGAGAAAGACCAGAGTTCAAGGGGGTCCCTCCTTTTTGTCTGCCTTTCTTGCAATCCGTGCACACTGGTGAAAGAGCCCTTGAAGCAAACACAAACCACCTTCTGGAGCCTCTGCTGGGCTTGAAGAGTCAAATGAGCCTTCACAGGGCTTCCAAGTCAGCCTGGCCATCATGAGCAGGGTTACGTGCTGGCTAAATCACCCTCCCAGCAGGCAAACTTGCATGGGGATGTCAGCTTCAAATCACTGTCTGCTCTCCGGGACGCAAGGCTCAGAGGAAATGCTCATCAGACAGAGCCGGAAGGCAGCCACAGACGCAGGCCCCCGGGACCGTGGATGGTTCATCCTAGACTCTCTCAGCACCTGGGGAAAAAGGCCAGAGGACAACGGGCCCCTAGCACCTTGCCCCTAATAATCAAGAGGAAGATTACCTGCCTCTCTTGTAATCCATGTGCATCGAGTGAAAGGGAGCTATGGGAGTGAACACATCCAACCTCCTGGAGATCTGACTGGGATTGGAGAGTCAAATAAGCGTTCATAAGGACTTCCAGGTCAGCCCAGACATCGCGATCAGGGTACAGTGCTGTCTAAACCATCCCCAAGCAGGCTGCCCTGCACGAGGATGTCAACTTAGCATCCCTGCTTGCTCTCCGGGAAGCAAGGCTTTATTAAAAATGTCCACCTGACATGGCTGGAAGGCAGCCATGGAGTCTGGCCCCTAAGGGCCCCTGTGGCCCCCAACCAGGCCATAGCCGTACCTGTGTTAGAATGACCAACCGACAATGGGGTCCCAATTACCTTGCTCCTATTAATCTGGACCAAGGCTACCACTTTTCTCGTATTATCTGCTCACAGAGTGACAAAGAGGTCCATCAGAGAAAACACACACAACATCCTGGAGCCTCGGCTAGGCTCAGAATTCTGAACACTGAGTTACATAAAGGAAAAGATGTGTTTTTCAAACTTTATACAAGTACAAAACGTCACCTGTGGAATTGCCATGATGCATATTGCACCACCCAAGTGTGTGTGGTAAATGACCTGCATTTTGAATTACGCCCAGACCTAAAAGCCAAGCCAATGTTACATGCACACTAAAATCTAACTGAAGTGTAATGCCTAGCAGATTGCCCATTATAAGTACACTACCCACAGCTTTAGAAGGCGTGATTACTACTCTAAGAAGGGGTCCTTCAGGTAAAATACGATAGTCCCGGAAAATACAGTGGAATCCCCCATGCCCTATCATTAGAACACTAGTACCTCTAAACTCGATACATCTTTGCTACACCGTGCAACTTTTCATTCTTGAACTTTGATACCATTTTAAGAGTGTTCTTAAACCCTACTACTGAATTTGTCTGCTGTTTAAGGGTTTCAAAACTGCTTCGCAAATATTTGTCAAGATCTGACTGACATTTATCTGGCAGCAGGAAACGTGCTGGTTTTCAAAACATTAGAATGAGCCACAGAAAGAACTCGGTGTCACCCAACAGTAAGCATCTCATGCACACGGCAAAATCCTCGAACATCGAATTCCTTAAAACCTTTAGCTTCTAGATCTACTTAAGCTAGACGTGCACACAATAAAACATATTGGCAAAAACAGGGGGCCAGATGTGCGACGCTTACATTTTGCAACTCGCATATTGCGTCACTTTGCGACTCACAATTTTCGACTCACAAAATGCAATGTACAACAGTGTCTCAGACACTGTTTGCGATTCCCAATGTGGTCGCAAATTGCATGCCTCATCCATATTCATGAGGCAAGTGCAATGTGCGACCACATGGGGAATGGATAGCTCTCATGGGGATGGTGGCCTGCTGGGGTCAGCAGACCACCATGTCTGTGACTGCTTTGTATTCCTTAAAGGAAAACGAGGTGCATTTGAAATAGAAAAATGAAAACTTTCTGTGCATCCATTCACAAAGGGGTCCCTAGTCCCCTGGGGACCCCTTCCCGTTTGCGAATTGTTTACCACCTACTTGAAGTAGGTGGTTAACGGCAAGTGTTTTCTGATCTCAAATGCGGTTGCAAAACAAACATATATAGCAGTCAGACTTGCTATTAGGAAGGGACGCCCTTGGCACGCCCCTTTCTAATAGCGAGTCACAAACCATATTTTATGAGTCGCTAATAGGTTAGCAACTTGCAAAATATGGTTTGTACATGGGGCTGACCAATTTTGAGGTAGCGAATGGGCCGAATCCCTGTTTGCGATCACAAAAAACAGTCGTACATCTGCCCCAGAATGTCTGGCCTTTGCAAGATGGTGTAACATTTAAATTATTTTTTTATTTTTTATATTGCAAGCATGTGCCACAAAAATAAAAAGAAAGAAAGAGTGGTGCAACCTACGCTGATCACCTATGCTTGCAAAAAAACTGTTACTTTTTAAGACCAATCACTGATGTGCTGTTTTATAAGTGAGATTTCTTGAAAAAATAACAGCCCTTTTAGGTGTGCCATGCATTTTTTTTTTAATTATTTGTGAAAAAACTATCTTAAATCGCTAGTAAACCAAATACTCACATGGAGGCAGCTACAGTGTTACTTAGAAACTTTATAACCAACATTAAAATGGAGATGCAAAATAAATCATTATTTTAGTTGGTATCCAAATTGCAAGAAAAAATAAATGGCCAGCATTTAAAGTCTAATAAAGAAATAAAATAAGCACCCTTCAAACCAACTTTGTCACTGAAGAGAAAGAACCGAGTTCAGGCAAATGAGAATAATCCCCACACACTTCATGCAGTCACTCAAAGTGAACAGAAACTATTGGTTAATATGACTGACTCATTGTCCACGCTGTATGCTGTAATAGATGGAAGCAAAATGTTATAGACAATTTAACAGACCAATGGATGAAGTCTACTGGCCAGAATGTCAACTACGTGTGCATATTATAAATGAATTATTGGATGAAAAAGTAAAACAGTAGGTGAGACAGCCAAAGCTGTCGCAAAGGCAAGACGTAAAGACTGTGGCATGTGTTTGTATGAGAAATTATATTCAACCTGCAAGTGCTGTGCAATTCAGCTGCGTGAGCATTGACAATTACCTGCAGGAAATATTATATACAAAGAAGGGAATACCACGAGCTGCAAAGGGTATTTGATGCACACAGGACTGGGGTGCAATTCCACAGAAACTAATGTCATGTAATCTAAATCCTATTTTTACTTGCTCTGGTTAGAGAAACTGTGCAGATCAGGTGAACCATTTAAGAATGTGTTTGCACTATGTTAACACACTGAAACACCAACAGTTCTTTCACAGCCTTCAGAGAAAAATTCACTTTCACACCTGTGCATGAAAAATATTAACTTCACAATGCTGCTTTTGATGGCCCAGAAAACATATTGTTATGACAAGTTGGGACAGAATGCCAGCTTTTATGATCAAGTAGGTATGTTACTTTGCATTAATTGAAACCTGGCACACGTATAGGAATGCAAGGCAACTCAATAAGGCTTTGTTGAAAAAGGCAAATTACAGATTCCCTTTCCTGCATGCATTCCTCGGCGTGCATTTTTTTGGCTTCACACTCCCACACCTCGATTACAGGGATCCACAAACTCAGCCAACCCCCCACGTTCAGCTGCTATAGAAATATTTCCCTTTGTACATCTTCAAAGAACTTGGAAAATAACTGTCCTTGCCTAGACAGAGTAGTTGAAGAAGAAATGCTCTATTTTTCGCTTAGAACCCCCAGGAAATACGGGGGAGACACTTGACCGCCTCTGGGACATGTCCCTTGATAGTCTACACCACTCACTTCTCAAACAGGAGTTCACAGACATTGTTGTGTGCTGACATAATTGGCATGCAGTGCCACACTCCTATGGTTTAAAAGGTCACGTCAAGAGAACTGATACTCCATTTTTTTCTTGTTTGAGTTTTATATAGCGCTAACTCCACCCGAAGGTATCAGAGCGGTATACATGAGCACCGGTTGCGTTACAGACAGTCACATACATTTTTGTCAGGCATAGGGAGAATGAGTGATTTGCCCAGAAGCACAAGATGTTGAGCGTCCCAACCAAGGGGCATATTATCAAGCCAGGCGATACAATTATCGCCGCTTTAGCGGCAGAAAACTGCCGCAAAACGGCGATAATGGGCTTGATAATATGCTCTATGGAATTCCAATTGAAGCCCATGTTAGATGTGAAGGACATCTAACCTGAGCTTCAATTGGAATTCCATAGAGCATATTATCAAGCCCATTATCACCGTTTTAGCGGCAGTTTTCTGACTCTAAAGCGGCGATAATTTTATCGCCTGGCTTGATAATATGCCCCTATAGACTCGAACACGGTTCTCCACCTTCGAGGTCGACCGTTCTAGCCGTTAGGCCACATCCGCGTTGTATAATTTTTTTATGCCCCGTTTTAGTCGGCACTAAAAGTGTCATCATTGTTTTAGCAGCAACGAAAGAGAGCCGTGCAATCTCCACTCTATAGTGCTTAAAATTCTCTCTGTAAAGTTGTCCTAGATTTTTTTTCCTCGAACGTTGTTAGGCATACGAATGCTACGCCTAAATAAGCCAAGTTATTCAAATCCGTTAATTAGCTGTAACGGAGAAGGAATCTCTGTGGAAGACATATGCATGTGAAACATGCTTATGACAAGTAGAGCACGTTTCGAGAAAGCTCGAATGCTGGCAGAAAAAAATACCATTTAGATGCCTTCGACTCCTACACACAGTGGCCTGAATTAGCTCGATTGTAAGACTCTTACAATAGAAGTGATGGTTTGATACTCACGCTCCTAAAATGAAAAGTGCAGCTGAAAGGTCGGAGTTGCTGAAGGTCTACCGTGTTTTAGGCTCTGGTGTTAATTTATGTTTAGTCAAAATCGGATGTCGCATTATTTTGTCAACATGCTTTAATTTTCGCATCTTTTTTTGCAATATATGTTCATCTGAAGTTCAAGTGCGCATCATACATGAGCCAAACAGGTCAGCAATAACAGGGAAATTATATCCTCAGTTACAAATTTACCAAACTGCACCCTGTACATGAAGTAAAACAGCTCTCATCAAATGAAAACTTAACTTCGAATCTGCTACAGCCCACCAGCCCCAAACACCCCTCCCCCACCCCCACAGTATCTGACAGTGCTGCCACTCAAGTTGTAATACTTTTTTCTAACAGTTATGTCCTATATATTTGCTATAGAACCTTTTCATAACACACATTATTGCTCTTAATTTGAGGGGGTAGTCAACTGTTGACTGCCCCCTTCCCCATATTGCTGAAAAGGCAACGGTAATAGCTCCTCCTACTCCCTAATAATGCGTGTTGACAGTCTTAAGAGTGCCATCATCTCCTAAATTCTCCAGCGCCTCCTCTGCCAGGTCAGGCTTGCCCGCTGCATCTATTGCCAGGCAACGGTCATTCTAGCTTCAAGCAGGCGTAAGGAGTGACGCCGGGATTTTTATATGGGACTCGAAACAGTTGTCCGACACACTCCAGCAATGCGTCATTATTGCGTCACCAGATGCGTCAGGATTCCAGACATATCTGTTAAGGCCTCATTCGCCATGGAGCTCCATAATTCAAACATGGCACACTCATGGTGTTGCAAGGATGGCGCTATGAAAAGTGTTGCATCGCGGTTTTTGCCCAGCGATGCGCTCCTTTTCATAAATGAGGCCCACAGAGTGGCTGATTAAAGCAGCCTCTCTGTATTTCACTTGAATGCGCTACCCCAAGGACACCGCGAATTCACGGCTGCCCTGGGGTCAGCTCGTTCTTCGTAATAGGGCGCACTGTCCCTGTTTGCTCCCAGAACACCTTGTGAAAGTTACGGCAAACAAGGAAAGTGTACCATATACATAATATGGCACCATATGTTCAAGCTGGCCTCTGTGTGGCAAATGGGCTGAGCATGGGCTTTTTTCTTTTTTCTATTGGTGTTCTTACAGTGAGAGATGATTTTTAGGACCTACATGCTACTGACAGAACCTTTCCCTCTTCAGAATTATGTTGCAAACTACATTTCTAAAACAGTAGTAACATATTAGTTTTGCGTGAATTACCTCTTGCACAAGGGAAGCAAGACAGAAGCAGCGCCCAGAAATACGAAAAGTCTTGTCGATGCGCTCTACAAACCATTCCACAGCCGCAGCAGAGGAAGCGTCAGAATATGAGCAGACGACGGAATGGAAGCATGCTGCGATTTCATTGGCCCGCTGCGACTTACTGTCCCCACAGTAACTGGAGAATGTTTTGTTTTCCAAATTAAGTATCTCCACATGGCAGCAGGCAGGAAGTCACTGAGTGATCTCCGAACTCTTAAAATGAGCAGAATGCAGCATGTCTGCTTTATGTAAAACGGCCAATCCAGCGGGGCAACACTTACATTCCTATTTCACACCTGTGAGAATCTAGTACTATTATTTTATCAAAACATTTTTTGCATACCATAAACGCAGTATGGATATGAAATATGAATGCCTGGATTCATTATGTGTTTTGTACAGTGTGGAGGGGCTGGGGGCAGCTGAGGTATACAGATATAAGTTTGCTAAAACTGCCTTTGAATACAATATAGTGCGTGTGTTTTCACCCCATTTCACTTCCTTGTCCAGCCCCTTGCGTGAACGGTGACCAACCCTGACGAAAATTCCACATCATCATTTATCCCTGGATTGTAGCACAGGGGGCCTTATTTATGAGGCCTTGCGACAGTTTAGCACCGCGGCGGCGTCACTTTTTGTGACGCATCGACGGTGTAAAACATGCCTCCTGCTGCGCCCTATTTACAAAGTGACGCATCTAAGCAGATGCGTCACTTTGTAAACCCCTGAGCTACATTATACCTGCGTCAGGTATAATGTATGCAGGGTGGCCATTCCCACATAAGTAAGCCTCGTAGAAGTGACGCAGTGAAATCTACGAGATTTCACTGCGCCACTTCTAGGGTGCAAATGTGTCAATATCTTACGCCTGCCTCACAGCAGTAGTACGAATGACGCAGGCCCTTTCACATGGGGCTTGCCCCATATGAAAGGACACTGCTGGAGTTTCGTCACTTTTGTGACACACTCCAGCAATGTGTCACTTTTGTGCCTACAGATACGTCAGAAATACTGGCGGTTCTGTAACTCCTTGTGACAATATGCGTCATACAGTAAATATGACGCATCCATCATGTCGCAAGGAGGGCGCACTGAGAAGTGACGCATTGCTGCTTTCACGCAGCGATGCGTCACTTCTCATAAATGAGGCCCAGGGTGTTTTATGGCATTTCTCTATTCAAAGAATACAAACACTGACAATCATAATCTATGGGACGATTATAAAGTTGTTTGCAGTCATCAATAAGACACAGATAACTTGTACCACTTCGGCAGCAGCAGTGTAAAGAGTCTGGGAAATTGACAGGGTGGATACAAACTAGATAGCAACACCAGCCAGGGATTCCCTTATGCACAGTATAGTTATAGTTCAGATAACACTGCAAGCTACCCTCACACACACACAGGGGGTTGTTTATAACAATCTCTGAAGCCTACACTGAATTAATGTATTTGTGGCTAATTAAACAATAAATGAAAATTCAGGCTACAAGAGTCCGGCACATCTTATGCTTTACCACTCCGTCTGGATCTTTTTGAGTCTGGTCTAATTTTTTTCAAATATATTTAATGCCATTTTGGAAAAAAAACATAACAGAAAAAAAGAGCACACCAATGCTGTCAGCGCGACTCCAATAAAGTAAACTGTGAAAAGGCAAGAATTTCCACAGGACTCAATAAGCTTCTTCCATTTATTTAAGATATCAAGTCCAGAACATGAGAACCCATCCGTCGGAGGTCAGAGCTACTCCAGGGCCCAACCCGAAGTTCAAAGAATTACGTTCTCATCTGGACCACTCAACCCACAACTACTCCAGAAACAAGTACAACATACCGCATAACTCTTAGAAAAATATACCACATATCTCCCCCTGCCAAGAAAACAAACATATTACCTTCCACATAAAAACTTCTAAATTAAATCTAGTGACAAAATGCATTACATAGAGAGATACAAATTAAAATGAAATTTCAAGATGGGTTGGTCTCCTGCTCACTTGCAAACTTTTCCTTCTGATAGTCTGTATTGTCTCATCATCAAGAAATCCTCAGGGTTCCTCAGGACTTTGCCGGCCCTCTATGAGACTTTCATAATGTTCTAGCCTACCATTTGTGACTAGTCCACCTTGTGCAGAACGCTTCCATAGTGCAACTCTATCCAAATTCCAATTGCGATGATTCTCTGTTTGAATCACAGTTTTAAACAGCTTTATGACTCTTTTGAGTTGACCACATTTGTCTATCAACCCTCCTTTTCTCAGGTTTTTTATTTTTCCCAATTGCCGACATTTACTCTCGTACTCTTCACAGTTATCCACTTGTCAAAGTTTTCCTTTCTCGCAAAATCTATCTGCAATTCTTTCTCTATTCTCAATTACTCATTCCCTAGCACTTGTTTAGTTTCCAGCAATTTAATTTTGTTTACCCATGCGAGCCCACCACACTATTAGGGCCCCTCTTCTTGAATAACAGAAAAAAGGTAACCCCTGTTGAGGAGTGATGCGTTAACCTGTACATCCAGACTTTCCTTTTAAATTCCTCTATCCAATTTAAACCATTGGCCATCACATGCTGTACACACTCCTTGACCACTTTATTAAAGTGCTCAATCATTCCATTGGCCAATGGATGATATAAGAATGTTGGTTTATGCTTAATGCCCCTCTCATTCATGAATCTCCTCCTCACCGTAGACATTAGCTGCACACAATTGTCTGTCAGTAGAGAGACAGGAAACCCTTCTCTTCCAAATATTTCTTCCAAGAACAAAATAACATAATGTTTTTTCACTGCGTTCACCACCTTCATGTGATGATTAACTTATCACCACTCGATGCCCTAATTGGTCCCTCAATATCTAATGCTATTTCAATCCGAGGGCCACATGTGGTTTCTCTAATCACCATAGGTTGTGTTCTACCTTTTAAAAATGTTATCACTTTTACTGCACTCCATACAAACAGGTACCACACTTTCAATCAAAAGATCCATGCCCGGCCACCAGTAATTTATTCTCACTCTTTCTTTTGTTTTAGATATGCCTGGATGGCTCTCATGGGCACTACCAATTCATCTCAAGCTCAATTTTTCAGGTGGAATAAATCTACCCCCTCTCATCAGCAACTCATATTCCAGTGAAAGTTAATCTCTCACCTGCCAAAATCCATTCACTTCACTTACTACACCCTTTACCTCCTGCAATTGTTTATAATTTTCCTGTTCCTTCCTCCACTCATCATTTTGAATTATAGCCCCGAAATACTACAGACAATCATGTTCTCATCACCACAGTCGTCTTCCAACACCTCATTCTTTTTTTTTGAAAAACATTTTATTAACACATACAAAAACAAAAATGCACCTTTCATCATTACATAATAGTCCAACGCAGTACCTCTAGTAGCATAGTGTCCTTTCCAGACAAGCCACAACAATCAGTATCCATACACACCCCTCCTGTGATAGCCACCCCCCGCCTCCCCCCGCCAGCACATCATCCCACATCACGTCCCTCCCCAGTCCGCGAGAATGGCACAACTTCGGTTTCAGTCACTCAGCTCGTACTCTGAGTCCGCCACCGGAGGTTCACAGATATTGCCTCTAAACGTGTTCCATTTTCCCCAAATTCGTTGCCAGCGCCGGGGGCAGCCTCTGTTCGCACACACCACCCTCTCCGCTGTCATGGCACTGTCCATGTCGCGGGCCCATCTCCCGTGTGAGGGGGTTCACCTCATTCTTCTTGGGGTTTTTTTAGGTCCTCATTCCACCACTAGATATCTACGCTCCTCGGTGAGAAAGTAAAACCACTCTGCTGTTTCGAATTGAGTGGGTGCTGGCTATATGATATTGCTGAAGAGGAAGATTCTATCTAGTCCTATAGTCTATCTAGTCTACTCATCAGAACAGTGCAGTTATCATTGGATCATTGAGTCTCTTTTTCATCATATCTCAAACTCATGCCATCTTCTCACACAATTCCCCTTGTTGCATTCCATATCAGACTTACTTATGCAGCTGGCTGTGTTGACCCGGTCCTGACTCAGAGGCAGTTCAGACCCACTTCTTATATATTTCTCTTCTCGCTATTAGTTATTTAAACATAAAAAAGGCCCTTTTGCCATTTATTTCAATTATTCATTGCTGAGTCTACCCTAAATAAGATCAGGGAATGGCTTACCTGAACTTCTGCGTCCACAATTTCTCCCAGTGCGTCACTGACCTCATTCCAATGAAGGGCTAATTCCTGGTACTCCACAAATATGTGTTTGTCATCCGGTCCCTAAGCATTGCATCTTTTACATCTGGAAGGACCTTTTGTGATCCTGGTCGTCCTCAGGGGGGTCCAATAGGCTCTGTGAACCGTGAAAAGATGGTTTTGCTTTACAAAAGCTGGTTTCACTGTTTTTTGAAGAAGGTTAAAGGATACTTGCCTTAAGTCTTGACACAGGAGTTCCAGAAAGTTATTCATTCAGATTTGGTCTGGCTGCGTTCTTGTCTTGTCCTCTGCTGTAACCATATTTCAATACCATAGGGATACTTCTTTTTTAAACTCTTTGTTCTCCCTGAACAAGACTTCATGTTCCCATTTTCCCCACTTAGATATACTCTGTGCTAACCACCATGAGCACAGCTGGGAGAACTTAAACTTTGCCACCTCCCTACCTGTTCGCAAAGAAAGATCGAGCCAGGAGATATAGGTCTCATTGTCTCTAAGTTCCCAGTGTGTTTTAAAATCTGCTTTCCGAAATGGGTGACTCAAACCGTCTTTCAACCATTCCGGGGTACCCGGTGAATCCCATATAGGGGTCAAGTCTGAGTAATATAGTAGCCTCATCACCTTCTTGACCGAGACCCATTCTTTGAGTGTAGTATGGAGGACCTTCAGGTGGACTCGCTTGATAAATTTGGGTTCACCGAATATAAATAAAAATGTCTCCTTCTAGGTCCATAAGATTAGCAGTGTATAACAACCTCCATTGAGTAGAGTCGGTGGAGTTTTTCAGGGGGCAAAAACGTTTCACTTGAAAAGCATAGCAGTATTTCTGAAAGTCCAACAAGTCTAGCCCCCCCCCCCGTTTCAATTGTTTCCGTAAGTTTTTCCATGAAATCCTGGTGCCCTTAGATGTCCATATAATGCCAGATATCTTGCCCTGTAGCCTTCCTATCTGTTTGGTTGGGAACATCATAGGAATGGTAATAAACAAAAATGTCACTTTTAGCAGTACCATCATCTTAATGATGTTTACCTTTCCATAGAGACCCAATGTCAAGCTTCCCCACCTTCTCAATAGACCATCTATTTCCTTACAGGCTTTAGCTAGATTTTTACCAGGCAGCTCTTCTAAACTATGCGTGATTTGGACTGCTAGGTATCTGATCTGATCTTTTAGATAAAAACTAGTGCTCACATTTGACCAATCCATCACTTCTGTTGTAACCTTATTTATTGAATAGACAGATACCTCTGTGTATGAAATTAAGTCATCTGCATACAGACCAACCTTGATGTTAAAACCTTGATGTTTACAAGGAAGCATTGATTGGTCCCATCTGATTGCCTGCACCTGGGGCTCTACATAGATCAAAAACGAGTGGTGAACGTGGGAACGTTGAGGTAAGTTCCCATTTGCCAAGATCTTTGCTATGGGAGCCCTATATGATATTTGTATAGCCTTCACTATATTAGAGGGTACCTCAAAGGTATCTAAAGTCACCCAGAGAAAGGTTCAGTTGACTTGGACAAAATCTTTTGCTGCATCCCCTGTAGATATCGTCAAAGGTGAATTGAAGGTTTCGGCTATATCAATGTCACCTATAAGCAACTCATGCAGGTGTCTGCTGGGGATAAAGCCTCTCTTTTTTCCGTGCTAACCACTGTACATATCACCTTTGATAGTCTCCGTGTAATTATGCCTGCGAAGAGTTTATAATCGCAATGTAATAACAAGATCAGTCTGTATGACTCTGCCTTATTAGGATAATTGCCCGGTTTAATATAAAGACCACCATTGAGTGGGGTTAGAGAGGAACATGGTAGCCGTTTAGCGCCCAACGCTGGACCGCAGAAGCACTCTAGGGGATCCCGCCGTTCAGCCCATGGATGTAGTGACCTACACCCGCTTGTTTAGTGTTTCCCCCTCCCTCTCATCCCTACTCACCCAGCATAGGTTTCCTCCTTTTTTTGGTCTTCTCTCAGCGCCGGTGTTTGGTGGATGCATGCTGGAGCACAGGATGTTTCCCTTTCCCCACCCTGCCCTGGCTGTCGAGGAGGCGGGCAGCAGCTGTGAGGATCGACTTCCGGGTCTTCGGGCTGGCCTCAGCAGCAGGTGTGATAGCTTTGGGAGATAGGAATCAGACTACTGAGAACCCAATATATCGACCCTATAGAGGCTGCCCTCTCTTATCATTTCCACCAATTCTGCCCTAGAGAACCCCAGGACCTCTCTCTCTTCTTCCTAAGCAAATCACGAATCTGCAGATACTTCAAAAATGTGTTATGTTCCAAATTAAAATTCTGTTTCAGAGTCTCAAATGTAATCAATTCATTCCCATAAAAAAATCTCCCAGCTTAAAAGGGCCATGCTCTCTCCCCCATCTCATGTGGGCGTCCCAGAATATCTCTGGTAAAATAGGGTTAATTTGGATAGGGGAATAATAATAACTAGACCGATGCCCACTTTTCTTCGGACCACCGACTAGATCTTATCTGCTCATTAAAGAGTCTTAAATCTAACTCTTTTAAAATAGCCAAATTCCAGCTGCTGTAGCAAATACCCCCATGCTTCTTCCCCTATCAGCAGCTCGTAACATGTAGGGGAGTAATTCTCATTAACTTCCACCTCCTCCTGGGTCTGGAAAAGAATGGCCATCTATTGCAGGGCAGTAGCCCCTAGCACCCTCTACAGTTAGGGACTGCCCAAGACCTCTATCTCTAGTCAGAGTCTGATATTTCAATGCCCTCCTAGGCCTAGAATAGGCCCACAAGAATCTTGAGATCATCCCATCTTTCATTTTAAAGCATGAGTTCTCTACCTCGAGGAGAATTCCCTTAAAAAAGTAGAGGATTTTTGGTAAAAAACCATCTTGACTACATTGCTTCTCCCCATCAAAGATAGATATAAATTATTAATTCATCCGAAATACCCTTTTGTTTTCTTAATTAAAGGGGTTAGGTTGGTCTCTAGTAAAAAGTGCGAACATTCATCTCAGAAATAGAAGCGCAAGAGTATCTGAAAGAGATTTTGAGGGGACAGAAAAGGGATTGCGTACGGCGTCACTTGAGGGCTTTCCTTGACTGGGAATCCATGATATATGTTATTATTTCTTTCCCCATCTATATGGGACCAAGGATGCATTCTGCGATCGGGGCTCAGAGGTGTACGGGGCATGGTGGCATTCTGGAGCGATCCGGGCTGTTGGAGTGTTTTTGGAGCCGCTCCCTGCACCCTGCTGCCCTTCTGCTTCCTTGCTCCCTTGTCCAGCTCCATGGTCCACATAACTGACGAAGTCCAGCTATTCCGAAATAGAATTCAATGATAATTCATAATGGCCTGCAAGCTAACAGCTACAACATTTCACATTTCAAGAAAAAGAGAGATGTACGACGCTTGCATTTTGCGACTCGCAAATTGCTTCGCTTTGTGACTCGCAACCTGCGAGTCGCAAAATGCAATGTACAACAGTGTCTCAGACACTTTTGGTGATCCACAATGGGGTCGCAAATTGCATGCCTCATCAATATTCATGAAGCAAGTGCAATGTGCGACCCCATTGGGAATGGCTAGCACTCCCAGGGATAGTTGCCTGCTGGGGTCAGCAGACCACCATGTCTGGGACTGCTTTTTACATAGAGCAGATTTTCTTTTTTTTTTACTGCAGCTCGTTTTCCATAAAGGAAAACGGGATGCATTTAAAAAAGAAAAATGAAACATTTCATTTTCACTTTTTAAGGGCAGGCAGTGGACCCCCTGGTCCCTGGGGCCACTGTCTGCTCTTAAAAAATATTTTCACACCCATTCACAAAGCGGAAGGGATCCCCTGGGGACCCCTTCCGGTTTGTGAATGGTTTACCACCTACTTGAAGTAGGTGGTGAACTGCGAGTGATTTGCGACTACAAATGCGGTCGCAAAACAATGGTACATACCATTTGGGCTCGCTATTGGGAAGGGACACCCTTGGCATGCCCCTTACTAACAGCGAGTCGCAAACACTATTTTGCGAGTCTGTGACTTTCAAAATAGCGTTGGTACATACCACCACCATGTTTTGTGGTAGCAAAAGGGTTGAATACCCTTTTGCGACCGCAAAAAACGGTCCTACATCTGGCCCTAAGTGGAGAGAGAGTATGCGTGAAATAGAAAGATTTGCTTTTGTTATTTGGGTCGTAGTACATTTCAAATAAATATTTCCTGACAGAATGCATTAAAGAATAGTTGCTGCTGAATAAAAAAATCACAATGGTTATATTCTCTTCTCTAAAAACAGTTTTAAATATTGTTGCTGCATGAAAGTGTTTCATATATGAGAGACCCTTGAAACACTCGGTGATTGAACAGACAAATCAGTCCAATGCTGTCAGTGTTATTGAACCATTAACCTTTAGAACAAGTCAGAGACCATGAGCATAATCTCCATTGACATGTCTCTCCATAGTAATGAAATACGAGCTAAAAATGGAATGCATTGAGTCTCCATGAGGGGCATGAGGAAGAGGTGTGGCGCACTGGCCAGAGCAGCTGAATCTGCGGCATGGGGCTCACGGTTGGATCTCAGGCGCTCGCGACAGCTGAGCCCAGCATCATGTTACTCTCGGCAATAGCTCACTTAATGTCCCTGACGAGACCCAGCATCTTGAAACATTAAGGGTTAATATGTTTGCACTTTTCAAAATATGGATTACAAATATAGAGTAGTTCAGCTGGCCATACTGATTACTTAGCACCAATTAACGAAAATTGTGGTTCTATTTTTGCAACATAAAATATTGTAAAATGTTCACTGATGACATGGACCCTTAAAACATCCTGTTATGGAGCTGGCCTTTTAGGTGCACACTGAGCCATAGATATTGGAGGGGTTGTGTTCGAAACCTTTAGATTGCGAATCAGAGATCTTAACCAATTGTCAACAAATGATTATTTGACATTTTCAGCGGCTTCAAAGTTGACTGCCAGCAGACAGCTGCATCATATAATTATGTAGAGAACAAGGAAAAAAGAGCGCGAGATATAGAGAGATACAGACAAAAAGCATGACAATTATTTTTTTTTCCAGATATTATTTTTTATATGATTTTTTCTTGTTAGAGTGTTACTATAACAATTTGCTTCTCAATAAAAAATACCTTTTGGCAAGAATGTATAAAGCCATTCAGTGCTCGTAAACACCTATGATTCGCGCAATCATAGGGTTTGTGACTGCTAAATGTTTTTTTTTAAATGTATTAAACCCATTTTGCAATTCAATAATTGCATAACGATTCACAAAATGGGTTTTGACATGCATAACGTATCCTAATTTGGAAAAGGCATGTTTATTATAGCCCTTCCAAACTGGGATTTGGATGTATGTATGAATGGTTTGCAACTGCAATTTCAATCTCAAATGATTTGCTAGCTTATCACCTCCTCAAAGTAAAAACAAAAAAAAATCAGGAGTGGTCAGTGGTCCAGGGGCCCATAGACAACTTAGAAGCAAAAAAGTAAATGTTAACCTAAATGCAGACCCATTTAATTAAAAATTCCTTCATTTCAATGTGATCAAAGAAGTGGTGTGGTCTGCTGACACCGACAGGCCACCATCCCTTTGATGGCATCCAATCGGAGTGAGCCCCCAGTTTGTGACCTACCTCCTGAATATTGATGAGGTAGTTCGAATTGTGACCCATTTAAAATGGTGATTTTGCAAGCTGACCTATTAGTACATTGGTCAGTTTGCAAAATAAGAATTGATTTGTGAAAAGTTGGTGCACAGTTTGCAACCACTTTTAGTGAATTTGTTGTTTGTACATCTGGCTCTGAAGGTTTCACAAATGTAGGCTTCTCCCATTAACACAAATGTGTGTATTTTGGTGCAAATTGAAACGAATTGGCTCCTAACTTGTGAGTGAGCCTTTAAAAAACTTATGCTGACCTTAATACTCACATACGATTAGGCAACCAAGGGACTTCAACACATAATCATAAGGCTGAGAGTCTCAGGTCCTAACTAATAGGAAACAAGAACATTTATATTCATCATAATAAAATGATTATTATTGACATCTAATCTGAAAATGTAATTGAATGGGGTGTAGTTTGTGAGTGAAAGCTTACACCTGCATACATTTAGATCAAGAGGTAAAATGGAGAGAGAGAGAGAGGGCTGAGAGAGAGGGAGAGAGAGAAAGAGAGAGTGAGAGAGAGAGAGAGAGAGAGAGAGAGAGAGAGAGAGAGAGAGAGAGAGAGAGAGAGAAGGAGTGAAGTAACATTCTGACAGGGAATACTCTGAATGAGAATATTCCTGAACGAATACAAATATTGAACTCTTGATTGTACTCTTCTGTCATCAACAAAATTAAGTTTTAGGCTAAGGTGACTGCAAACTGACAGCTATTTATATGGAGAAAAGGAGGTAAAGAGGGAGTGATACAAAGAGAGAGAGAGGAAGGAGAGGGAGCTTGAGAGGAAATGGGAGGAGAGAAGGGAGACTGCGAAGGCTGTCATGCTCTAATTGGACAATGCTTTATTTTATACGAACATTGAAAAAAGGCTACTCAATAAAAAAAGTTCTTATTTGTACTATTTGTTCAATAATAAAAATTGAGGACCTACTGCAGCACTAAGAACAATTCTCACAAGAGATTAGTTTCAAACATCTAAGTACTGGGCAGACCTTCATGCACATGCACATTCATGTAACTGTAGCACTTGAATCAATCTTCAACCTCAAAATAAGAGACCTTAACCAAGATGCAATGAGGGGCACACTTTTGATCTGGGATACGACAGTTATGAGAAGGGGGTAAAGTACAGCAAGAAGGAGGGTGAGGGAGAATTAATTTTTCTTTATCAATAGTTCCGGAAACACTGGAAAGGGAAAAAAACATCCTTTTCAGCTTAAAATTAATCACTGACTGACCCAAGCGCAGAAAAAGGCCTCACGGCCACATTTATAATTGATAGCTCCTCAGAGGAAGTATTTCCAAACGTATCATAATTAGGCCTGGGATTGAAATTCCACTCCGCGGAGTTTGCCGAGTTTTTCCCACTCCGCGCAACACACGGAGTTCCCAAAAATTCGGAGGAGCAGAGTTTTTTTCTCGCTCGTGCTCACCAATGTTAAGTTGGAGAGCACGGAAAATCTTACTGCAGACCACCACCCAGGGAGATTTCTCAAAGTGGGCGGTCGTTGATGGTCACTACCGCTCATGTTGAGAAACCTTCCGTTCACGTTGAGGAAGCTCCTACTTGAGTAGAACATCTACTCAAGCAGCAGGAAGAAGTAATGCTCTCTTGCGCTGCAAGTGGTGCTGTTCACGCTCATTTTACAGCATGGGGCAAGCACTCGGTGCTAAAAATCAGCGTGAATGGTGAGACATAATGCACTCTGTCGCTTGCAGAACTCTGCGTAGTGTGGTGGAGTTATTTGGACACTTCACAGAGTTCCACGTAACTATGCGAACTGCACCCAGGCCTATCTCCAAGTTACAACACCTTTCATTAAAAGCAGTAAATATTGAATACCTGAACTGTTTCGTAAATGGTCATCAAGGTACAATGTATACCCTGACATTTCAGTATCCATTTCTGCTATCTAGAATTTTCCTTTAGTGCTAGTTACAGTCTTAATAAATATTTATTTAAAATATAATGAATACAACCAACAATCGTTTACATTTTTATTTTGATATGCTCCCCTTAATCGAAAATATTAGCATCTTTAATAATACTGTAAAGACTTAAAAAAAGAAGCTGCCCATTAGTTGTATTCTCCCTTAAAGATCGAACTAACTCTTGTTCTGCTGCCCTGTAAATTTCCACATTCCTCATGTAACACATGCTTTTGATTCAATTTTAAAACAGTGCAAACTTTCTAATTAAATCCACCTATATTTATGTTATGTTCTGCCCGATTTTCAAACCTGTGCATCAGCCAATCCCTCCTCACCCTGCTTCTTTCAAATCTCTTCACATCCTCTCTTTTTTCCTTGACTTCAATTATACCTTTGATTTCCTTTCATCACCCCCTTGGTTCTCTTTGAGTTTCATATCTTAGGTCTGCATTCTGAGTGCCTATTTTTTTCCTCTCCCTGTGTAAACCATTGTTTGTACAGGACTCGGAATTAGGGCCCAGATGTACGACCCTATCAATTTGCGAGTCGTTTTTCGACTCGCAAATAGGAATTTACAACAGTGTCTCAGACACTGTTTGCGATTCCTAATGGGGTCGCCAATTGCCTGCCTCATTAATATTCATGAGACAGGTGAAATTTGCAACCCCATTAGGAATGGCTAGCACTCTCAGTGATGGTGGACTGCTGGAGTCAGTAGACCACCATGTCTGTGACTGCTTTTTAAATAAGGGGATGAAAAGAACAACGGTCTAAGGGAGGCCACTAAAGTCCTCGGGTAGCCTAGGCTACTAAAGTTCTAAATACAGGGTTAATCAGGACGAATAATGCACAAGGAGTCCAAGCGGGACTGGATAAGCAATGTATGCTGGGACACAAGGTTTTGGAAATGGCATCACATTTATTAACAGCTTAAACAGAGTATTATTCAACTATTTAAGGGAATAGTGCTGGTGCTCACACAAAAAAGTGAAAGTGCGTGTAGTGAGAGGTACTAGTGACATTTAAAATTTACATCGCATTGACAACAGTGTACAAAACACCATATTAAATTAAATGCAGTGAAGGAGTTTTGGTTGTAAAAGGTCGACGGCGTTTCGATCTCATAAGTAAGGGTGGGTGCAGTGCTCCGCTCTGCCCACGGAGTGTGCGTAGTACTGCCCACTTCACGCTGCGCAAAGTAGGCGTAGCAGGGGCAGACTACGCACACCCCACGGCGGAGCAGAGTTGTCCGCCACCCGCCTCCCTCCCGCCCTCATTTTACAAATATTAGAAACATTAGATAAAGAAAAATTACTTACCTGAGCTTCCGCGTCCCGGGGCTCCATCTTGCTGCTTCCTGGATAGCTTCTTCCTCACGAATGCGCGTGCGCGGGCGCCCGCGCATACGCATTCGTGAGGAAGAAGACATCCAGGAAACAGCAAGATGGAGCCCCGTGACGCGGCAGCTCAGGTAAGTAATTTTTCTTTATCTAATGTTTCTAGTAATTGTAAAATGAGGGCGGGAGGAAGGCGGGCGGCGTGTAGTGGGGCTACGTGAAGTGTGCGGGTGGGCGTAGATTTGCCCCTACTCCGTATTGCTTCACGTAGCCTCACTACGCCCACTACACCCAGGGTTGCTCATAAGTTTGAGATCATCATCAGGATGAAAAAGTGTGAGTAGGTAGAATTATGCCAAAAGAATTGTGGACGGGGCGGTCCGGAGGGCTACAAGAGGCAGGGGGTGGGAAGAATGGTCCAAAGAAGTGGATTCCACTCACGGAAGAACTAGGGGGGCCATGGGGGGACACTGAAGGTGAACGGGAAGAGTCGTGAGGACAATGTAAGGGAGACACCTCGGACTTCGTGGGTGTATACAGTATTGATTTGTCAAGCCAGGTTGACTTATGCCAGAAGAATTGTGGACGGGGCGGTCCGGAGGGTTACAAGAGGCAGGGGGTGGGGAGAAGGGTCGAAAGAAGTGGATTCCACTTGTGGAAGAACTAGAGGGGCCATGGGGGGGCCGCTGAAGGTGAACGGGAAGAGTCCCGAGGACAATGTAAGGGAGACTCCTCGGACTTCGTGGGTGTATACAGTATTGCTTTATCAAGCCACAGGGAGGCTGATATAGGCGAGCATGAAGAGTCCCGAAGTCGGCGCATGGAAGACGCCCCGGCAAGCGTGGGTGCAAGTAGTATTAGTTTTTGGAACCGCGTTAGTTCGGTCCGGTCAGCATGGAAGCGGTCATGCTGGGATCTATCAGGGCGATTGAATCCTGAGGATATTTAAATAAAGCAGGTTTTTTTTTATGCAGCCCGTTTTCCTCAAAGGAAGATGGGATGCATTTAAAAAAGAAAAAGAAAATATTTCTGTTTCATGTTTTAAGAGTAGGCAATGGTCAGTGGGACCACTGGCTGGCCTGAAAAAATAATTCAGCTCACACTCACAAAGGCACAAAGGGGAAGAGGTCCCATGGGGACCCCTTCTCATTTGCTAGTGGTTACCACCTACTTGAAGTAAGTGGTAAACTGCTAGTGTTTTGCGATCGCAGTTGCCGTTGCAAAACAATCATTCATTTAGGTGAGACTCACTATTAGGAAGGGACGCCCTTGGCACGCCCCTTCTTGATAGTGAGTCTCAAACCCTATTTTGCGAATTGGTAATAGGTTACCGACTTGCAAAATAGGGTTTGTACACAGGGCAGATCAATTTTGCAGTCGCAAACGGGTCGATTACCCATTAGCGACCGCAAAATATGGTCGTACATCTGGCCTTAAGAGTTTTTTAGTAGTCACTACATGCCCAGGAAACCTGCTGAATTGTACTAGGGAAAAATTCCCTGTAAATACCTGTACATTCGGATTTTGGTGCACAAAACATCATCAAAATCCATATGTCATGCCCCACAATAAAAGGCATAACCTGTAATAGGTGATAATTATCGCACCTTTAATAGCCTACTCCCCGAATGGGCCACTCATAATGAGGGCCATAATGTGTATCCCAGGTTTCTGTCTCTCAAATCCATGCTAAAAAGGCGTCCACCCTAAAACACCTCTTCCATTATTCTTCTTTCCCTTGAAAAAGTAAAAACTTTATACCTTTTTCTTAGTCTTGTTTTTGACTTATTGACATGATTGCTTTATATTAACATTATGTTGATATTAGGATAAAAGAGACATTGTATGATTTAGCCCCTTCATATATTTGTGTTTTTTTTCAAATGTAATTCTTTTTTTAAAGTACGTGATTGTTAAAATCCTTCTTGCCTTCAACTATATTTTTTCCTGGATTATATTTGCGTTCCATTTATAAGGAATCCTTAGAACTTAAGTATACATTTTAGTGCGATTATCTCCTAAGGATTGAATGCTTTACCTTGTACGAATTTTATGAATTCATCCTTTCTTTTTTTTACAACACTGATTGTTTAAAACTAATGCTTGTAATAAAGAGATTAAAAAAAAACTATTTGCCTTTTCAGCCTTTCAATCAACTTAAGTACATTATTGTGCATTTTCATTATTCACTTTCCTTTCATTTTTTCCACATTATGAGTAATTACTCTGAACATCTGGTCTTTGTTTAGTATGTATTGTTAATAAGCTGTATTGAAGGATTAGTATTTTGAAGGTTTCTCTTTGACAATGCCCTCGTCTGTACATAGTTGTAGGAGTGGCTTTTCGCTATTAAGGTAAATTGTTTTTTGATTTGCTAAATTACTTTTCGTCTCCTTACTGTAAAGAAAGTGATACATTTTCACCAATGATCTGAATCGGTGATGCGGCGAGCACAAGGTAAGTGGTTTTATTTAGTTAGTTATTTTATTTTGCCTATTCCGTCATTTGTCAATCCCCCCACTCCCCCCGCCCCGCCCCACTGCACTTATCTGCACAGGCCATGACTGAATTGTTCTGAAGCTCAGAGGAACTTTAGAAGCAAACTGTGATGTTAAAAGCACTCCAGGGCTGTGGCTCCTTAATGTTAGCCTGCAGGGCCTGTCATTTACATGGCTATTGCATGTGTAATGGGATTGGGCTTTGCCACAGGAAAACACTCCTCGAAAGAGAAGGGTGTGTCAAATGCCATGCCTTTCTTATTAACTGTTAAACACACAGCAGTATTGCTTCAGTGGAATAATAAATACAGCGTCGGAGCTGAAATGCCATTTGCCACCCTCTATTTTAGTAAGGGTGCCACACTAACAGATTTGTTTATGAAAAAAGGCATGGGCATAGGAGAAGGGCTAATTCTGGGAAATGGTGTCAGGGATAGTCATCAAGCACACAGCTGATAATTCGCATAATCAGGGGCTTCAAAGGAAGTGTCATGACAAGGAGATATTAAAAATGCCCACAACAAATATAAAATTACTTATATACCTCCAATTAAATACAAAGGCCTAAACAAGTTCTAGAATTGATTTAATCTTATCTACACTTGTACTGAATTATTACAATTATACCTAATTCTCCCTAAAGCAATATCACTACCATATGCACAGTTGACTTTGTAAGTGTTTGACAGAAATGTACATAACATACATTCCACTCTAATGCCATGGCACCAGGTAATGTCCAAGTACCAGTGTGTACAAATACAGTGCCATTGAAAGACATTAGTTCAAAAATTAAAATGCGACTTGCAGACCATGTTTGAATTGCACTTTAGAAATGCGTTTAAACTGCTGCAGAAATGTTTTCAAATAGACAATGACATGCAGATAAAATGTGCCCGTTTCATAACGTGATAGAATCCTTAATAATACTGCAAATATATATATATTAATCCTTCATATATAGAGGAAACAAGCTTATAAATGAATGTGCACTTTTAGTGAGGCCTCAAAGCCTTTTCTTTCAACTTTTGCCCACAGCATAATAGACGTTTATCAGAATATTTGCCTAGCACCATCAACTTGCTTAGAAAGTGCTGATTTCAGATTTATGCTTCATTCAGTTCCGTCACCCCATGTTAGGTCATTTACCCTAATACAATGAGGTTTGCTGGGATTGTTACAATAAATAATGATTTAGGCATTTATGTATGCTTCATCAGAATCTTATGGCTAGTTTGCCTCCCCATCTCTGACAAGCTTTGTCTTCACATTGAGAAACTCATGGCACATCTTTTAGCTTAGGCAAGAATTTTCTCATGAGAACTTTCCCCATGTATCAAATTCTTGCAATTGGATGGAAGAGGTGATGTCTAATAGAGTTTCGATGCAATGTTGTATGATTTTATAATAATGAGTGTTCTTTGAGAGACTGCGCGAGGATCCCAACCCAGACCTATCTCCCCTGCCTTTCGACTCTTCTCTTGGAGAGTTGATCGTTTTCTTTGTTATCCACAGCTATTGCGTAAGGTGACATTTCTTTTTATCTAGTGACCTTTTTATCTGATCACTGCTACTGCAGAGATCATTCTATTATTGACAGTTGCTGCTGCAGCTGTAGGGAATTTGACTGAGTTTCCAAAAGTACTCTTAATGGAAAGTTATTCTTTATTCTCACTCTTAGGGCCAAATTATGACTTTGGTGGTATTGAAGCATGGGCCACCATGCCCATTCCAAGACCACCAAAGCCGTACTGACCACCCTGTCAGATTACACATTTTTTAGTGTCTGGTGGGCAGCCGTGGTCGGTAGTAGGAGTAACTGCAGGGCGGTGACGTGGGGAGGGGGAGGGGCAAGGTGGGGGGTAGTAAACTATGGATTACGGAGGTTTACAGGAAAGTTAACATATAAATTAATAAAACGAATTTCGTTGCGTGCACAGCATCGCATTTGGGGATGCAGTGCACGCAACGAAATTCGTTTTATTAATTTATGTTAACTTACCTGTAAACCTCCGTAATCCATAGTTTACTACCCCCCACCCTGCCCCTCCCCCTCCCCACGTCACCGCCCAGCAGTTACTCCTACTACCGACCGCGGCTGCTGGTGGGTGGTTCTTTGGTGATCCCACAGCAGTGCCTATGAAAAAGGCACTGCAATGGGAGTGTCAAAAGCAGTTCCTGGAGCAGTCCATGCCATGCAGGAACTGGGGTGCATGCACACAGGGGAGCACAACATGTGCCCCTGCATGCAACCCATGGCCCTGAGGCAACAGAGGACCTCTAGGGACCCCTTTGTTCCTTCTCTGCAACAGTTTTCATGGCGAGCTCACTGGTATAAAAACCGTGGCGGAGAGGAAACTCGTAATATGCCTAGCGGTTCTGCAGCGGCACTGCCAGGCATATTGTGGCCTTAAGACCACCGCAACACCGCCAGAGATCTCTGATCCTTGGTGGTTGCGATGGTCCCATGGCGGTCCCACCGCCCAACTTGTAGTATGGCGGTCGGACCGCCGGTGTCCGCATTGCGCTTACTCTTTTCCAAAAAAGGAGTCTTCATGGGTTCTACTTAGAATAGGTTAAATCCCTTAGCTAGTTTAGTGATGTTTATCCGTTATGGAAAACTGTATATTGATTTATGCTGTCACTACTCATTCTTTTACTTATATTTTTGTAAACTGACTAATCTGAATAAAGATGACAAACCAATACTAATCTTTTAAGATAAAGAAAGGTGTTGAAACCTTAACCAACCTCTCTTCATTGACTGAACATTTAAAATGCTACTGTTGAGGATATATGCATAATTTATGTTTTGTTCTAGCTCCACCCACAAACAGTGGTAAAGGTCCATTGACCATTTCAAGAACCATCATGATATGTCGCGGATGACTTCTGTAAGTTGGGTAGCTGAACTTAAAAGCCTCTGACTCCCGCACCCGCATAACTATGTATGTAGTCAGATTATAGAACCCCAACCAAATAAAAACAGAAACAATTACTGAAAACCAGACTACTTATTATACGACAAATAATTTCTTCTCTTTATTGGCTAGCACAACCTGCATAAATGATGTCTGATGCTGGTTCCAGATATAAGAAAGGTAAGCTGATAATGATCAATAAAGTATGGATTGTTACCAGAGAAGAGCAAACACTGTTCATAGTTGTGCCTGCAAGTAAATAGGTCGCAGATACCCAGAATGTGCTAGTGATAACATTGGGATCATGTATGATTTTATGAATGTGACAACCGAATAACAAATATTAAAGAATATCAATTATGCATTTATGCTAATTGCTAAAAAATGACTTCCAGCTCTCATCTTTATTTTATTTTTTAAAAGCTTTTCAGAATATTTAAAATGACATATATTGTAAAAGTGAAACAAAATGTCAGAAGACAATGTTATGATCCCAATGGTTGAAAGGAAAGAAACATCAAGTACCCAAGGAACCTAGCTGCATCTATTGCTCACAACTAATTCTCCAAGAAACTATTTCAATTGATTAATTTGAAAGGAAGACTCACTCTCCTTTTACATAGTTTAAAAAAGTAAATATATCCACATATTCTTGTGGGAGCCATTAGCATTTTCAAACAAATTCACCTCTCTGACATCAAGACAGCAGAAAGATATTGGTCCACTCTACAATACAATAACATCAATTCGTAACATTTCTGTCATTACTGCACAGTGGTTTCCATGTAAATCACTCCTATCATCTATTTTAGTGATTGTAACAAAAATGAGAAACTTTTCTTCCAGTCATGTCTGCGTGAACCGTCAAAAAGGCTTTTCAACCATAGGTTTTCATGAAGAATAAACACTCCACACCATCAACAGACCTCCCGGACCCTGCCCACAGTTCAGTGACACCATCGCCGACCTCATCAGCACCCACGCCCTCGCTTCCACGGACTACATCCTCCTCGGGGACCTGAACTTGCACCTCGAGAACAACAACGACGCCAACTCCACCGCCCTGATCGACAACCTCGCCAAACTCGGACTCAAACAGCTCGTAACGACACCTACTCACGCCGCTGGACACACGCTCGACCCCATCTTCGCCGCAAGCCCCCACGTCTCCTTCAACCACACCACCGAACCACACTGGACCGACCACAGATGCGTCCACTTCACCTTCAGAAAACCCACCACACACAACCGCACCCAACAGCTACCACGCCGCTGCTGGGGCAAGGTCACCGAGGACCAACTGACTACCGCCCTCGCCCTGAGACCACCCACCGACCCCACCGACCCAGACACCGCTGCAACCAACCTCACACAGTGGATCAACGACTGCGCCAACACCCTCGCCCCTCTCAAGACCTCTACAACCAACCACACCAACAAGAAAGCCGCCTGGTTCACTGAGGACCTCCGGATCTCCAAGCACACCTGTCGGAAGCTGGAGAAGAAATGGCTCCATGACCGAACACCAGACAACCATACAGCCCTCAAGAGCGCCACCCGCAGACACCACCAACTCATCAGGACCGCCAAGAAGACCGTCTTCAAGGACCGCCTAGACAACATCGCACACAACCCCAAAGAGCTCTTAAGCATCGTGAAAGAACTCTCCAACCCCAGCTCCAACACCAACGACATCCCGCCATCTCAAGACCTGTGCGACTCCCTGGCCACCTTCTTCCACCGCAAGATCACCGACATCCACGACAGCTTCAACTCTGACCCCCCCGCACCCACCACCGAGTCCACCACCCCTGCGACTACCACTCGCACCAGTCGCCTGACCGTCTGGTCCAGCGTCAGCGACGAAGACACCATCAAAACCATGAACTCCATCCACTCTGGATCCCCATCGGACCCCTGCCCTCACCACGTCTTCAACAAAGCCAGCGCAACCATCCCGCCCCACCTCCGGAAAACAATCAACTGTTCCTTCGAGATAGCAACCTTCCCAGAAAGCTGGAAGCACGCCGAGATCAACACCCTTCTGAAGAAGCCCAAGGCGGACCCCAAGGACCTCAAGAACTTCCGGCCCATCTCCCTGCTCCCTTTCCCGGCAAAAGTGACCGAGAAGATTGTCAACAAACAGCTGACCCGCTACCTCAAAGTTAACAACATCCTGGACCCTTCCCAATCCAGTATTCGCAGCAACCACAGCACCGAGACCGCCCTCATCGCCGCCACTGACGACATCCGGACCCTGATGGACAAAGGAGAAACAGCTGCCCTCATCCTCCTGGACCTATCAGCAGCCTTTGACATGGTCTGCCACCGCACCCTATCAGCACGCCTCCATGACGCTGGTATCCAAGAGAAGGCCCTGGCCTGGACCACATCCTTCCTCTCCGGCAGAACTCAGAGCGTCCGCCTCCCACCCTTCCGCTCCAAAACCACCAAGATCATCTGCGGCGTCCCACAGGGATCCTCCCTCAGCCCGACGCTGTTCAATATCTACATGGCCCCCCTCGCCCACGTCGCACGACAACACAACCTCAACATCATCTCCTACGCCGACGACACCCAGCTGATCATATCCCTCACCGAAGATCCCCACACCGCCAAAGCTAACCTCCACAGAGGAATGAAGGCCGTAGCCGACTGGATGAAGGACAGCAGACTGAAGCTGAACTCAGACAAGACAGAGGTCCTCATTCTCGGACCCACTCCATCAGCCTGGGACGACTCTTGGTGGCACACGTCACTAGGCACAGCCCCGGAACCCACGGACCACGCATACAACCTGGGGGTGATCCTCGACTCCACTTTCTCCATGACCAGGCAAGTCAACGCCGTCTCCGCGTCCTGCTTCAACACCCTCCATATGCTCCGCAGGATCTTCAAATGGATCCCCCTCGACACGAGAAAAACCGTTACCCAGGCCCTCATCACCAACATACTCGACTACGGGAACGCCCTCTACTCAGGAACTACAAACAAGCTCCTGGGACGACTCCAACGCATCCAGAACGCCTCGGCCAGACTCATCCTCGACGTCCCCCGCCGCTGCCACATCACACTCCACCTGAGAGGCCTGCACTGGCTCCCGGTCAACAAAAGGATCACCTTCAAGCTCCTGATCCACGCACACAAAGCACTGCACAACACCGGACCCACCTACCTCAACAACCGACTCAGCTTCCACACCCCCATCCGAAGCCTCCGCTCAGCCAACCTCGCCCTCGCCACAGTCCCTCGCATCCGAAAAACCACCACCGGTGGCAGATCCTTCTCCTACCTCGCCGCCAAGACCTGGAACACTCTCCCCACCATCCTACGACAGACCCAGGACCTGCTGGCCTTCAGAAGACTCCTCAAGACCTCGCTCTTCGACCAGTAGCACCCCCCCTCCCCAGCGCCTTGAGACCCTCTCGGGTATGTAGCGCGCTTTACAAATGCAGTGATTGATTGATTGATTGATCAATTCTGTGAAGGGGTTCCACTTCGACACAGGCCGAGGAGAGGAAAAATTGATGAGGGTGGAAGGTGCCAAGTTCTTGTAATATTTTACAGGCAGCACTGTAAACAGAGCAAGCAAGGAAGTATGAAGAGTAACTTGCACTGATTTTGCTAACAACCTTGACCTCCAGGCCAACCTTGATGTGAAGAAAACCCCAAAACATCCATAAACCCAGTCAAAACATTTTGGGGCATATTTACAAGCCCCTATTGCCACCACAACATCACTTTTGCTGACTTTGTGGTGGAGATAGAGGCTCCACCTTATTCACAAGGCAGCGTTAAGCCACTTAACGTGGCTTAACACGTACTTGTGAATAAGGCCCCCTTTCATGCTAAACTTAATGTGAAAAGGGTGGCCAATGGGTGTTGCAGTGGGCGTTCCACAGCAACACCCATTGATTTTGATCCTGTCCCATAGTTACAAGGGCAGCGTAAATATGGAGCAGTGCCAAAATTAAGAGCAGGGAAAACCTGGTCTTAAACAAGCGCAATGAAGAAAAATGTTTCATTTATGCTCGTTTTTGCTGTTTCTAAGTGTGCTACATTGTGCAGCACACATAGACATAGCAAAAAGCCATTGATTGTTTATGTGTAGGAAGGTGACCGTTTCTGCACATAAACAATCAATAAAAAATGTAGCATTAATCAGCACATATAGAAGTTTCAAAATGCTGTTTCAGATTGTTTATTTGCAGGATGGGAGACCTTCCTGCACATAAACAATCTTCCCCTACAGTGCAGGCACCCTTGCACTATAGGCAGTGAAAATTAGCGCCAGCGCAGGGGGAAATGCAGTGCTTCACCGTATCCTTGTAAATACGGTGTAGCCCTGAGTTTTGGAAGTGGCGGAGCGCACCCCCAGGGTGGCTAACGCCAGGCTCCGCCACTTCCTAGTGAATATGCCCCTTCATTTTCAATAGAAACATGAAAAGCTGGAACACACACCATTTTCAGGTCAGTAATATTTCATGCCTTGAGGGTTAGATGAGTTACTGATTGTATTGATACAGCATTTCTGTGTTTTCAGATCACAAATTTATCTCAAAGAGACTTGTTAAAAGAGCTTCATTTGAAATATACAATCGACACCATTACTACTTGGAATGTTAAAGGAGTCGAAGGGTTGTATCAACTTTTTAAAACTTGCATGAAGTAGGTGGATTAAAAAAGCAGCGTTTATGGACACCAAATTGCATTTATTTGTGTAAAAACTGTTAACTTTATCTTTTCCATCATTGTTTTTTAACAAATCACTTTGTGCATTTGGAGACAAAGGTCTGTGCAGAGTAATTGTAAATTGCAATTTCTACTAAGAAGTGTTCATGTTGTTAAACATGATGGCAAGAAAATGGCAGTTTCTCTTTATTGAAGCACCCGCTAGGAAGGATCAAGGGAAACGTTCAATATAGTTCCTGCTTTCAGGTCTGAACTGTCGGTTTATTCCTTGAGGCAACTTTGCGGTGGGCTACAAACATTTGAGGCCGTTTTTAAATCAGAAAGCTACTGCTGCCATCTCTACCTCTTTCTCCAGCTCCCAAGGTAATTACAGGAGGCGCAAGAGATGGGAGAGAGGAGCAAGAGATGGGAGAGAAGAAAAATCGAGGAGAGAGAGAGAGAGAGAGAGAGAGAGAAGGAGGGAGTACGGGCTGTTTTTCACATTTTTGCCAGGACTGCTTTTGATTCCTATTCTGGCCCTGCTTGCTTCGGCTTTTAGAAAGAAGAGAGAGATGGACACAGAACACAGGTGAATAAAAAGAATGACAATGAAAGTGTAGAAGAAAGGAATACTAAACAAGGCTTTGGTGAAAATAGGTATTTTCCACAATCAACGGTGGTAAAACACCACCAGCTCTTTAAGTTCACAAGAGTACAGTGGAGTCAGGCTTCAATTAGTTACCGGTAATAGCATTACTCTGAGTCCTCGTCCCGCTCTTCTATTCATTACAACTATGAGGCATTCCTACCCCACCAGACACCCATACCACATGATTTTTCACCACCAGTAAAACTACCCTCCTGTAAATACTAGGTAACCCAACACAACACCAATGAATGGTTGGCCTGGACTACCAGGGAGAGAGAGAGAGGGATGTAATGAGTAGGAGCGAGGGAAGAGGACTCGGAGTAATGCAATTACCGGTAAGTAATTGAAGCATTACCTCATCACTACAACTATGAGATGTAAAAAGTCAAACAGGACAACCAAATAAGGTAACACACAAAATCAGGTTTATTAAATGGTACAGAAAAAAAACAATGGACTATTATTCAGACACAATAGAGGACAATACTTCAGACCCAAACACCTCAGATCGGTCAACAGTTTGCACAATCCGGTAATGAGAGGCAAAAGTCAATGGGGAAGCCCAGGTGGCAGCCCTACAAATTTCAGCAATGGAAGCCCCATGGACCTCAGCCCAGGAGGTGGACATAGACCTCGTAGATCTACCCTAAATCCCTGAGGGAGAAACCTGACCAGAAACCTTTTAGGCTTGAAAACTCAAAGTCAGAACCAACCTGATCAAAGAAGAGTGGAAGGCCTCAACCCCTTATTCACAGAGCCAAAATTCACAAACATGGAATTGGAAAGACGAAGAGAAGCAACCCTATCTAAATAAATCAGAAGAGCACTCCTGTCATCCAAACAATGCCTCAGAAGAAGGAGACTTGAAAAAGGAGGGCAAAATCAACTCCTCGTCCCTATGGAACTGGGAATCAACTTTAGGATTAAAGGAAAGGAGAGGCCTCGAAATGATCCCGTCATCAAAAACCCTACAAAAAGGATGCTTAAAAGGCAAAGTGCCCAGCTCACGCAAACACCTAGCGGAAGACATAGCGAACAAAAAGAACGTCTTAAGGGACAACAATCATAAATCCACGGAGTCCAGGGGCTCAAACGGAGGAGCCATCAATTCTTTCAAAATCAAGGAGAGATCACCTGAAGGGAAGTTCTTCAGAGGAGAAGAAAGAGCGTTCTTCAACCATTTGAGAATACGCCCCAAAAAACCATCTAAATCTGGCATATTGTACTAAGAATTCCAAAAAGCCTTTATAGCAGTCAATTGAAGCTTAAAGGAGGCAACCTTTAAACCCAAAGAAGCCCCATCCTGCAGAAACATCATCACCTCAAACAAGTCAGACGAAGTAGGGTCCAAACCCTTACCCTGACACCACTTACTGAAGGAACGCCAGTGACGTAAGTAATATATATTGTAGACGAGCGCCTAGCAGCCTGTAGAGTTGGGGCCAAACTAGCCAGATTCCACTTTTGCAGCAGACCTAGCCATTCAACCTCCAGGCTGCTAACCTCATCCTGGACAGAACATCTTGCTGCAACACTGGGAACAGCCGAGGAGGGAAGTCAGCGGTAATGATCGCTCCTCCTCCTGCCTCATCGCCACAAGGAGAGGAAACCAAGAATCGAGGGGCAAAGCAGGGGCAATGAGAGTAGCCAACGCTCTCACCTGAAGGACACTGTGAAGGAACCTGAGAATCTTCCGAAAGGGAGGGAAAGCTTAAAGAAGCCCCTGCAGCAACCTGCAGGAGAGAGCCTCCATACCCAAAGCCAGCCACTCCCTGTACCTCGGGCAAAACAGTGACACCTTGGCATTGAGAGAACTCACAAAAAGATCTATCACAGTTGCACTCCACTGATCTGTAGGCTTAAAAAAGCTCCTGCTGGAGGCAAACATCCACTGACGATGGAATGGCCCTGCTTAGAGTGTCCGTCAGTGTATTGGAGACCCCCTGAATGTGGATCACAGACACTGCCAAAAGACTAGACTCCGCCCAATGTAACAACTTGTCCATCACCTGAGCCAGAGAAAGAGACCTGGTCCTCCCTGTCTGTTCACATAAGCCATAGCCATAACGTTGTCCATCAGGACTAGAACAACAGCAACCTTCATAAACCGAAAAAACCTTCAGAGACAAGCTGACAGCCTCCAAATCCCTCCAATTCGGAGACCTCCTGCTCTGAGACAGGGACCAAGAGCCTCTGATCTGACATACCCCCATCCAGGCCCCCCAACCCGACAGACTGGCATCTGTTGTGACAATCAATGGAGCAGGAGGGGCGAGAGGGATACCCTTCAGGACATGCTCCTTGACCAGCCACCATCCCAGGTCTATGCTGATCTGAGGGGAGAGTGGAATCTGAGACGACAGAGGATGACGATTGGGAGACCAATGTGCCAGGATGTGAGCCATCAGCTTCTGCAAATGAAAGTGAGCCCAGGAAACCAGCAACACTATTGCTGTCAGATCCACCGAACCTGGAGCCCAAATGCCGCCACCTGGGTGGGCCGGGACAAAAGACCTAGAATGTGGACACGGATCTTTGCCACTCTCACAACTGGCAACATGACCTCGCCCAAATCGGTACGAAACCTTGCCCTAATAAATTGACGGTCCTGGTCAAGACAGGACTTTTCCGGATTGACAAGAAAACCATGCCCCTGCAAAATGGCCAGCATCCCCCCTATGTGTTTGAGAGCCAACAGTCTTGTGGGAGTGTGAACCATCCAATCGTCCGGGTAAGGATGAAGGAAGATCCCTTGACGGTATTTCAACACCACCAAAGGGGCCAAAAGCTTTGTAAGACCCTCGGGAGGACTTCAGACCATATGGCAATACAGTGAACCTATCGCAAATCACAGAAACCTCACAGGATCTTGTGATATGGGAACATACAGGTAAGCGTCTTGGAGATCTATGGAAGACATAAAGTCTTGGACGTTTACCAGGGGAATTTTGGACTGTAAGGTCACCATCTTGAAATGAGCCATCTTGACCCACCCTTTCACTCTCTTCAGATCCAGAACCGTCTTGAAAACCCCAGACACCTTCTGAACTGGAAAATAATTGAATAGCAACCCTTTCCTCTCTCTGCCACGGGAACTGGAGCAATTGACCTCTTTACTAGAAGAGCCTGAACCCCCTCCAAAAGATCTCGGAGTACAGATGGTGCCCTATCTGGGAGGCTGGTTGACAAAGTTGATAAGATAGCCGCTCCTGATAATGTTTAAGGCCAATCGATCATTCACATCCCATCTCCAGGAAAAATAAAAGCCTGCTGCCCAGAGGAATCAACGACCTTGTCCAATAGTTGTCATAACTTCCACATGAAGAAACTTTATTGAACTTTGTCCCCTGCCGAGGCAAATTACTTTTTGGGCTGGAACTTCCTCCGGCAACCCGAAAATGGCCTTAAAAGTTTCCTGGAGGAATGAAAGGAAGAACAGAAAGAAGGCTGATCCTAAAAGCGCGGAGAGGAACAAGATTGCCCCTTGTACAGCAGAGCATTTTTATGATCCATGAACGCCTCGTTTAGCCTGCTGTCCAAATGATCCTCGAACACCAATTTACCCTAAAACGGGATCTTCAGCAGAGTCGACTTCTCCGAATAGTCTGCCTTCCAATCCCTCATCCACAAATTCCTCTGAGCCAACACCATGGAACTTGTCGCCACGCCCGAAGAATTCAAGACATCTGAAGATATGATGGCCAGAAACTTGGCCTGTTATTGCATGTGTACCAGCAATCCAGAATAATTCCTCTCCTGAATTGCCGTGGCCAGTTACTCAAAGTCTGAAACAAGAGACTGAGCCGCATAGGATGAATAAATCACAGTTTTCAGAGTCAGATTCTCAGCAGAGAATGCCTTCTTAAGCGCCCCTTGAACCTTTTTGTCAGTAGCATCGGAAGGAGAACAATCTTCCGGATTTATTGCAGTATGACCAATTAAAATGGCTAGAATGGAGTCCACCTTAACTTTGTGTGAAAGAGTGTCCTCACCCACCTCCAGCGCATAGAACTTGTGCAGCAAGCTGGGTTCGAGGAGCATTCCAGGTCTCGCTATTTACCAGTAATCAAGTCCTTAATTCTGCCATGAAATAGCATAGCAAAAATGGGAGGTTTAACATATTGCGGAAATAAGCCTTCCGCCTCGTCTGAAGATGGGAATGGCGTAAACCCAAAATTCTCATGGATGTGCTCCAGAGTGTCTGGGACCTCTTCTCTATGCACAAACTTTCTTGTAGAGGTGGATGTGAGGTCAGTCTCCCAAGCTGATTAATCCCCAGAGGGGGAACCACAACACCCACATCAGAATGTGAGCCTTTGCGTCTGGGTTATCTCTGTCATCCAGTTCCCTGGCAACAGCCACCTCAATCATAGCCTGGACTTCAGTGGCAGATAACAAAGCTGAAGGCTCAGCTGGGCCCCTGGACCTGCTCTGTCGAGCAGGAATAGGCTCATCCTCCTCCTCAGAAGACAAAACATGCCTTTGCTTGGACGCTTGCTTCCTCACCATCATAACAATTATGACCAAAGAACAAGGTGCACCCTTCAAATAGGCAGAAAACACAAGGAATCAATCCAAAAGAAAGAGACAAAACAACCAGTTATAGTACCAATAAGGATGGCTCTAAAACAACCAACCAGTCCCCAACATACACAATTTTATCCAAAGAAAGAAAAAATTACCTTATGCGAGGCCTTTACTGTAATGAGGAAAGAAACTGCCAGCAGAGGAGCTGCACCATCCCCCAATGGCTGCAGCTTCCCTGGTTGGCCGCCGACCCAGAAGGACAGCCACAACAACCGCAAGCTGGCAAACACTGTTATGTTGTTATGTTAAAATGTTAAAATGGGACTTTTATAGCGCAACGGCTACTCCAAAGGAGTGTCCCGGCGCTTTGTACTCCAGACCTAAAAAAAGAACTGGAAAACATAACAGTAAAAAAGACAGGAGCCTAAAAGAGAAAGCGGACTAACCAGAGAACAGCCAAGTTTTTAAGTCCTTCCTGAAGGCAAGCAAGTCCGAGATAGTCCGCAAGGACACCGGTAGAGAATTCCATAGCTGGGGGGCAAGGAATCTAAAGGACCGGCCGCCTAAACGAGCCCTTTTGATACGTGGTACCCGAGCCAAAGCTAATGTTTCCGACCTGAGGGATCGTGTAGGTCGGTAGAAGTCCAGCCTCTTCTGGAGATATTTTGCACCATTACCATGCAGGGCCTTATGGGCTAGGGTCATGGCCTTAAACAGTATCCTCTTCCGTACAGGAAGCCAGTGGAGGGATAGAAGAAGATTAGAGGCACTAGTGCGACGATGCAGACCAAAGATCGCTCGCGCAGCAGCGTTCTGGGTCACCTGCAGACGCAGACTGTCTTCTGGCTTGCAACAGACGCGCTGGCAAGGAGAGCCCTGTGTCTCCCAGCACATCGCATCATGGCCTCCACGCCAATTGGGCCGGCCCACAGTGCCTGATATGCACAAACTCATGCCTCGCCAACCCCTAGTGACCGCAGAATTGTCAGAAACCAAAAGAAAAGTAAAATGACCACAGCACCACACACGGCCAGCAGAGTGGAATGTGCGTCTTAGCTAAGAGAAAACTAAAACAGAAGGAATGGGGTGGAGGAGGGTAGTTTTTATTGGTGGGGAAAAATCATGTGGTATGGGTATCTGGTGAGGCAGGAATGCCTCATAGTTGTAATAAAGGAAAGCGAGGGAAGGACGATAAGGTAATATGTTTTGCAAGGATCCCTATCTAACTTGCAGGTTACAAGTTCCTAGCAGTGTAAAATAGCTGAGGGTGCTTTGTGCCTAATGTAAACAAATGCATGTAACCAGCAATGCATAACCTTGGCAGGTTTGACTTCAACTGGGCTCACTCATACTGTAAATGTCAGGAATATTGTCTAGGAACCCACCAATTAAGTTAAGGCACTACTCTGTTTCTCCCCTCTCTCTCTGTGTCTCTCCTATTTCTCTCTTTTCCTACCTCTTTGCGTCTTGATTTCTCTCAGCTTATCTTTCTTTGTCTCTTCCTGTCTTTCTCTCTCCGACTTTCACTGTCTCTCTCTCTATTTCTATTTCTTTCTCTGTCAACAGCTCTCTCTCCCATCGCTCCTTATTTCGTTGTCTGTAGTTGTCCGCTCTGCCTCATCCTGTCTTTCTCCACATTTTTTTGTGTTCCTATGTTTCTCTTGCTGAGTCTATCCCTCCTGCCTCTATCTGTATCTCACTGTCTCACTTCCCATCTTGCCCGTTACCTTCTCCTGTGCCTTTGTGAATGTCGCAGACGTGCTACAAACATTTGTCCTCTCAGCTACCAGTGAACAGAAGAGCTTCAGCTCTGAAATGCAGTGAATGTCCCGGCCCATAGAAATGCAAACCTTTGAATGCTCAGTGCTTTATTTTTGTGTTAGAAGCACATTGAAAAGCTTCGGCTTAATGCATCCAGCTATGTCAAGTGCTCAGCTGCATCTCTGGGGACAGTAGACACATTGGGCCCGATTTCGATGTCAGATGGACCTGTGTCCATCCAACATTGATTTGGTACTGGGACTGACCGATCTCCTGTCGGCGGTCCCAATCCAGCAATTAGGATGCGACCGAACACTGTGTGGTCGTACTCCTATTTTGCACAATAGGAGCATGCATTGGAATGCATGCTCTCATTGTAAGGAGAAGAGGTGCAGTTCATCCCTGCACCCCGTGGTTGAGGTGCCTGCAAAGGGTTGCAGGGATTAACAGGGGCTCGGCCTCCAACCGGAGCCTGTGCACCCATGGGGGTCCTGCTGAGGGGCCCCAAAGTCAGCTTCCATCAGTCTTTCTGTGTCGGAAAGGCCAGCACAGAAAGGTTGTCAGAATCTGACATTGTAATCCCTCGGGTGGAAAGAGACGCCCTTGGGATTACTGGGGGCTTTCCGAATGGCAGACGGGCTCGGAGAGCCCGTCGGAAGCCATTTGGTAATCCAGTTTGGATTCCTTTCTAACCGACTCCATCCAAATGGGTCATCAGAAAGGAATCTGAACAGCTGATTATGATGCTGTAGGAATAGCTCTGACCGAGGGTTGGAGCCATTTACTATGGCATCGTAATCGGCCCTATTTTGGTTTTTGTCCCTCACGCCTCCCACTCCAAAATCTGGAGCAGGCTAAATCTCAATATTCCTTCTTGATCCTATGCACTTCTCCGGCAAGGGCAAAACATTGCTTAATCTTAGTTATGGCTGGCATATAAAACAGATACAAATGTCCCACCTTTTCAAAAAATGTCCCTTCAAAACCTTGCACTGTGCAACACTGTGGGCTTTGTGAGGAACAACAACCAAAATGCAATTAATCAAATTGATCTTGTGGGTTGCAAATGGCACTTCAACTCACAATGTCAATTGCAAGGAAAAAGGAGCATCAAAAGGGGCATTCGGTTTTTCTTTATAACTCACAAGGAAATATATCAATGGCTAGCGAATGCTACAACAGTCACAAACCACTGAAACTGCCTTTTTTCTTAGCTAATAATGTGCACACGTGAACCTGTCTATGAAAACCAGTTTCTTTTGCGGTCAGGGGTGGCTAGTGTCCTTTAACAGTGATTCGGTATAATCCTTGGCTTGAATTCCAGTGTGTAGGCCTGACTTCTTTTCAAAAGGCTCGGTGGTTCGCTCTCACTCACTTGCACTTAGCCTTACTCTCTCACTCATTCTCACTCAGTCTCATTCCATACTCTCACTCACATTTGAATTCACTATTACCTACTGTGTTTCACTTAGTATCATTCGGTCTCACTGACTTACGCAGTCTCACTCATTTGCACTCTGACCTACTCAGTCTCACTCATTCTCCCTTAGTCTCATTCAGTCCCACTTATTTTAATTCACTCAATCTAACTCTGACTAACTCAGTCCCACTGACTCCAGCTCATTCTTTCTTTCAGACTCGCTCAAACTCACCGTGATTCACTCAATATTGCCCAGTCTCCTTCTGACTTCCTCATTCACATTCATTTCAACAATCTTCCTCTGACTCACTCAGTCTCATCAATTTAGTCAGTCCCACTCATTCTACTTCACTTAACTGTACCCTGACACACTCATACTCAACTCATTCACATTCAGTCCAGCTCATTTTGACTCACCCAGTCTCACTCTGACTCACTCAGTCTCACTCTTTCTCACTCAGTCTAATTTACACTCAGCGTCACACTGGCTCACTCAGCCTCACTGACTCACGCAGTCTGTGACGAAACAATTCACTTAATCTCACTGACTCCCTCATACTCACTGAATCTCACTCATTCCCACTTATTCTGACTCAATTAGTCCCACTTTGACTCAATCAGTCTCACTCATTCACACTAAGTCTCACTCTGACTCCTCAGTTTCATTGATTCACTTAGTCCTATTCATTCAGATTCACTCATCTCACTCTGATTCACTCATACTAACCCACTCTCACTAATTCCAACTAATTCTAACCTAATCCATCTTATTCTGGGTCGCCCTGTATCACTCAGGCTCACTCAGTCTCTCAGTCTCACTCATTCTCGCGTAGTCCTACTCAATGTGACTCACCTAGTCTCACTCTTCTCACTCTACCTCAATCTGTCTCTTACTTATTCTCTGACTCATTCAGACTGTGGCTCACTCAGTCTCACTCGGAATCACTCAGTCTCACACATAGAAACACACAGTTACACTCACCGTTGTTCTTATTTACTCACTCACTCTCATTCATTCTTACTCATACTCACTCTTCCTATCACCAATTCTAACAAACTCTGACTCACTCCTTTACTCACTCTCTCTCGCTTTCACTCAGGCATACAAATAGACACACAGACATGCTCACACATACACTCTCTCTCACAGACACACACAGATGCACACAACAGACTATCGCCCAAATGCACACAACATTTACATTTAAAAACCTTGTTACTTACCTTGCTGCCTGCGCATGTCCTGTCTGAACTCCTGCTCCTCTCCACTCATAGCAATGGAGCATGAAACTGAAACCTTACACCTGCTCAGTCACAGGTACCCCTTTAAAGCCCATACCCCTCACCCCATCTTTTCCCAACTCTGTGGTGAGTTAGGAATGGTTTGGGCAACAGGCTGCTTGCATGTAGCCATGGACACTGCCTCTGTGCGCCCGGGCCAGCCATCAGTCATGCCACAACAAGCTGCCTCAGGCTGTTGCTAGAAGTCATTTGTTTTTATTAAACCTAGAGTGAATAGTAGATTATTAATCATTCTTGGTATAATAAAAACGGACCAGAAAACAAGCCTCGAGCCCACAAGGAGGAGCCTCCACTCAGGCATACCAGCCAGAGGTCTCATGGACTGCTGCTCACAGTCTCCTATATCTGTCTGCAACTTCTCTTGGTATCGCAACCCTGTCTATATAGTGGACCTGGGTTAAAATAGTTACACTTTTCACATGCAAAGCCTGGACTTGAGTTCCGCAGTTCCTACACCAATCATTCATGCCACATGCAGAACAGAAGAGGAATACCTTTCTGCAAGCTTTGTGGACCTGTTGATGCGCCAATCAGCTTAGGACTCATTTTTTAACACACAAGAGTTCAGAATGCATAATCTCTCACACGTGGTGATCGAGTATTCGAACCTTAATGCAAATGAATAGGTACAGTCACACGATACTGATTTTTTTTGTCTTTGCTTCTGCAGTTCTTGTACAATGATATTTGGGTCATATACAGCTCAACGCCATTGACTCCACTGACTTAGTCCATACTGAGGTGTCAAGTTATGTTTATTCGGAATCAAAATGTCAAACCATTGAAATCTCAGAGGGAACCTATTGACGCTGAAAATGCTCCCACTGTTCTCGTCCAACTGAACGCCCAGGAAGTGTGTAGTCTTTACCTCTCCCGGCGACAATCTCACTCATTGCCTACTTTTTGGTGTGTTGACTTGTCTTGCTCGTTAGCTGTGGACGTTATCGTTTAATTAACACATCCGGTCGTGTTTGGTCTTTGATAAACATATGTTAGAGAACGGGAAGGCTCTAATTAAATATATGCTCAGTTGCAACTCAGTCTGCCGCCATGTTTTCCTTTGCTGACAGATCTGGCGCTCATCTTGACAGCAGAGCTGGGATTTTGCGGCTCACTCAGGTATTAAATGATATTTACAAATGGGTTCAAGGAGTTACCCTTTTTTTCATTTTTTTATTTAAAATCTGAAACAACACTAATAAACGTATGAATTCCCGATTACTGTGTTATTGAGATGCGAAGCCTCCAAATTTCATTTCAGTTTGAACAATTCAGTAAAAAAGGGTGTTCACGGAAAGTACAGCCACTGGAGAAACCAAGATCCATGAATTTTTTTTTTTGCATACTTATATAGCGCGAACTCGACCTGAAGTTATTGGAGCGCTATACATGAGCAGTGAGCACCGTATTTACATTACACATGCAGGCACGGGGAGATTAAGTAATTTGCCCAGAATCACAGGATGTGGACGCGACCCCGAGTCTCGAATCCTGGTTTCCAGCACCAAAGTCGGCAGTCTAGACCACCGACCACATCCTCATGAAAGGTACCAAAGGTTCTCACGTAAGATTCAATAACCTGTGCAATCGATACCACTTATGATATTGCTTTATTCGGCCTCTGCCCTGCTATCATCTCTTTTTTTGACCTTCTCACGCTATTCTCTGATGTCAGAGACATTCTCTCTCATTCCATAATAGGCCATCTTCAGGTCTGTTGCCTTTAAAGAATAATAGGTTATTTCTGTTCAGTACAACCTGGTGTTTGTGCATAGCTCTCTTAGAGATAATTCATGAGTCTAATGGGGATATTCTCAAGAACGTGTGATAATTATCGCAAAATTAGCTTAACGCAACTTTGCACATCGCTGTCTATCGCGGGAAAATAACACGGTGTTAACGTTGTATTCTCAACCTGGCGGCACCATGCGATAGTCTCACAATAACACGCCAAATTTCCGTGACGCCGAAAAAATGCGAAACACGAAGGCGAAAAAGTTGCGATGTCCCAAATCGCGATACAAAAATCAGCAATAACCAGCGACAGACCTGCAAATCCCATGCGTCATGTGGGAAAATGCACTATAAAAGCAGAGAAAAAAATCTCCTTAAAAAAAAGTAACTGCGTAGCGCCATGGACGCACCCGGACCGAGTGCAGAGGACAACGCGAACCCCACAAGCCCCACAGACGACCAGCAAGGAACCTCGGGGTCAGGGAAGGCCAAGGGGAAGAGGAAGAGGAAGACGCGGTTCAGTCCGCAGGAAAACTGTATCATCGTCACGGAGGTGATAGAACACTACCAACAACTGTTTGTCACCTCCACTGTGTCACTGGCAACACAAACGGAAATATGGCAGTCCATCATGAACAACGTGAATGCAGTCGGAGTTTTGAGGAGGTCAATGGAGGAGTGTCAAGAGGCACTGACATGATGTGAAAAGCCAAACCAAGCAGAAACTCGGTGTCAACCTGAAGGCAGCAACAGCGACTGGAGGTGGGAGTCCTGCGCCACAGGGGGAGCTGGATGAGCTGGAGGAAATGATGGCCACAATCATCAGTTTTGGAGACGGTGCAAGGAGTTGGGTGTCTGGACACAGCTCGATATGACCTGACCCAACAGCAACAAAGTTAAATAAAGACCAAGGACTTTGGGACGGGGTGAGATGGGCACGATGGCACACATGCAAAATTATGTGTAGCACACTGCACACCCACAATGATTGTGGATCATGTTCCTGATACCCTTGGCACACTGCAGCACACATTGAAACACCAAGTAGGCACCCGCCACTATGTGCACAAAGGGGCCTCCCTCCCATCACCAATCTCACAACCTACCCATGCACATGTGCTGAATCCAGAAAAGCAGCGGCTCTGTGAGCCACACTGACAATGCAAGTGACACTGCATGACCAATAGCATGGCTGCAGTCAAAATACATGACATGGTGCACGACATGCTACTGAGGTGGCCCAGTGTGGATCACATCCTCAAAGGAGCAGGTCACACTCTGACACATCCACGTGCACATACAACCGATGACGTCAACAACTCATCTGCAGACAAAAAATGCACAAGAGAACAAAAAACGTCCCTGAGCGCAAATGACCCAAGTCGCCAACATCTCAGCACCGTAAAAGCACACAAGTCAAAGGCACACTGCCTCAAAGGGATAAGGGGCTGCTAAATCAGAGCTGCAGGGGAGACTCTCCCACAATGCAGCACACACACATAGCAATCACAGCACATCAACATTGACGACAATGTGGTACAAAGTGCAACACTTTCACTACAGAACAGAGGACACAACTGGTGCCCCTTGTGAGTAGAAACTGGTCAATCACATCTGGCATAGCAGGAAACTGTGAGATGATAATGTATGAGTACAACCTCACATCCATCATGTAGTCGAAATGTCCACTCTCTCCCATCAAATAGCCAGCTCCTCCAAAACAGTCACAATGTACATTGTCATGCAGTCTGTATGTAAACATGCACAATGCGTCAACATACATGGAACACACTGTTAACCTGCATCTCCCCTTTACATTGCAGAGGGACAATCAACACCTCCTGCAGAGCAGACCAGACATCTCTTCAGTGATGATGAAGAGGACCCCCTGGCCATCTGTTCCGACACCCTCCAACGGCTCGTGGACAGCCTCCGCACCCCACCTCCAGGAGCAGGGCACCCCAGCTACATCGAGGTGACCCCACCCCCTGCACAGATCACACAGCAGGAAGCACCCACCACCACGGTTGGCTCCCAGCACCTCACGGAAAAACATATGGCATTCCAATGCCGTGTGTTAGACTGCCAGAGGGGCCTGGCTAAACAGGTGCGGTGGGTTTCGACCTCATGGCAGCCAAACTAGATGCCATACGTGGGTTTATAAGTCCCATCAGGGACCACTTACAGTCCCTAACGGACACCCACAGTCCGTTCCATGTTCTACAACAATCCTTGGCTGACCTCGCTGGAGCCATTACTCGGATACAAGAACTGCCTAGTCAGACAGGCTCCAGCGATGACAGCACAGAGTTGGCACAGATGCGGAGGACAATGGAGAACATGGAGCGGATGCAGGCTGGAAGGATGGCTGCCACGGTTGAACACAAGCGAGATGTAGCTGGGATCTTCCATGCCCTGCAGATCCTCATCTTGCCATTGCTGCCACAGAGCCTGTCCCAGATGACTGCTGCAGGAACGTCGACACACACATCTCCGCCCCCTGATTTGTCAGTGGCACACAGTGATGCAGCCATAACACCACCACACACACCTGACACACCTGACACAGAAGACATATCAGAGGACCAAGATGTGGATGGTAATGACTCTGTGTGAGAAAAGAAGTTGTAGCATTCATCCCCGCCATATGGCCTGTTCCTGCTTGGTTCAGCCCTCTGCATCATGCCAAGGAACAACACCACTCACTGTCCCCCCAAACACTCTGCGACATTTACCTGGACCCCGACATGGACTGCCATATCTGCTCTGGTTACCAATGACACATCAATCAGGCTGCAGACTAAACTCTTCCTCTTCTGAATAACTTGTCATTCCCCAAAGGACTCTAGTTGGCCCTTCACTGGGCAACCATGTAATGTGGGGTTCGCATGGCCATGTACTGTTCCAGCTCCAACACTACACAGAATGTGAATAAAACATTCCAAATCACACAGATGTGTCATGTATATTCAATCAAGTATAATAGTATGGATAAATGTAGGGACATTGATTGCACAAAAGGTACACCCTGGGAAATGACATCAATGCACATGTTTGACCCTGACTCACATGGCCAATTAGATGACTGTGGAGGTGTGAACTAGCTGTGGCCTCATTGCTCATGAACAACAATCTTGCAACCCCCCCAACATAGCCCCACGTCCATCTATTAAATAGGGCTGTGTGTAAAAATGTCAAATTCGATAGCAGGCCTAAAGTAGTGTCCCCCATCACATTTGACAACAGAATATCTCTTTGCATACCTACTCACACTCAACTGTGTGGACACAGCCTGTTTTGATGGATCACATTGATCCAATTTGCAAGAATTTGGACACCATACTCACATTGCTGAAGATTTTTCTCAGTTTAGGAGTAGTAAAGTTAGGACTCCTAACTTTACTACTACTAAACTGAGAAAAATCCTAATTTTAAGACTTTCGGTATTCACAGAAGGCATTTAGGAGTCCTAAAGTTAGGAGTCCTAACTTAACTACTACTAAACTGAGAAAAATCCTAATTTTAAGACTTTCGGTATTCATAGAAGGCATTTAGGAGTCCTAAAGTTAGGAGTCCTAACTTCTGTGAACACAGAAATGAGTAAGTGCCTTCTGTGAATACCAAAATGAGTAAGTGCCTTCTGTGAATACCAAAATGGTAGTAAGTTTAGGATCTTGTCTTAAGTTAGTTCTGTCAATCGGGCCCACAGTGTTTATACTAAGCAAAAAATATAACGGAATTAAGACAACCTCATTCCTGACATGATTACAATATCAGCCTAAATGTTACTTGTGTTAACCAAATGAACATCACCAGACTATGAGAATATGAGGTACATTTACCCACATTTTGCGCTAGGTTAGTTCACAAAAGTGACGCTAACCAGCAGAAACTGTTTACTTTCCAGTGCAAAACTTGTCATGCACTTGAAAGTACCATGAAAGTAAGGCAAAGCATTGCAGAGCACTGCTTCGCGTTACTCATCACCAAGGGGTGCGCAGTCAAAATATCGAATTTTTTATATCGACCTACACTAATATCGAGTTTTTAATATCGTAGGGACAGAATATCGATGTCAAGATTATCGGTGACCAGAATAACGACCTTAAGGTAAGTAATATCGTTTTTTTTAGATCGAAGTAAGTAATATCGAAGTCAGTAATATCGAATTAAGTAATATCGTTAGCAAAAATATCGTTGTTAATAATATCAATATTTATTTTAATGTTATGTATTTTAGTATGTATTTTATATGTATGTTTAACATTTTTTGTAATGTATTTTTCTTATTTTTAAATATATGTACTAAATGTTTGGAAATAAGTAATTTATTTTAAAGTAAATTTTGCATTTTAGTATCAGATCGGGTTGTGGGTTTATAGGGGAATAGGGTGGGAAGTAATTTAAATATAATTAATCAATATGTTTTTATTTATTGTTATACATTATTAATTTAGTGTTAATTAATTATTAATCGGCAATTACTTTATATTAATTGATTAATTTATCATTATATTAATTATAATTATTTTTGTATTATTTGTATTTATTGTTATTGTTAATTTATTGTTAATTAATTATTAATTGGTAATTAATTTGCAATAATTGATTAATTGGTAATTAAATTAATTATGTGATTTTTATGTGTAGTGGGTTGTGGGTTTATAGGGAATAGGGTGGGAAGTAATTTAATAATAAATAATTAATTACATTCTTTTTATTCCTTTTGATTATTAATGTATTGTTAATTAATTATTAATTGTCAATTATTTTTTTATTAATTGATTAATTTATAATTATATTAATCATAATTAATGTATTATTAATTTTTATTTATACTTATTGTTAATTAATATATTGTTAATTTATTATTAATTGGTAATTCATTTTTATTAATTTATTAATTGATAATTAAATTAATTGTTTTATTTTTTATGTGTAGCGAGTTGTGTGTTTATGGGGGAATAGGGTGGGAAGTAATTTAATGTTATTTAAGTAAATATTAATTTAATTTGATTGGTATTTATTATTAATTATTTTGGTAATTAATTATTAATATGTTATTTATTTTACAAAAAAGATTTAATTATTAAGTGTGTTAATTTATCCCCTACGCTATACCACATTTTCCACACTGTTACACTCACTGGAGTTGGAATAGTAATTTTAACCCCTACGCTATCCAACACTTTCCTTACTGTTGCACTCACTGGACTGGGAATAGTAATTGTTACCCCTACGCTATCCAACACTTTCCCTACTGTTGCACTCACTGGAATGGGAATCAGGGCCGGACTGGGAACCAAAACTGGCCCTGGCAAAGTGCTTGGTTCGCCCCAAGGGGGTTGGGGTTGCGGCTGAGCTGTTTGCCAGGGCTGGTTTCTGCCGATTTTGCTACAGGGGCCGATTTTGCATTTATGCGGCAAAAACGGCCCTGTAACAAAAACGGCCACCGAGGGACCCAAAACCTGCTCCCAGCCTTGCGGGCCACCGGGGAAATGCCCGGTGCCCGCTACAGCCAGTCCGGCCCGGGTGGGAATAGTAATTTTTACCCCTACGCTGTCTAACACTTTCCCTACTGTTGCACACCCTGGAGTGGGAATAGTAATTTTAACCCCTACACTATCCAACACTTCCCCTACTGTTGCACTCACTGGAGTGGGAATAGTAATGTTTACACCTACGCTATCCAACACTTTCACTACTGTTGCACTCACTGGAGTGGGAATAGTAATTTTCGACCCTACGCTATCCAACACTTTCCCTACTGTTGCACTCACTGAAGTGGGAATAGTAATTTGTACACCTATGCTATCAAAACACTTTCCTTACTGTTGCACTTATTGGAGTGGGAATAGTCATTTTTACCACTACGCTATCCAACACTTTCCCTACTATTGCACTCCCTGGAGTGCGAATAGTAATTTTAAATCCTACGCTAGCCAACACTTTCCCTGCTGTTGCACTCACTGGGGTGGGAATAGTAATTTGTACCCCTACGCTATCCAACACTTTCCCTACTGTTGCACTCATTGGAGTGGGAATAGTAATTTTTCACCTAAGCTATCCAACACTTTACCCACTGTTGCACTCACTGGAGAGGGAATAGTAATTTTAACCCCTACGCTAGCCAACACTTTCCCTACTGTTGCACTCACTGGGGTGGGAATAATAATTTTTACACCTACGCTATCCAACACTTTCCCTACTGTTGCACTCTCTGGAGTGGGAATAGTAATTTAAACCCTACGCTATCCAACACTTTCCCTACTGTTGCACTCACTCAGGTGGGAATAGTAATTTTTACCCCTACGCTATCCAACATTTTTCCTACTGTTGCACTGTTTGGAGTTGGAATAGTAATTTTATCCCCTCCTCTACCCAACAGTTTCTCTACTGTTGTACTGTTTGGTGTTGCAATAGATATTTTATTCCCTCCACTATCTAATATTTTTTGTATTATTTTAGTTAATGTAGTATATCATTAATTTGAAAAAGATAAAAAATATTCAATTTGTATTTATATTATTGTTTTATGTGCATAGATGTATTTATAATGTATAAGATATTTTTTAACAATTTACGTTATTAAAATAAGTATTACAATTATAAATAAGTAAGTATATATTGTATATATAATATGTATATGTTTAATTTATTTTTACATTATATATATTACTTATAATTTTTAAACATTGTAAAATAATTTTAACTATGTTTATTTATAATTATATATATTATGTACTTTATTTTACATAATTCTTTTCAACTTAAATACAATACGATATTTTTAACAACAATATTTTTGACATCGATAATTTTTTCCGATATTTTTGTACTTACCATAATGTAGATAGGATGTCGATATTCTTGTCTCCGATATTCTTGGGTCGATATTTCTGTAGGTCAATATTCTGACCTTCGATATTCTGTCAGTGATTCCACCAAGGGGGCATAACATGGGTGGTACATGGGCGTTTCCATGCCACCACACATGCCTTTTGACGCAAAACCCTATCTACAAACAACAGAAGACAGGGTTTAGCTTTAAAGTTTTAAAGTGTGTCTACATATAGGGGCCGATTCCGATCCGGGTCGGAAAGCCCTCCGACCGAGTCGGATCTGAAGTGTTTTCTGACCGAGCCGGACCCCTACAGTCCGACCGAGCGAGTACGATGCGCACGTATGCTGTCGGACTCGGTTCGGTCGGACTCCCATAGAAGTCAATGGGAGCCAGTTGTACGACGCGTACATGCGCTCCCATTGACTGAATGGGTACGTCTCGAACAAGTGCGCCCCCTACAGTGGGTACTCGTCGGTGCCATCCGCGCCGTACATGCCTGTGTGGGTAAGACCCATGTGTCTCCCCCTGTGTGCCAGTCTTACGGCTGCGGATGTCGGGGGGTCCGATGCGGACCCCCGAAGTCCGACTCTGGGAGCTTTTGCGAGCCGGACACTCCGGCTCGCACAGGCTGTCCGACGTGTGCATTGTACTGGCTCGGTCGTGAATCGCATCCATTGCACGCCACGGTTAACTTACGACCGAGATGTACGGAGCGGTTCGGACCCGGAAACGACTCGGTCGGTGAATTTCATGTAGCTCGCATCGTACTGGCTCGCTCGTACAGCTGTACGAGTCGGGCAGAAAACACGTGTACGGCTCGTAGTTTTTCCGGCCGGATCGCGTTTGGTGCCCTTCCGACCTGGATCGGAATCGGCCCCTCTATGTTTGCTGCATTATTGCAATGTATTCTTGTGTTATTATGTAGTTGTTATCAGCCACGGTTGGTAGTGGGAGTAGCTGCCGGGCGGTGACGTGGGGAGGGGGAGGGGCAGGGCGGGGGGTAGTAAACTATGGATTACGGAGGTTTTCAGGTAAGTACACATATAAATAAATAAAACAAATTTTGTTGCGTGCACTGCATCCCCAAATGCGATGCAGTGCACGCAACAACATAACAACAAGCCACGGTTGGTAGTGGGAGTAGCTGCCGGGCGGTGATGTGGGGAGGGGGAGGGGCAGGGTGGGGGGTAGTAAACTATGGATCACGGAGGTTTTCAGGTAAGTACACATATAAATAAATAAAACGAATTTTGTTGCGTGCACTGCATCCCCAAATGCGATGCGATGCAGGGCACGCAACGAAATTTGTTTTATTTATATATATGTGTACTTACCTGAAAACCTCCGTAATCCATAGTTTACTACCCCCCACCTTGCCCCTCCCCACATCACCGCCCGGCAGCTACTCCCACTACCAACTGCGGCTGGTTGTTATGTTGTTTTGTTATGTTGTGCTCTGTTATGTTTCAGATGTTCTGTTATGTTGCTTTAGGTATGTTATTGTATTTTCTCTGTTGTGTAGTTTAGATATGTCAACACATGGCTATTTTCATCCTAGTTGGCTGTTCCATGCTTCTCTCCACTCCTCCGTTTGCCGAGCGCCCTGACACCCTAGGGTATAAGAGCGTTTTATAAATGTCATTATCCTATCCTATCCTTTCTATAACACACCTTTACACTTCCTGTGGAAAACAACCAATTTCCACTTTCTAATGTGTATAGCACTGCTTTAGCTCCTCAACTATGAAAGACACCAGTTGGCCCACAACTGTGGCACAGAGCATGGGCCAGATCAATAAAGAGAGCACTGAAAGTGCTAACATAAGGCATGGCTCCTCCACAGCTTTAGGTTTACTGGTTTCTTAACTAGTTTAGAAGCTGGAGAAGTGGTATTTTCTCTAGAGGGTGTTTCATCTTAGATGGTGTTAAATGGTAGCTTGTGGTAGAAACTTCAAAGAAATGTGCTGATTTTGACTGGAAATGCAGCAGCATATTTTGACAACAGAGCACAATACTATACCATAATACAAAATAAAAAACTGCATAAGAGTCATTACTAAAGGTAAGATAACAAGCACCCTACAACACATTAAGAACACAATGCAGCATAAGAACACAATAGTACAAAAGAACAACACATTACCATCACAACAAAATGCAATAGAATAACTATTTGCAGCACACATAGAAACTGCAAAATGCCATGAATGATTGTTTATGTGGAGGAAGGTATCCCTTCCTGCACATAAACAATCATTAAAAACATGATGATTTGCAACTTCTATGTGTGCTGCACAATGCAGCACACATAGAAGTTTCAAATCACCATTTACAAATGTTTATGTGCAGGAAGGGACACCTTCCTGCACATAAACAATCATTCCCTCAACGCAGGCACCACGTTTAGCGGCAGCGCTATGGAAAAGGCAGGGGTGTGCCATATCTAAGTAAATACGTCTCATCTCTGCTTTTTGGGAATGGTGGAGTGTGGCGTTAGCATTTTGTGCTTAAAACCAAGCTCCGTCATTCCCTTGTACATATGCCCCATGGTTTCATAATACTCTAGTAAAAGGATACTCCCTTACTAACCACCAAGGACACATAAGAACACCAACCAAAAATGTTTTGGGATCTGGTCCTGTGTCTTAGGTTAGAACCTGCAGCTCTCACCTTAAGTGATACCGACACAATGTTCCCGAGTTAGTATGTGTGCTGTGGGATTTTGTGAAGAGCTTCCTGGAAGTGAAAAGCATCCATTTCCCTGCTATTTTCAGTGACATTTAGGCCCACTTGATCAATGTGCTCCAATTTCGTAGGCCATTCATTGTTCTGAGAATCTATTACACTGTGTTTGATTTCTGGCACCTAAAGTGGGTTTCGAGGTATAGGAATTCCATGCCAGGGTTATTTCACAAATGCTCTGTAGATATAAGTGGAAGATATTATTACTAGATGGTAATGTCTACAGAGATGATCGGCTTCTTGAGATATTCATACCAGTGTTGAAGTAGGCATGCCTATCAGTTATTAGTTCAGAAACTTTTTATTAAAGAGAAAGGTAAAAAGGAGGCAAAAACGATACAAGTTTCAGGCAAAAAACAGTACAATGTAGGGGCATCCAGCATGAATACAAAATAAAAATAATTAAACAAGAATACAACAGAATAAATTTAGGAGTGATACATCACACAGTTTATAAGAATAAACAGAAAAGCGATAATAAAAATCATGGAGGTTTAAGAACTTCTTGCTGAGATGGGAGTGGTAAAACATGTTGCAAGGCACACTTGTCAAAAAAGGCAGTAACAGGTGACCATAACTGAAGTCTTTTCGTAGCCATATGGAAAGGGAAAAGCAAAAATGTATCTAGTCGATGATGGTGACAAATATCATACCACCAAGCTTTGTAAGAAATTTTTGTAGCGTCTTTCCAATTTCTCGTAATCTGCTGAAAAGTAACGGCAATTAACAGGTCCACAATTTTAACATTAATTTCACAATTGTCCCATACTGGTGAGAGGCTTCCTAAGAAAATGTCCCTTATGAAAAATGGGAAATTAGTGCCAAAAATTAAGTTAATTTGAGACCAAACCTGGATCCAGAACTTACGCACTAAAAGGCAAGAAAAAAGCATGTGAAAAAGAGTGGCATCAGGAGACGTACAAGACCAACAAGTAGTTTGTACTATGGGGAACCTTTTGTTTAAAGAGTGTGGAGAGAGCAAGATCCTGTTATATATATGAAACAATGTTTGTGTTAAACTTGCCGTTCGTGAAGTTTTGCGTATTTTAATCCAAATCTTGTACCATGTTGGCAGGGACCAGACTTCATTAAAATCTGTTTCTCAAGCAGATTCAATCTTGGATTTTTGCCTTTGTATGCCTGCGGATTGAAGGAAATTATTTAGAGTGGAGGCTTTAGGTTTGGTACGTAGGATAGTAGATAATCCAGTGGAAGGGCCGGTAGTTGAGGAATCAGTAGAATTATTGGCAAGTTGAGTGTAAATTTCAAGTATTACGGTACGGAGTGTATGATATTTAGGGAAAAAGGAGTTAAGCAAATTATAAGCCTGCTGAAGCGAAGAGAATGAGATGAAGCCAACTTCTGAAAATAATTGATGAATCCATAATAAACCATGTTGTCTCCATGTTTTTCAGTAAAAGGGCTTATTATGTATTAGTAAGATTTTATTATGCCAGATAGTGGAGGCTAAAAAAGAATCAAGAGTGTCATTAGTCAGAGGATATAAAGGGCAAAGAAGTTTGGAAGTGAATTTAAATAGGGGAGTGGATAGTGTTGGGGTTTTATGAGAGAAAGAAAGATATTCATTGAACGAGAATGGAGATAGGAGCGAACGTTTAACTGATGTCCATAAAGGACAATCAGTTGTGGAATCAAGTAGCCAGTATGAAGCCTGTCGTAATAAAAATGCTTTGTGATAAGAAGGAGAATTAGGAAAGTTATCTCCTCCTTCAGTTTTAGGACGTGTTAACTTATAGGCCGATAATCGGGGTTTTTTATTGTTCCACAGAAAAGCGAATAGTGCTGAATTAATAGATTTAAATAGCTTAGTTGCAATTGGGACCGTAATATTAGAAATGGTATAAAGAACTATGGGGGAAAGCATCATCTTTATAGTATCTAAGCGTCCCCACCAAGAAAGATAAAGGGGGTGCCATTTAGTAGTAAGCTCTGAGATTTTTTTAAAACAATTAGTCATACAAAGGGTTACAGTGTCTTTTATTGTTGACTTAAAATAAAGACCTAAATATTTGATGTGGGAAGACCTCCAAGCAAAATTAGTTGAAGTAAAATCAGCCTTAAAAGTTAATTTAGTCGAAGATAAAATTTTACATTTACCACTATTTAACTTGTATCCTGAGATCAGCGAGAAGGCACGTACTTCCTGCAAAAAAGCAGGGACAGATTCAGTAGGATTGGAAATAAAAAGCAAAATGTCATCAGCGTAAGCCGCAAATTTAATGTTAATATCTGGCACTTGAAAACCATGTATGCGTTTGTTCTGACGTATTTTCGAGAGAAAGGGCTCAAGAGCGAGGTTGAAAAGAAAAGGGGATAAGGGACAACCCTGACGTACTCCTCTGCCAAGACTAAAGAAGGGAGATATGAGACCATTTGCACATACAGTAGCACGCAGATTAGAATATAAAAGGGAGATTAAGGAGACGAATTTAGGGCCCAAACCAAACCACTTAAGCGTGAAAAAGAGATATTGCCACTCCACTCTATCGAAGGCTTTCTCAGCATCTAGTGCTATAGCTGCAAGAGAATATTTTAATTGCGTGGCTTTAGATAAGATATTGAAAAATAATCTTGTGTTAGCACTAATGACTCTGCCTTTCACGAAACCAGATTGCTCCTTGCCCAAAACAGATGGTAAAATGGGATCTAAGCGCAAGGCAAGTGCCTTCGAAAAAATCTTACAGTCTATATTGACAAGTGAAATGGGTCTATAATTTTTGCAATAATTCAAATCTTTACCTTCCTTAGGGATTAGACATATGTGAGCATCTGAGAAAGAACCCTCGGATTTTCCCCGAAGGGTAAAAGAATTAATCAAAGTATACAATTTAGGTAACAATAATTTAGAGAAATTAAGTTAAAATTTGACAGTAAATCCGTCAGGTCCGGGTGCCTTGTCCTTCTTTAGATGTTGCAGTGCGGACAAAAGTTCTTGTTGTGTTATATCTGTTTCTAATGAAGACAATTCGAGGAAGTGTTGGTGAGATGCATGTAGCGAGGCAAAAAAAGTTGATAACGTGATTGGAAGGGTCTGTTTCAGAGGCATATAATGACTGGTAAAAGAGGGCAAATTCATCCACAATTTCCGCATCTTTTAGTTTTAAAATGGAATTATTATCATAAATAGAGTTAATATTCAATGTATTGTGTTTGGTTTTCAGGTAACTAGCTAAAATTTTTCCTGCCTTATTCTTCCCACCATAATATTTTGCACTGGATTTCAATAAATACAATGAAGCATTTTCAGTTGATTCCTTATTAAAATGTAATTTTGCTTTTATAAGGGTATCAAGAACAACTTTCGAATTGGATGTATAAAAAGAATGCTCCAGTCTCTTGATGTGTTGTAGTAAAGAACACGAGCGTTTGCACGCAGTATTGCGCTTTCAGGCCACAAATCGTAAAATAAAATCTTGTGCTGATGCCTTAAAGGCATCCCATATAGTGGGGAAAGGTAAAGATTTAGTATCATTCATGGAAAAATATTCCTCGACAAAGGGAGAGAAGGTAGAAGAAAATGTCGGATCTACCAAGAGGGAGTTATTAAATCTCCATCTTTTAGGGCTATTAGCTTTAGGTAAAACGTCTAAATCAATTAAAACAGGTGCATGATCTGATAATACTATAGGTCCTATCTCTGTCTTTGTGAGTACTTGTGATAAGTTATGAGAGATAAAAAAGTAATCAATACGTGATTGAGAGTGATGCACCGGGGAATAAAAAAGTATATTATCTCGTGGTAGGATTGCAAAGTCTCCACGCATCCAGCAATTTATGTTGAGTAATAGCATGAACAAAGGATTTATGTGGTTTGTTAGGAACAAATGAGACTTTGGAGTTTCTATTCACAAAAGGGTCAAAAGTCTGATTACAGTCCCATGCCATTATGAAATTATCCTCCATACAAAGAGTAAGCTGCTGGGCAATTGAGAGCCAAAAGGAAGCATCACCACCAGTAGGACCATAAACGTTAAAGAAAAAGACTGGAACATCCTTCATCAATAATTTAACATTAAGCCAACAACCATCTACATCAGACTCCTGTGAAAGAACCGTGAAATTAAGTGACTTGCGGCATAGTATCATGACTCCATTATGCTTACCATCGCCTGTGGAATAAAATACTTCCCCCACCCAACCTTTTTTTAGTTTTAACGACTCATTATCCGTGAGATGAGTCTCTTGCAGGAAGATTACATCTGCATTTAGTTTAGCTAAATGAGACAAAACTCTCTGCCTTTTTATGGGGGAATGCAATCCCCTAACATTCCATGATACTAATTTCAGCGGCATAACAGAATATGAGTATTAACAAATCGAAAATACGTAAATAACTTTGGGATACAGTAAAGAAGTCATGAAAGAAAAAAAGGAAATAATAAAACAAACAAAGGTCCACTCATAAGGAGTTAGGGATGAGAGCATAATACAGATAAGCGAGAATAAGAGAAGATGTCAAGAGTCCAAAGTAGAAAAAGGAAACTTGGAAGAAGTAGAGCGGGAGCTGTGATTCAATAAAGGAAGATGAAAGCAAACAGGAATTAAAAGAAATAAGTAAAACCTGAAACTGGGAATAAACCACCTCATGAACGAAATTGAATGAAGTACAAAAGGAGTGAATGCGTAAAACACGGAGGGTAAAAAGGAGAACAACATAGAGGGTAAGAGAGAGAGGGGAGTGTGAAAGGAATGGAGACGGTGAAGCTGAAACGTGAGAGCAATGGAAACAGTGGGATAATGACATACCTACACGGGGAAAGACCAAGTGTAAACGAGGGAGGGGGTGGAACCACATGGAATGGACGACACATCCAGGGGTCAGCTAGACGGACAACCGGAAGGACATCATGAGATAAGAATGAAGTATCTGCAGAGGTAAAACAGAAAAAGAAAGAGATAAACATTGGAATAAATATAACAAGATAAATCAATAACATTAATGAGAAAAAATAGAACAGGAGATACAATCAATAATTAAGACCTAAAAAAGGTCAACAATAGCAGAACCTAAGAACCTGGTAAGAGAACATTCTGAGATATGAAAAAGCCCCTTGTGGGGAACAGCAACTTAAATATTGGATACAATAAATAGTCACATCAGGCATTGAAAGAGGAGGCATGCCCTGAGGAATCCATAGCCATTGGTTTACAAGAATTGATGTAGCTTTGTAGCCGTAGAGGATCTTCATACGCAATTGTTTTGTTGTTATGTGTAACTTTAAAAAGACAAGGGTGGAAAAGACCATATCTGGCTCCTATCAAACGCAGGTCTGCCCGCATGTTTAAGAATGCTTTACGATGGTTTGCAGTAGCTTTAACATAGTCCTGTGCGAAAAATAAAGACGAGCCAGACCATGTGATCTTCGGTGTAGCTCTTACAGCCGAGAGGACTTTTAACAAATCTGTATATTCCAAGAAATATAAGATAACACCTCTAGGTCTTGATGAGGACGAGGCCTGCGATTGAAGACGGTCTAAGCGATGCGCCCGTTGAATGTTGAGCGTTGTGCCGTCTGGCATGTTGAGCAGTTTTGGAAGGAATGATTTGAAGTAGGAAATAGAGTCTGCCCCCTCAAGACCTTCTCCCAGGCCGTAAATGCATAGGTTGTTCCGTCTGTTACGGTTTTCCAAATCCTCGACTTGTTTCTGAAGTGTAGTGACTTGAGAGTGAAGATGAGAAACGGTGATACAAGTTTCTTTGAAGGAGGAGATGTTTTGTTCAACAGAAGAGACTCTTGTCTCAAGCTGAGACCAATTATCTGTTAAAGTTTGTAATTTAGTGTTGGTTTCCTCCATGAAAGGACGAAGAGCTCTTATTTCCTCCAGAAGTAGCTCTAATGACACAGGCGAAGCTGATTTGGGAGGCGACGGAGGGTCTTTTTTTAAGCGTTTGGTGTTGGACTTCCCTGGGGCAGTAGATGGGGGCTCCATTGCAATGTCCAAGTCTTGAAAAGCTGGGGCTGAAGAGTCTATTAGTTTAGAGAATTCAGAGAAGACTTTCGAATTCTTGACAAAAATGCGTTTTGGCTTGGAGCATAAGGAATGGATCAGCTTCGTTCTGCCCCTAAAGCACACTCCACGCACACCGTATTGATTCAGGCAGCAACGCAGCGAAGTGAAATTATCAAGAGGGAAGGTAAATTCACCAATAGGCAAAGCGAGGTGCTAAAGAGTGAAGCGCATCAACAGGATATGGCAAAAGCGTCTTTCCCTCTGAAGATAACAATTTTTCCGTCACATTCTAAAAAGGCTGCGTACCCACCAAGAAACCAAGAGGCAAGGGCGGTGAAAATACCCAAGAGGATGGCCAAAAAAAACAAAACTCTCAGAAGGGTATAGCACAGAGCAAATCACCACCTATGAAGGTCCAAAGGCATTGCACTGACAATTTCTCAAGGCTGCAGGGATAAAAAGAAAAAAATATATAATGGTAATAATAATGCCGGCTAAAAATAAGAGCACAAAATGGCTGCCAAATGAAGAGCAAAGAATTTGCTGGAAAAGTCAGTCAGTAAAGAAAATACAGCAACAAAGGAATGAATAGCCAGGCATAAATGCAGCCAAAAAGCAGCTAAAAACGATCACATGGAGGCATGTGGGCACACGAAGAACCAAAAAACAAAGGCATAATTTCCTGTCAGAAGCGCGCATTCGCGCGTAAAAACAAAATGATGGCCGCGTTATGGATATAGCCTCAGCAGCAACTCACATCACGAAACTTCCTGAAAATGCGTCGCTCGGAGATCCGCAGGCATTCTCCATCGCGCTGCCGAATTTTAAACAGCTGTTCCTGCCTCCAGCCGGGCGGAAAGGGCACTGCAGAACAACGCATCCTTCAGGTGAGCCGGGAGCCTCACCCGCATGCCGCCATTCGGCTTGGGCGCCAAGCCCCTCAGTTATAATCACATAATGGTGCCGATTACGATCCGGTAGAAAAAATCCCTGTGCGACTCGTATCCGGTCTTTTTACCGTACGAATCGTACAAGTTCCGTACGAACTGGCAATCACGATTCGCATGGTAAAAAGTCCATACGAACCGCATTTGGAATCATTCCCCACACGTCCTCGGGTCGGAAAATGTGTCCGACACGTCCTCGGACGATTTACCGTACAAACGTGAAAAGTCAAGTCCGACCGAGGAATCACGATCCCACCCGTGCGTCCGAACTCACAACCGTATGGTTAAAACACCGTCCGCACCGAACTCCCATTGCAACCATGGAGATATGTGCCCGCATACGCGCCAAACACTCCCCCCAGCTCCCCGTTAATGTACACCCCCCCCCTGTATGTACACCCATGTACGTGTCGAACCCCCACCCGTGTATGTACACCCCAGTACGTGCGAGTCGCACCCCCACCCCTGTACGTGTCAAACCCCCGTGTACCTACACCCCAGTACGTTCGAGTTGTACCCCCACCCCTGTACGTGTCGTATCACCGTCTAAGTACACCCCAGTATGTACGAGTCGTACCCCCACCTCTGTACGTGTCCGACCACCGTCAATGTACACCCCAGTACGTTCCAGTCAAACCCCCACCCCTGTACGTGTCCGACCCCCATGTATATACACCCCAGTACGTTCGAGTCGAACCCCCACCCCTGTACGTGTCGTACCACCGTGTACCCACACCCCAGTACGTTCGAGTCGTACCCCCACCCCTGTACGTGTCGTACCACCGTCTAAGTACACCCCAGTACGTTCGAGTCGTACCCCCACCCCTGTACGTGTCCGACCACCGTCAATGTACACCCCAGTACGTTACAGTCGAACCCCCACCCCTGTACGTGTCCGACCCCCATGTATATACACCCCAGTACGTTCGAGTCGAACCCCCACCCCTGTACGTGTCCGACCACCGTCAATGTACACCCCAGTACGTTCCAGTCGAACCCCCACCCCTGTACGTGTCCGACCCCCATGTATATACACCCCAGTACGTTCAAGTCGAACCCCCACCCCTGTACGTGTCATACCCCTGTGTATATACACCCCAGTACGTTCGAGTCGTACCCCCACCCCTGTACGTGTCGTACCACCGTGTACCCACACATCAGTACGTTCGAGTCGTACCCCCACCCCTGTACGTGTCGTACCACCGTCTAAGTACACCCCAGTACGTTCGAGTCGTACCCCCACCCCTGTACGTGTCCGACCACCGTTAATGTACACCCCAGTACGTTCCAGTCGAACCCCCACCCCTGTACGTGTCCGACCCCCATGTATATACACCCCAGTACGTTTGAGTCGTACCCCCACCCCTGTACGTGTACGACCACCATCAATGTACACCCCAGTACGTTCCAGTCGAACCCCCACCCCTGTACGTGTCCGACCCCCATGTATATACACCCCAGTACGTTCGAGTCGAACCCCCACCCCTGTAGGTGTCATACCCCCGTGTACCTACACCCCAGTACGTTCGAGTCGCACCCCCACCCCTGTACGTGTCGTACCACCGTGTACCCACACCCCAGTATGTTCGAGTCGTACCCCCACCCCTGTACGTGTCATACCCCTGTGTACCTACACCCCAGTACGTTCGAGTCGTACCCCCACCCCTGTACGTGTCGTACCACCGTGTACCCACACCCCAGTACGGTCGAGTCGTACCCCCACCCCTGTATGTGTCGTACCACCGTGTACCCACACCCCAGTATGTTCGAGTCGTACCCCCACCCCTGTACGTGTCGTACCACCGTCTAAGTACACCCCAGTACGTTCGAGTCGCACCCCCACCCCTGTATGTGTCATACCCCCGTGTACCTACACCCCAGTACGTTCGAGTCGCACCCCCACCCCTGTACGTGTCGTACCACCGTGTACCCACACCCCAGTACGTTCGAGTCATACCCCCACCCCTGTACGTGTCCGACCCCCATGTATATACACCCCAGTACGTTCGAGTCGAACCCCCACCCCTGTACGTGTCATACCCCCGTGTACCTACACCCCAGTACGTTCGAGTCGCACCCCCACCCCTGTACGTGTCGTACCACCGTGTACCCACACCCCAGTACGTTCGAGTCATACCCCCACCCCTGTACGTGTCATACCCCCGTGTACCCACACCCCAGTACGCTCGAGTCGTACCCCCACCCCTGTACGTGTCGTACCACCGTCTAAGTACACCCCAGTACGTTCGAGTCGTACCCCCACCCCTGTACGTGTCCGACCACCATCAATGTACACCCCAGTACGTTCGAGTCGTACCCCCACCCCTGTACGTGTCCGACCACCGTCAATGGTACACCCCAGTACGTTCCAGTCGAACCCCCACCCCTGTACGTGTCCGACCCCCATGTATATACACCCCAGTACGTTCGAGTCGCACCCCCAACACAACCTCCTAAGTACGGAGCGCACCCCAGGCCCCAACATCACAACCGCATGTACGAGTCGTACCAAGCCGCACACAAGGACAGCACCGTACAACCAAATGGCCCATGTACACACTGTACACACGCTCAAAACGCACGTACACAACCAGGACAAAACAAAACAACACAAGAATACACTATACGAATGGCACAAAGCCACTAAACATGGCCAACAAACACTACAAAAACACCTTCACTGACCTGCAACTGCCAAAAACAAACAGAGGCCCAAAACACCACCACTCCTTATAACACACCCACCCAAACTTCAAACACAGCCACACCCACCAATGGACCAATAAAAAGGGCCCAC